>NC_056729.1:1958794524-1959054524 GCF_019279795.1 Protopterus annectens
ACTGGAAGAGGAAGTTTGGGGGAATGAGGAGGTAACAGGTGCAATATGTGAAATGGGACAATACGCAGAGTGGAGGTAGTGAAAATATGGTTAAGGGTGAACAAGAAGATGTGGTGCAATATGCAATAATTCTACAAACAGTATTCCATGAACAACCAGACCGAAGCCTCATAAAATTGTTATACTTCATTTTATGCTATACTAACAGTCACTGCATTTCAAAATATCTGCCTTTAAATATAAAATACTGTAGTTTTTGTTGTCTTTATAGGACAGAGAAGTTACTTTTCTCTTACACTGTGACTTCTGTACATCTAAACAAAATTCAAACAGCTATCAATATCCCAAGTTACATTTAACACAGTCAGGCATGTTCAGGAGCATTTAAGAGCAAACAAACATTGTGATTATCCTGAAAGAAGCTGTCAAAATTGGTCATGCAGCTCAAAGTTCTTCAACAAGAAGCTGAAGGAGGACAACAGTCACTGTCTTTGGCAAGAAACTGTTTTCAGCAAAAAGAAAACTGTCTCTTGTTACAGAAGCAATTGACAGTGGATGATATGGAAGCTCCTACATTCTACATACTCCCTAAGATACCTAAGATACACAAGACAATTTTAAATCCACCTGGTCGACCTATTGTGTCAAGCCGACGGTCATTGATTGAGCCACTTACAATGTACTTGGAAGGTAAATTGAAAATATTATTACCCTTTATTAGAGCCCGTATTAAAGATAGTACTGAATTTTTGAAATTGATGGATAATCTACAGGTTCCAATACATGCATATTTATGTACCTTAGATGTACAATCTTTATATACCAGCATTCCCCATAAAATTGGTCTGGCAGCTGTTAATTATTGGGCAGAATATTCTGGTCTATATACTAGAGCCCAGATTGATTTTATATTAAAGACACTGGGCCTAGTATTAGAACATAATTCATTTAGATATAAAAAGATTGGTATCTACAGATAAGAGGTACGGCTATGGGGACTAATTTTGCACCCATTTATGCCGACCTCTTTATGGGTTATGTAGAAGCTAGAATGATATATAATACTGGGAATATCTACAGACCATATATGGATATGCGTCAAAGATTTCTTGACGATTGTTGGTGTGTTTGGATAGGGACAACTGAAAAATGGTATGAATTTAATATATATACACATATATACATATATATATATACATACACATATATATACATACATACACATATATACATATACATACACACACATATATATATATATATATATATATATATATATATATATATATATATATATATATATATATATATATATATATATATATATATATATATATATATATATATATATATATATATATATACACACATATATATATACACATATATATATATATATATATATATACACATATATACACATATATATATATATACACATATATACACATATACATATATATACACATATATACACATATACACATATATATACACATATATACACATACATATATATATATATATATATATATATATATATATATATATACATATATAGCTATATATATATATATATATATATATATTTATACACATACATATATACAAATAAATATACACATATATATGTACACATATATACATATATATATATATATATATATATATATATACACATATATACATATATATATATATATATATATATATATATATATATATATGTATATACACATATATATAACACAACTTTTTCCAGCACTATTTAGAAAATTGTGTGCCCCATACACAAAAGTCCAGCTCACATAGATGAATACAGTTCCAATAGTTGTGCGCTCGATATAGCAATAACACAACCACCAATACCAGTTGTAATCCTTTATTCACAAACAATGTAGGTAGCTCGGATAGCCACAACCACCTCTCCAAAGCACAACAACCCGGTTTCACCCAATAGGCGTCATCAGTGTTCAGAGTACCCGGAATAAATTTTGCAACACATATATTCACTACTACAGAAACGCCCTATTAAAGTAACAGTGCTCTAATTAAAGATATAACCATATATTTATAATATACAGGTATAATAGAAATGAGAGTAAGAATAAATAAAATAAAAATAAAATAAAAATATATAACCCCTAGGACTAACAGACTTTACAAACTTTCATTCAACCCAGGTTTATGCAAATCTCCCAATTTTAGAATCACATTTTGTCCTTCCTATCTAAAATTTTATGTTTTTTTAATATAGTCAAATTTTCACCCATCACCCTATCAATACCTATATAAATAAAATGTGCTTCTTTATGTTCCAGTTGATGTTTATATAGGGCACTACGTACTCTCTTACAATGTATATCACTAACATGTAGTGCTATTCTATTTTTAAAAATTCTAGAAGTTTGCCCTATATAAAAAGCTCCACACCTACATACTACCATATACACTATCCAATTGGTATTGCATGTTATCAGGGCCCTAATATCAAAAACTCTTTCTGTATTCCTAGATGTAAAAGATTTAGTTTTAGATACTAATTTACAATAAGTACAATTACCACAAAATGTACTACCTTTCATTTTATCAGCTGTTAATTTACTATCCATAAAGGAAGACTTTTTATATCTATTAAAAAATTCTCCAATATTTTTCCCTCTACGATAACTAAAGTTACAATAATCCCCTAACATTTGGTCAAAATAAGGATCATTTTTTAATATAGACCAATGTTTCTGTATTGCTTCCTTTACTTTAAAAGTATTAGTACCATACGTAGTAATAAATCTCATCTTGCCAACCCTTACCTCTTCTCTTTCCAAGCCACTATCCAATAATTTAGCCCTATCTTGTATCTTACCATATTTGACTGCATCTGAAACCACTTTTTTATCATACCCTCTATATATAAATCTCTCTTGCATATTTTTTGCCTCCTTATCAAAATCTAACTCAGTACTACATAGGCGTTTTAACCTGACAAATTGTGCTTTAGGTATATTCTTTGTTATGTGTTTAGGATGACAACTGTTTGCCTCTAACAATGCATTTTTATTAAATGGTTTTCTATATATACTAGTCGCCATTGTTCCATCTATCGTTTTGGTAATATTAACATCCAAAAAATCAATATTAAAATATTCAATTTTACTAGTAAATTGTATTCCAAAAATATTATTATTAAGATATTCAGTAAATTCATACCATTTTTCAGTTGTCCCTATCCAAACACACCAACAATCGTCAAGAAACCTTCGCCACATATCCATATATGGTCTGTAGATATTCCCAGTATTATATATCATTCTAGCTTCTACATAACCCATAAAGAGGTCGGCATGAATGGGTGCAAAATTAGTCCCCATAGCCGTACCTCTTATCTGTAGATACCAATCTTTTTATATCTAAATGAATTATGTTCCAGTACTAGGCCCAGTGTCTTTAATATAAAATCAATCTGGGCTCTAGTATATAGGCCAGAATATTCCGCCCAATAATTAACAGCTGCCAGACCAATTTTATGGGGAATGCTGGTATATAAAGATTGTACATCTAAGGTACATAAATATGCATGTATTGGAACCTGTAGATTATCCATCAATTTCAAAAATTCAGTACTATCTTTAATACGGGCTCTAATAAAGGGTAATAATATTTTCAATTTACCTTCCAAGTACATTGAAAGTGGCTCAATCAATGACCCTCGGCTTGACACAATAGGTCGACCAGGTGGATTTAAAATTGTCTTGTGCATCTTAGGTATCTTAGGGAGTATGTAGAATGTAGGAGCTTCCATATCATCCACTGTCAATTGCTTCTGTAACAAGAGACAGTTTTCTTTTTGCTGAAAACAGTTTCTTGCCAAAGACAGTGACTGTTCAACGTGTCTTGCCTCAGACTTCCCACTATGTGACGCCCAGTGTTTCTGTACACTAAACAGGATATTTAAACTCATCATAGAGTTTAAAATCCCTTAATATAGTTTCCTAACCTTTTCTAGAACATTTCTGTCAAACACAGAACTTGGGGCAGGAAAATATGCATTTCAAATATCTAGGTGTATTGTTATTACTACTTACTTTTTTCTTTTCAAATAAACAAACTTAAGGATCACTGATGGACCACTCTAATCCAGGCAGATGTCTCGCCCCTACAATATTTTTCATGTTCTGTAAATAGCTATCTCATCTCCACAACGTTTGTTAATGGTCTGTTCACCTTGCGATCCACGAGTATACTTTTAGATTAAATGCTGAGACAAATGCGGCATGCAAAAACAAGACACTAGGAAGCTGCACTCCCTACAGAAACAAATGTGTTTACATCTGATGAAAAGCTGGGCCCTCTGTTCTACCGCACACAAAGACATGTATACCATTCAGCTGGTATAGGGTGGGACATCATATCTATCGCCACGCTAAAATATTTAAGACTAGGAAATAAAACAGACTCATTCTAGCCACAGCTTGCCTACCTGTGTCCATCCCCATTAATGTGTGTACAGTGGATTCTTTTCAAAACCCCCAAGCTTTCAAGCTTCCACATCCGCACTGTCACCCTGGGCTAACACAAGGAGGAGCAAGAGGCAGTGCTTGTCAGGGAACCAGCAAAGACGCTCACCAATGGCCCCGGTCATATTCCAATTCCAGAAAGGGGAGGGGCTAATCACATCTGCTAGTGTCACATATTTCCAGACAGTGAGTCCGGAGTCAGGAAATGGCTCTGATTATAGCCAAAAAGCACACTGCTACCACAGGCAATAAGGAGGGGAGAGAGAGAGTAAAAATGTTGCGGGAGAAAAGCTTGAGACCTTGGCAGTGGCACAAAACCCGGACTTCATGTGTCCGGTTTTGAATGAAATTTGTAACCGGACAATTTGTCAGAAAACTGGACAGTTAGGTCAAAAAAATGGACAGCTGGCAACCCTAATTGTAGATCAGCTTTACAGTTATTCTTTTTTATTTGGGTGGGAGAGACCAGCAGGACCAACAGACACCTGCTACTGTTTCAAAGTTACTGTAATCAGCCTAGACATGTCCCAAAGAATTAATAGATGTGAGGTCCCTGACATAACGACACAATTTATTTTTTACTTTACTGCTGTACCCTAGACACGTTCATGTCTGTCTCTCAGTTGTAGGGCACAGTGAGTTACTGTTGCATTTTGGCTGCTGCCTGCCTCCTTCGTGCTACGCACATCTCACTTCTAACTTCCTGTATACACAGTACAACTATTTCTGTCCTTACTGATACCATAAAAACACAGGCTCTCGGGCAAACTTGTTTCTTCCTTATTGCCTGACCTGTCAAAAGCTTTCCTTGCATTTTCTCATCCTAAACTCCATATAAACTGTCTCAACTTGGACTATCATAGGTTCATAGGAGGTTACTAGGCTATTGGCTCTAGGGCCTTTATAAGCCTAGCCATATTGTACCCTCGTTCCCTTACTGGCCAAGTTGTGTGGTCTATATTTGCAGCGTGAGTCTGTGATTAGCAGAGACCCATTGATGCAGTATTTTTAGCTTTTGATAGCACTTTAAGAACTTGGTCTTGTGTGATAGCTGGAGGTGAGCCAATTTTAGGTATGTCTTGAGGGACAGGGAGGGAAGAGAAGGGTAAAGTTAGAGCTAAATTTGTCAGCTGGTAGGATACGTATATCTTCAGCCTCAGTATAGGAAAGATAGTTCATAATCATCTCAGCATATTGCTGCATTTTGCTTTTGAGATGACGAACATAACTAAAAAATGCCTTGTGCTTGTTTTTGGCTTGAGTAGCTATTTTAAACTTAAACCTGACTTTGGTGGGTTTTATTAAGCTCCTGGGCTGTTTTGTTTATTTCAGTGCCAAGAGCTCCAGCGTTTTGAGAATTACTCTTCTTACTTTTGGTCAAAATTCTTTCCATTTAATTATAAATCTTATTGATATTAAGGTTCCATCATGTGGGGTTTTTTGGGGGGGTTTGCCCTGCACTTGTTCCTGTGGGGTCCAGCTGCATCTGTGCAGTTGTTTACATGCTGGTATTCAGTGAAGTTAACTGGCTATGGTGGGGATTTGCGGCTTGCCAATGTATCACCTAAGACTAGGTAGTTTGGCTTTAAAAAAAATTCTAAAGTTACCTTGGGTGGAAGGGATCTCTGGTTTAAGTTTTATTTCAAATGAGACTGCTTTATGGTCAGACCTAACAAGTGATGAAGATACTCAAGGGACAGTGCAACATGTTTCCATATTAGTAAGGACAATATCCAAAATGCAATTTCCCCTAATGGGTACTCTGACTAATTGTTCCAGGGCATTTGTATTGACAAAGTCCAAGGATCTCAGTGTTTGTGCTGTAGTGGTGGTGTAGGTTTCCCAGTCTGTGGTTGAGCAGTTTAGATCACCTAAGAGAATGGTATTGGATTTAACACTGAGTGATTCTAGTTTCTGTGGATAGGCCTTGAGGATTTCTTTTGTCATGGAGGGAGTTCTATAGCTAGCTAATGTATGGTACAGGACCATTCTGATGGCTGTTTGGATGTGGAGAAGCCCTAGTGTGTCATGCTGCTTTACCGGCTTTGATGTAAGTCTTTTCTGAATGTAGACTGATACAAACCCACCCTTTTCCTTTTCTGTGTAGTAGTTGGTCTAAATATGGTGAAGGCATTATAGGTGTTTACTAGGCTAATGACCACAAGGGCCTTTTTAAGCCTAGCATGCATCCCAAATCTCTGACAAGTTCTGATACCCTTGATAAGTGTAAGCAGGGGCTTGGGAGATTAAAGATTTGCAAGCTAGGGCCTGGGAGATGAACCATTTACAGGTTCCCCGTGTCCATTAGAGACATAGGTGCCAAACGAGGGATGAATTTCCTGTTCCCCATCCAGTTGTCCAGGTTGCACTTAAATTGGGCTAGAGAGGAATTCTGCTTCGCATGGATAGGGAGCCTGTTCCAGAGACAGGGTAATCTCTGGGATGCATACCTGTCTTTCCAGAAGGTCCTATTTATTTCACAGGCAAGGTTTAAGTCTTTATAAAGGGTAATTCTGCCCCTGCTTGTTTTGCAGATATGCAGGAGGTCCATCAGAGTGGGGTCTGTCAATGCCCTGTATGTCAGGCATAAATCTCCCCTCAAAAACCTGTAGGAGACAGAATACAGGGATAGATCCTTGAGGCAGTCTGCATAGATTATTTTACTTAAGCCCTGTATTCTTGTAGTGAGGAACCTCTGTGGACGTTCCAATTGTTGGAAATGCCTGATTAGGTACATACCAAAGGGAGCATTGTACTCAGTGACAGTTCTGATGAATGTTGAATACAGTGGAACAAGGACTTCCTTGGACTTGGATGCCATACCTTTGTTTGTAAGTTGTGCAACATAGAAGTTTTTCCTCACTACTGTAGACACGTGATGGTCAAAGGCTAGATTACGATGTATGTGTGTCCCTAAGTCCCTGACTTCTGGGTCAACTCTAAGGGATGTTTTATCAATATGATAGTTACCAGGGATTGATGACTTCCCAAAGGATACTGTTATGCATTTCTTGGCATTTAGTTTTATTCCATGGTTCTGACACCAATTGTTTGTCTGTATCAGCCCCTCTTGGAGAACATTTGTGTCAGTGTGGGATTCAATGACAGCTCCTAATTTGCAATCATCTGCAAATTTAGTCAGCCAGAGACCACTGACATTGGCCTTGACTTCAGAGAAGTAAATGCCAAAAAGGAGCAGTTCAAGGACTAATCCTTGAGGGACTCCATTTGTGACTGTCCTCTTTGTAGAGGTGGACTACCCAGTTCTAACTTCCTGTGTCCTGTTTGTGAGCCAGATGGCTATCCACTGGGTGACATATGAGTTTGTACCTGACCTCTTGAGTTTGTCAACAATGCCCAAGTGAGGTATTGTGTCAAATGCCTTGGGTAGGTCAAGGTAGGCAGTGTGAACAATTTTGCCCTCATCCATTGCTTTGGTGACCTCAAAGAATTCCACCAGGTTGAGTTCCCTTGACGAAACCAAATTGGGTTGGGTCCAGTGTCTGGAGTTTTACTTTATCACTATTGAGCATTTCCATGATAATTCTTTCCATGGCTTTACATATAAAATTAGTGAGACTTATCGGTCTGTAGTTTCCAGTGTCTGTATATGACCCACCTTTGTGCAGAGGGATGACTGTTGCTGTTCTCCATTCATGCAGCACAAAGCCTGTTTGGAGGCTATAGTTAAATAGCAGTTCCAGTGGCCCTGACAGGTCATGTTTCATGCTATTTAGAAGATATCCTGGGATATTGTCTGGGCCAATTGATGCGTGTTCTTGGCCTTAGAGAGAGCATTAAGGACCTGCTCCCTACTGATAGCAAGAGGAGTTATACTAGATGATATTTCCTGAGAGAAGGTTGGGAGAGGTAAATTTGGAGCTGAATGTATTGGCCAGTAGGTTTACTCTATCTTCTGGCTCAGTATAGGTGGCTGCATTTACAATGAGGTCTGCACACAATTATGTATTGCCTTTGAGATTGTGGACATAGCTAAAGAATGCCTTGTGGTTGTCCTTGTCCTGGAAGGCCAGATTTACCTCAAATTTGGTTATGATAGACTTTATTTGTCCTCTCAGATGTTTGTTTAGTTTAATGAGACTGGTTTTATCCTGCTGGGTGCTGCACCTCCTACATTTTTGCCTATTGATTTTGTGATTCCACTAGGATGGCTTGTTTTTTGAGTTCATAGGTTAGTACTAGGCTAACTTCCTTTGTGGGCCATTTTAAGCCTAGCCATTTACCCCATCTGAGAATCAAACCCTGGACCTTGTGTTTGTAAGGTAAACACTTTAACCATTATGCCAACCTCCCACCCGGAGTTAGTTCTGTACTTCTTCCTGGTGGGTACGGCTGCCTCTCTGCAGCTATTAACATGCTTGTACAGGGTTTCTGTGGAAAGTTCTGCATAGGCAGCAGTGTTCTCAGGGTTTATTGGGGCTTCACATTTTTCCAGGTTATCACTTAAGCAGGAGGTCAGCCTTAGAGGTGTTCCTGAATATTCCAGGTTTAGCTGTGGATCCAGGTTTTAGTTTTACTTCAGAGAATACCATTTTGTAGTCTGACCTTACCAAGGAAGATATTACAGTAGGGGGTGTGCAGTACTCCCCCATATTAGTGAGGACCAGATCCAGTATGGCTGCACCCCTGGTTATTGTATTGACTATCTGGTTCAGGGAGTTTGTGTTTACAAAATCCAGGAATTTCTCTGCCTGTATGTTTGGTGTCATTACAGAGACATGCATCTGGAGCCTTTCTCCCTGGGCCTCCGCTGAAAATTGGCTTTGTTCCAAGTTGGACTTTCCCGGTTAACAAATGTTAAATAAAATAAATAAAAAATAAAATAGGATTCCCACTTAATAGTGGGGTAATTAAAGTCACCCATGAATATGGTATTGGGTTGGCTGCTTAGTGCTTCTAATAAGTTTAAGTACATGGTATTGGTTTCCTGGGTCATAGGAGGGACCTGTAGCTGGCAAGGAAGTGATATTGGATTTTGCCTGCAGTGATTTCAACATGGAGCAGCTCAAGTGCATTTTCCTGTCTGACCAGCCTTGAGGTATATTTATTTTTGATGTAGATAGAGCCACCTCTACCTTTAGTCCCTGTCTGTTTAGTAGCTGGTCTAAATGTGTAGAAGGCATTGTAACCTTGCACTGTTGGTGTGCTGTCCTTGGCTTTAAACCATGTCTCAGTGACCGCACATACCTCAGCATTCTCTGTGGTGAAGAAAACTTCTAGGGAGTGGAGTTTTTTGTTTAGACTCCTAGCATTGAGCAGTAATGCCTTTAGATTTTCTTGGTTTTGATTTGCTATATCAGAAGTACTTTCAGTTTGACATTGCCTAAAAAGGCACTATGGGGGAAGTCAATGTTTTAGCTAATATTCGAAAGCGTGGAGGGTAGAGGTGCAGACCATCCCTAGCAAAGCATCATAGTCTGTTGACCATTTCCTTCCAAGCTGACAAATGCTGTGCCTCCTTAGAATGACAGCAGAAACTAAGCCAATTATTAAAGTCAATCATCGTTTGTTCGTATTGTGGCATTATTCTTGGAGAAGGTAAAATGCTGCTCAATGCTAGGCTCGTACCAGGCTGAGACACATATTCCAACAGCTCTATGATGTCTCTCTGTCTGGGGAGGTATATCTCAGGTCATTTACTCCCACATGGGCTATGACTGAGTCTTATTGGTACTTGTGGTCCAATGACGTGAGTGCATGCGTAATGTGGTGGATCCTAACCCTTGATAAGCAACTGACCGTGAATTTCTCCTTAGCTTGGTAAGAGGGACATCAGTGTGTCTCTCAATGGAGTCTCCAATGACCAGAATGTTGGATTGTGTTGTGGCTTGCCTTATAGGCTTAGAGGTAGAGGCTCCATGAGATGTGGCTGTATGCGTTGATGTGGGTGTTCTTTTGAAAGAGTGCATTTGGGGCTGCAGAGGGTATTTGTTACGTGTAGTTTGTCTAGGAGGTCTTTGTGTTTTAGGAAGATTACATTTAAGTACCTCAGCATATGTAAGTCCCTATGTCTGCTTTGAATTGTGTGTGATAGGTGCAGTGTGTGTACCACTGACAACCTTATTGACATTAGGAGTATTTTTATGTGAGAGCTTTGCCTCCAGTGACATTGTGTAAATACATCTCTCACATACCATATCAGTTTGTTTGAGAATTAACTGGTTGTCAGTAAACATGAGACAATGTCTATATTGCCTCAGGATGCCCATATTCACCAAGCTGGTAATGGAAACAGTGGGAAAGTTCGTATCCTTGGCAACAGACCCCTTTTTTATTGATTAGATAGCTGGAGTGAGAATATAAAGCAATGTCAGGAGTATTCGGTTTGCAACTCTGGGGGCAGTGCTTGTCAGTGCAAACTAGTTGTCCTGTGTGAACTAGGTATTGGAGAAATTTCAATCATGCTATATATTTTGGCAGATATTCTGAAGTTAGAAACAAATCAAGCGGTACTTATTAAAAACAAACAATTAGGTTGTCAAGAATGATGAAAAGAGGAGAGTCGCATGAATGGCTACTGCCTGGCTACTACTAATGCTGGTCTCACCACAGCTTAATTCTGCTGGGATATAATGCTCTTTTGCTTCTTCTCTCACCAGACGCAAAACATTAGCACCATTCTCATGATGAGAAGTAGGCCACAGCCTATTTGGTGTTCCACTGTATTGATGATGCAAGGTTCTGTAGGCTAGTTGTAGTCTTGTCTTGGTAGATGCCTTTAATAGCAACCAAACCAATCAGGACCATTAAGCACAGACACTCACTGTCCAACCAAAAACAGTCAGGAATCAATACACTCTGCAACTTCTGTCACCACGAGCAGAACATAAGAACAAATTCCAAGCTCTCACCTATGAAGCAGTTATTAGACGTTCTGGTGATTAGCAGTCTCCAAGAAATAATGTCCCTGTACTCCTTCTCTCATCAGGAGAAAAGCGAAGCACTAATCCCTAGATGACTACTGATAGGCAGAATGTGGGCTGTCCAATAACTGGTGGTCTAGCAGTAGGTGTTTAAAGATAAGATGAAAAAATGGGTTAATATTATAAACACTGCAGTGTGCACTCAGCAGTTAGATATGAAAAAGGGGGTAACTAAAGTCTCAGCTGTCTAAGTGGAGAGCCACTAATTTTAAAAGAGCAAGATAGATTGAAAGTGGGTGGGCACTTTTGTTTTCAGGCTCTATGGAATACAGTGGGACGGCCAATACATTTAAATAGTTGAAGGGGAGTGATTTCACAAAATTATAATTTTGTGCTTACTCACAACAGCGAGTGAAAGTGGACAGGGAAGGAGATATGTGGTCAAGGTAACATAAGGGACAGACAACTAGAAAGACAGTTGTGTTTAGGCACACAATAACAGGATGGGAGGTTGTGAAAAATTGTGTGCGACTCACAAGAGACACAGCTGTGGTCTCTTCTTCACAAGTTTTAACATGCAATTCAAAGCAGAATACAAGTAAAACACAGTGTAAAGAAAACAAATCACAGTATACAAAATAGAAGAAGGCAATAAAGAATTGCAAAATACAAGACATCAAAAGCAAACTAGCCTTTCCCTCAAAGCAAGTTGTGTCAGAGTCTTGGTGAGCTTTTCTAGTGGGAACAGCCAAAGTGCTCTCTGCTATTTTAAACCATGCATCTGTCACTATACAGACATCATTGTCTTCCAAGGTGAGAAAGGCTTGTAGGGAGTGGAGTTTCTTGTTCAGGCTCCTAGAATTGATCAGTAACACCTTTATATTTTTCTTTTCTTGTTTCGTTATGTTGGTAGGTTTGTCAGGTAGCACTGTCTAAAAAAAGGCACTGTGGAGGTGGACAATGTCTTTGGCAATAATTGAAAACCTAGAGAGGACAGATGCAGGCCTTCAATGGAAAAGTGGCATGGAGTGTGAATCATATCCTCCCAGACTGATAAATATTGGACCCCCTTTGAATGTCACCAAAAATTATGCCAATTATTGAAGTTAATTATTTTGTGCTCATATCGCAGAATCATCCTTGGAGAAGGTAGAACGTTGCTGCTCATACCTGCCTTGGACTCATAACCAAGAACTCTGTCATGTCTCACCATGTAATTCAGGGAGGTTCATCTCAAGTCATTGACCCTGCCATGAACTATGACAGAGTCATACTGGTACTTGTTGCTCAAGAACTTGAGTGCATATGTGATCGGATGGATCCTGGCACCAGACAAGCAGCTACCCATCACTCTTTTCTTGTTCAGCCTGGTAAGAGGCACATCTGTGTGTCTTACACGTACACACACATACGTGCGCACACATACACACACACACACACACACACATACACACACACACACACACACACACACACACACACACACACACACACACACACACACGCACACACAGAGACACACACACACACACACACACACACACACACACACACACACACACACACACACACACACACACACACACACACACACACACACACACACACACACACACACACACACACACACACTGTGTTATGCTGTTTGAGTAATAGATGATCATCAGACAGGATGAGACCATTCTTACACTGTCTCAAGATAGCCATCTCAGTCAGGCTATCTAGAAAATCTGTGGGCAAGTGCTGGTCCATGTTACCAACAGGAATAACTCTGGGGGCAGAAGTAACTATAACTGCCTGGAGTTTGATTTTAGAATAATGTTTCGGTAGACTTGCTACTGAGTATTAAATTTCAATACAAAACAACTAACTTGAAAACCTTCTTCTGCCACAAACAAGAACCGGTAAACTAATTATGGTAAAAACTCACTCATGTAATAATAAAATCAGTGAATGCAGTATCAGTACACTCAATATTAAACAGTTTTATCATGGTCTTGTGGCCTGGGGAATAGTTTAAAGGGCGAGACCTTGATAAATGACACTTGTGTGCTTATTATCAACAGCCAATGAACAGGAAGGGGCAGGGAATTATGTTGTCAAATTATCATAAGGGGCGGGCAATGACAGATGCAATATGTTTAAGAACATAACTACAACAGGGTGAGTAAGAGAGTGAAAAACAATTACACCCTTAGCTGTGAGCTAACTGGCCTGTTCACATTCCTGTCTAATAGACTACGATCTAATGAACATCTTCTCAGCATATATATAAACCCCACAAATCCTCCATCTAAACTCTATACTCATACTCAGTCACTAAAACAATGGAATTCTACCCCTCTGCAAATTAGATCTACCTCTAACCTGTCCATCTTCAAACTAAAAGATTACCTACATAAAACCCATCTTTGCTCCTGCACTACCCCAGGCTGAACTTGTCCCTCCTTCCTTCTACTACCAGCATACTTTGACTGTGTTCAGAGACAATGAATTAAGAAAATCTATTTCTTAGAGAACGATGAAATATGTTTTTGCCTAGACTATATTATCTAGTCATCTCTGTTCCAAAGAATGTACTGCGTGTGTTTTATGTCATCTTTATGAACTGCAACTTGTGAATACATTATCTGTTGACACTGTACTTTTTCAGCTTGTTATAGCATCCAGATATTTGCAGTATGTGTAGGTTCACACTGTATGAACTGAAGCTGAATTTTTATTTAGTTAATATGTCATTTGTCTGTAAAATGCTTTGCAGTAACGTTGTTCAACTGTGACCATATTATGTCAATGTGGAGCTTTTCCCCCCAGGCCTTTTATTCCAGTTGAAGTTTTCCCAATTAACAAATCTCAAATAAAATAAATAAAAAAATGTTTTTTTTTTCTTTCTTTGTAATGACTCGGAGCTTTTCTCCTCGGGCCTCTACTGAAAATGGACATATATCCAGTTAGACTAGCCTGGTCAACAAATGTTAAATAAATAAATAAATGACCAACAACAGGAGCTCTTGTAAGGCTTAAAGGGGTGAGGAGCTTTCTCTAGGATTATGCCTTGTTGTAGAAGATAAAATAGCACATTTGACTCCAAAGGAATTAACAGATTCATTGCCTTTGACACCATTACCACTTTCAGAAAACTCACTCCCATAGGGCTTAAAGGGTGGGAGGTTTTTAACAGGTTTAGTATTCCTAGGCATTCCAAAAAGATCATGGAACCTAAAGAGAACATAGCAAGATTAATAGTCAGAACAGTAGTAGAATGAAATGAAAGTATCCCACCCAAACAATTAAAGTTAGGGATTCCTATCAAATATGATTTAGGAGACTCACTGCATGAAAAAGAAGTCAGGAGGCTGAAGGGAAGAACCAACAATATAAACAATTAGGAGACCTGAGGAAAATTACTAGTCATTGGGGCTGCCATCCTAATTAAAGAGTAAAGAGATTCACAGCAGCGTTCCCCCATTATAGTTGAGGCTCACATGTGCATATTAGTTTTGATGGAGCGAATGTCCTCCCAGCAGGATTGGTTACCAGGATTAGGAAGCTAAAATCATGAAGCTCACTTCTTGAGAGTCGCATTTAAAATACACCAAATTTCCATGGTTGATGTAAAAACCTTGTTCCTGTGCATCTCAAATAAATGTACTCTAAAATGGTGACTTTGTACTGTTAATGAGGAGTTTTATTGAAAAATTAACCTACAAATACGATATGTTACTGTTCAGGTTATAGTCATATGTTTTTATAACACATCAGTAAACTAATCAAAATAAGAAAGAAAATGAGTCCTGAATATTAATAACATTGTCAATGTATATTTGTTGATCTGAATCATCTGCTTGAATAGTAACTGTAAACGTGAACATCCAGCATCATTCTTTCTTAATGGTTTAATTGGTTTATATAAAATTATAGTAACATTCTGGTTGTTATATTCTGTAAGCAAAGCAACTTTATCAGTCCTACCTAATGAATGAAAGCACTCAAGTGTTTTAATTGTTCTGTATGATTGAATCCATTATTTATATGCCTCCTTGGTCCTGGTGTTCATAGATTGCCACAGTTTTGGTTACTTTGGCCCTTGTGTTTATCTGTGATAGGTCTCTTTTTCTCTCACGCTTTATTTTGTGTTCACATTTCTAATTGTTTATTAACCATATCCAGTGCTTATTGTTTTAGGATCTATTAAATGGTGTACTTTACTTGGGTCTCACCTGTAACATGGCCTCTGGCACAAGGAAACTAACTGAATAACAAATGTAATAAATGAACAAGGTTTGCGTAAAAAATGTAAACCGGAGCACAGCTTAAGAGCAACCTGATTACAGTTTGCAAACTGAGAAGAACAAAAACAGTTAATGATAATGTAACTTGCACAGGAAAATGGAAGTGAGGAACATGATCTAATTCATTATACATATTGTGAGTGTCAGGAAGCCTTTGACTCTCTCTTTCAGCAGGGCATCAGGAGAGAATGCAGGTACCTGTTGTTACCGTACCTTCACTTAGGAAAGTGCAGGTGCTGTGTTACATTTACGCAACTGCTAGATTCCCAGATGTTGTAGCCACAGAGATATGACCTCAGAAGTGCAGGTATCAGAAAACTTAGTAAGATATGTTATTTCTGAGGCTTTTGTATGTTAGTAAGGTTGAACAGTATGAGACTTCAAATGGCTGCTAAGATGTCCTGTGCTCTAGAAAATGCAAATATGGTGCCAGTCAGACCTGCTTTTCAGCCGTTTTTTGCATTTGTGTTACCACTACAGCCTTTAGCCAAGAATGAAGTGTTCTAGTAAGCAGAATTATTTGTTAAGAGGGAGTTGCATGATTTTGTGTTTAAGTGTTAAAAGTAAAAGTAGGTTTAGGCCTTTTGCATTTAAGCTGGAAAGTTGTACTATAAGTTCCTCGTGATGCTGAGATAATAGCAATTCCCCAGGTGAGATGCTGTGTGGTGGTCCCATGTAGCTGTTGTGCAGAAGTAACCAACAGTGGCTATGAATGTCAGTGCACAAGCTTATAAGTAATTGTTTTTTTTCTTGCGCTTCTGAGTATTTCCTGCATTTACTTGATTTTTCTGAATTTTTGTTTTTTTTACAGCAATTTAAGACAGAAGTGTATCAACAGCAGATAGAAATGGAACGCCTAAATCATCAAGCAGAGCTTCTGCTGAAGAAAGCAGCTGTGGATTTTGACAAACATACAGTTCAGGACCCAGTCACAGAGCTAAAACTTCTGTGGAATAACCTGGATGAAAAAATTGTCCACAGAAAGGTAAACAGACAAACTGCATAGTTAAAAAAGTTTATTTTAATCTTTTTTCTTCTAGAGGCGATAGTATTTTTAATTAGCATTTAAACTTATCTCCCCGTGTCTGCTGCTTTAAGTGGTCTGTACCACATAGCTAGTACTGTCTTACTTATTTGATCAATGACTATAAATTGTGAATTACTCTCAGATTCTAAGCCAGCAGTGTGGCACAGTTATTGATGTAACTGCCTGTACTTGAATAACATTATGCCATTTTGGTAATTGCTTATCCCAGTTGTTACTTGCAGTAAGAAGATTACTTTAACATGACCATAGCTCCCAGATCACTTTTCTTGCAACCAGCTATGGTGACCTCATTGCAAGAAAGTAAGGCATACACCTAGTGTATGCTTAATAATTCAGGTTCATATAGTGACATGAGTGCTGAAGGAACAGTGTGCAGGGGGCAGGAACAGAGTGCAGTGACTGTCTGGGACTAGGTCATGAAATTGTTACCCAGGAGGACAGTCAGGAACTGGGTTTAATCTGCTAATTAAGGTGGAAGTGGAGATCCTTTATACAGGCAGAAATCCATGTGGAAGCATAGGCTGAGCAATTACACATTAGCAGTGATAGGTGATGTAGCAAGACTGGACAGGGATCCTTAAACATTTTGTAGCAATGGTGATAGCCAAGGCCCTTGCAATCCAGACTTCATCCTTATGATAATGAATGGGTAAGAAATGGGCAGTCAGTGCAGCCCTGATCACCAGGGAGAGAGAAAAGGGAATCACAAAGTGACTCGGCTTCCTCATAAAGAAAATAGGCATTTATGGTTAGAAAGTCATACAAAGGGTTTAAAACAAATAAACGTTAATGATTAGATGTGGATATATGTGGTATTAAAATTTGTGAGCACTCCAACAAAAGTAAGCAGTGGTTATGTGGATTTCCCAGCAGAGTCAGGCATGTCTAAAGGTCAGTTCCCTGTGCTTTCTCCTGTCAACCTTGTGAACTTGGGCATCCTGTTGCAATGTAGCAACTGCCTAATGTACACAGACAACCCTCTCCTCTTACCTTCCAACACTATGACTTGTGAGAAATGCACATATATAGCCAAACTGGAAGCCAAGCACTCTCCAGCCAAGACCAGATTAGCCAGTCAAGAGGAGAAGGTTAACACCTGCAGCACACCACATTCAAAATATAGCCCTCCAGAACTTACACATCCACAACCCTCACATAGTAACACAAAGCACACACCTACTTTTGCAGAGGCTCTCAATAAAAATCTGCCCAAACAACAGAGACCTCGGAGGCAGAAACACAAACAACCACCACATCCCAGCACAGACCATGTGACACATAGCTCACATAAACAATGTGCCACTCAACCAAAGCCCATAAGGCAAAACAACTTACCCAATAGACTAGTCATAGGTGACTCAATGGTAAGGCACAGTGATGTCCCACTCACTAGGTTGAATAAGGAGAAAGTTACGGTCAGCTGCCTGTCGGGTGCCAGGATCTGCCACGTAATGCATGCTCTTAGGTCACTCCACAACAGGTACAAATATGTCTCTCTCATTGCCCATGTCGTTGTGTATGACCTGAGATGTACCTCCCTGGACTACATGAAAAGAGCCATAGAGGAGCTCTTGAATCTTGTAGCCCAGGCAGGTATGACCCTAGCTCTGAGTAGCATCCTGCTGTCACCCAGAATGCTCCTACTACTATTGGAACTGTCTGGTTATCTTTCTTCCACACTGCCCTCATTTCTACCTGCAAATCTTGATATTTTATGACTTTGTGTCTCTCTGTACGCAAGACACTGTAGTCACTGGGTGTAGCAATTTCAATGATCAATGCTACTTTTGTCTTCTTTTCATGGACTACTACACCTGGTTTTCTCACATCTATCTTTTGAACTGTTAGTAAAGGATGATCCCATATGATGTAGACTTCATCATTTTCTGTGATGCCTTGTTGCTCATGTTTTCAGTGTTTTTCATCTACTTCAGTATTATAATGTTTGAACAATCCCCAGTGCAACAGTCTTGCCACATTATTACGCCTTCCAGTATACAGTCCTTCTGCCATTAGTATGTCACAACCAGCAGCAAGGTGTGCAACTGTTTCCAGTTCTGTTTTACAAAACCTACATTTGTTTCTTCCACATGTTCAACAGACTTTGTAAACCAACTTGTACGTAGTCCACTGTCTTGGGCCTCCAGTATTAACCTTTCATCTTTTGGTTTGAATTTGCCTGTGCTTAACTATTCTTGTGTTCAATCCTGATCAACATGAGGCTGTTCCAGGAGGATTCAACACTTGCAATATATTTATGCATTTTCCACATTTCTTGCCTTCTCATCTGATCCTTCACCTTATATTCTTTTTTTTTGTTCTTTGGCATAGTCAGTTGCTGCCTGATTTTTATCTGCTTCTGGTTTGATTTCCATTCCCACTTGACACCAATATGCTTCTGCTAGACTAAGAAGGGAACTCAAAGCAACTGCAGAACGTGGTAAAGTAATAACACATTGAAAATGCAACAAAAATATGAACATGTGTAATCACAACATCAAGTCTTTAATAATAAAGCTTTCGGATAAAATCCTTCATCAGTATAATGAATCAACTTAAGAACTCATTTAAATAGAAAAGTAAAATAATCACATGACATCACGTAGCAAATAAATTTGTTTAAAAAACAATTATCTCAAAACATATTTGCCTATACTTTAAAATAGGTTTTAAAGAGACCATCTTATTTATTCCGGGGGCATGGTCAGCATTTAAATGTAAATTCCAGTCATACTCCCTGACCTCCAATTTATTATTTAAATCTCCACCTCTTAGGTCTCTAAAAACCACATCCAAAACTCTAAAATAAAAAAAAATGAGTGTCACCATTTTCACTTTTATGTTGAAGACTGCAGTCGAGGAAGAGAGAAGGGAGTTACCATCAGCGTCCGCAAACTCGCAGTAGCAGCAAATGGTAGACTTTACTAGTTCTGGCTTAGTTGTGAACTTGAGCTCATATTCCCTTATAGACTCTGAAATTAACCTTCTGAATAAAGGTAGAAAAATGTATTCCTGCAAAAACTGATTCTTTGACTAATGTTTTAACTGATTTAAAAACATTTTGTCGAAACTTGAATTTGAAGTTATGTTTTGGTGCTTCTTTGAACATTATCACATCATTAAATAAAAGATCTAGTACTTTTATTCCAGTTAGCCATCCTGTGATTACAGCATTTCATGATGTTTATGAGGGCCAATTTCGCAAGTTATATGAATGTGGTCCTCCTAGTAAGTTTTATAATTTAACTCTAAGTGAATATCAGGCTTTATTGGGACTGCAAAATAACTTTGATATTGTTATAAAAAAAGCCGATATGGCTGGTGCTGTAGTCCTTATGGACTGACATGATTATGTGAACCAAGTAAATGCATTGCTTAAAAATATTAATGCTTTTAAACTTCGTACCATTAATCATGTATGGAAAAGTATACAAGATGTAAACCTATTAATTTACGACTTGCAGATCAATGGCGATATTAGTTTGGATTTGTTTTATTATTTTAGTGTGCCTTGTCCTG
This sequence comes from Protopterus annectens, assembly GCF_019279795.1. Taxonomy (NCBI): domain Eukaryota; kingdom Metazoa; phylum Chordata; order Ceratodontiformes; family Protopteridae; genus Protopterus; species Protopterus annectens. The sequence continues at coordinate 1,958,814,782 of NC_056729.1, forward strand.
TTATACCTAGGCTATACGGCCTTCCGAAAATACATAAATCCTTACAAAACCCGCCAATGAGACCGATTGTCTTTGGACGGGGTTGGATCACAGAATCTATATCATTATATTTACAGAACTTTTTGAGTGACTATTTGAAGAATGTTGAGTTATATCAAGGATACTGGTGATTTTTTAACTCAGTTGCATGAATGGTATTCACTTAATGATGTTAATAATTGTTTTCTTGTAACACTTGATATTGTTTCACTCTTTACTGTGATCCCACAGGAATAGGGTATATCTGCTGTTAGAGACTTGTTAGTAGAAGCAGGTGGCCATAATGGGCGACAAATTGAGACTATTTGTGAGTTGTTACAGATAGTTTTAGATAATAATTTATTTTTATTTAAGGATAATTACTGTCATCAGTTAACAGGTGTAGCTATGGGTACACTGAGGGGTAATACATATGCAACCCTTACCTTGAAAAAATGTGAAGATGATATATTTTTAATAATTCTTTATATGGTTCTAATATATTCTTTTTTTGAAGGTTTATGGATAACATTTTCCTTATATGGAATGGTAATGAGCAGCAATTAATACAATTTATTGATTATATTAACACTACCTCTAGTTTTTTAAAGTTCAGGTTTGCTTATTTGAGCTCTAGGATACATTTCTTAGATGTTAAGCTTTTTGTTAATGAATGGGGAATGAATTCAACTGGGTATAAGAAACCATTACATAAGAATAATTACCTTAACAGGTAGAATATGCATGCACAATTTATATTTAAAAGCATTGTGAAAGCACAATTTACTAGAGTTTGTAGACTTAATACTGATAATACTCTTTTATCTGTTCAGTTGCGAGAAATGATGAAAGAGTTTATTGAAAAAGGGTTATGATGAATGCACATTGGAAAATGTTTATCAGGATATATTAGTTGAAAGAAATGATAGATGCAAACCTTATCTTAATACTACACCCTCCCAAGTTACTGTTAGGTATAGGGCTAATAATTTATTTTATGTTACAACATTTAATAGGGTTAGTAGAAGAATAGAGGCTATAATAAGGGATAATTGGTGTATTTTATTGACTCTTCCTGAGTTAACTCAGTACATTAATTGTTTCCCTAGTTTCTCTTATAAGAACTGCCCGAATTTAAAGAGGTGGCTTTGTTATAAGGATTTTCATCAGCAAATAAGTACAATATCAAGTAAAATTGGGACTGTTTCTTGTTATAATTGATTGAGTTGTGCTTATATAACTAGGGATGAATGTTTTATACATCCTAGTACTAATAAGATGTATCGTGTTAGATATTATGCCACTTGTAATACTGATAATATTATTTATTTGGCTACTTGCAGGACTTGTCCTGCATTTTAATTGGGGAAACCCACTCACCGATTAAGGGACAGAATGGTGGAGCATAGATCAATGATACATAGAGAGATTTGTACAAATACTTTAGCTCAACATATAAGTAAAAATGGTGACTTTCTTTTATTATCCTTTTGTTCTATTGCCATAATTGAATTTTCTTCTGAATGACTATAGACTCTGTTGATATAATTTCCAGTGTATAGTTTATAAGTCGTCAGAAGGCAAGTTATTGGTCTATAATTTTTAGGGTAGCTTGCAGTTTCATGTTTAAGTAGGAGCATTGTTTTTTTTTTTTTTTTGTTAGCTAGGCTGGTGTCTATTCAGGTGCACGTATAAGTAGTTGTTATTCATGGCTAAATCTTCATGCAAAGATGTTAATACTTTTAGCCAGAAGTTAGGTACTGCATCTGGGCTTGGGGTTTTCCAATTAGAGGCTTTTCTTAACTTTGTTTCAATCTCTCTGCCCATTACTTCATCCCATTTCACATCCTGTACAGTTGAACTTCTTAGTCTTTCTTTTACTTCTTCTTTCCATTTAGCATTGTTATGTTCCATAAATACTTCTCCATAGTGTATCTGTTTCTGCTTTTTTTGGTGGTCTTTCAATTCCTTTTACATTGTTTCCAAAATTCTCTATAAAACATGTTTAGGTCATCAATAAATTGCTTGTTTTGTACTTTTCTTTTATATTTATCTATGTATCTTCTAAGTTTTCTGCCTGTGCTGATATTTTTAGTTTATTATTTGTGACAGTATGTGATAAATCCTGATATGTTATAATACTGCACATTATTTTTATCACATCTATCTTTCTGAGTATTTTTGATGATCTGTTCCCTCTTCTATACTCTAACAGTGACACTTCTTGTCTTAATTGCTTTATATTTTTCTCTGTTTGATTCTTCCATGATGGCATTCGATTTCCTCACCGTCCTTTCCCTTTCTACCCTATGTTCTTGTGGTAGGACTTTTATCTGTTATTAATTTGACTACACAGTAATGTATCCTATTTACTTGTATTATATCGCATGAATCTTTATGGGCAGTTTTTTGGGGTTTTATTGACCTGCTGCAGTCTATTTCCTTCATTGATCTTAATATGTCTAACCATCTCTATTAAATCGAGTAACTCTTCTCTTAGAGCATTTTCTTCTAAACTGAGGACATATTCTTTGTTCGCCATTTTCTGCGGGCATTTTATAGAAAGTTCCAGGGCTTCTTTCTGTGCTGTGTTCTCTTCAGTTTGACCCACTGTCATCCATTGCTCTTTCATATGGGAACTCACTGGCCTATCACTCCATGGCATTGACTGTGTCATAGTTGCCACAGTTTCCTCTTCTTTCCCTTGCTGTATAGCTCCAACTGAAACTTTATACTGGTTTCCCATGGGAGGCTCCAAAGTATCTTCATATGTCAACTGAGTAGATAAAAATAAAATAGAAGAGCTACTCCAGAATCCACTATGGCAGTGGCATTAGATCTAATTTTGCCACCTTAATTCTCTTAATTCTAAAAAATCATTGAGTGGACCACCTCTGTCCCCCAATGTTACTTGCTCTAAAATCGTAAACTTAAAACTATGTCCCTCATTTTTATGAACATGTACTAATCTAATACCACTGAGTACCCAGGCTTACATAGTACTATTTATATAAGTTTCATCCTTAGGCTAAAAGCTGAAGGTTTTATGAATTTCAAGATTTTAAAAAATGTATGTCAAGTGACCTTGCTTTGTTATGTATATGTATATGTATATTTATTATGTAAGTCTATATTCATGTACATATAGTGTATGTTATGTTCTATGAAAGTTGTTTGCATTTCCAAGGGGCATGTACCTTTTACTTACTTGATTATTGGTGTAAAGATTTTTCTAATTAAGTTAATTAGGTGGAGGGGTATAAGTAGGTTCAGTGGTTTGATGTACTTTTATTCTGAAGAAGTTTTCAATGAAAAATGAAAACATTTAATAAATTTACCATAGTGGATTCTGGTGTAGCTCTTCTATTCTATTTTATTTTTATTTGTTTGGAGTTCTTGTGTTTGGAGTATTTCAACTGATTAGATGCTTCCTGCTCCACTGGTTTCTCCTTAATTTGCATGTCCATTGCTCTATCCTGTTGTGTTGTTATCTGAGTTAAATTTTCTACACTAAGTCCTTCACTTTGCAGGTATCCTATAACCTCAATTTCTATTTCTTTAACTTCTCCATTACTAATCCTCTTTTCTACTTTTCCTCTGTTTTCTTATTTTTTTGTATATAAAACTTTCCATATCCAGATGTGCTTGCCTGTATTTCTCTTCAAATATCTTTGGTGCTGCTCTTTTTGCATTGATTTGTTTATATTTCTCCTTTGCATACATATTGCACCATATTAAATCTCTTTCTTCTTTCCAGTGTCCACATTTCCTCTTCAGATGTCTCCTGCTCCTCTTGTTTCTCCTTACTTTGGGGACTAGTTGTTCCATCATGCTGTGATATGACCTGTGTAAGACTTTCTACACTGAATCCTTCGCTTCACAAATATTCCATAACTTCAGCTTCTGTTTTTTTAACTTCTACTTGGCTAATATTCTGTTCTACATCCCCTCTTTGTGATCTTATTTTTTCTTATTGTGAGATTTCCCATTTTTGTATGCCTTTGCCTATATTTCTCTTTGAATATCTTTTGGGCTGTCTTTTTTTTTTTGTGTTGATTAATTTAGCCTTCTCCTTTGCATAAATGTTGCACCATATCAGATCTCTCCTTTTTCCCTTATTCAAATTTCTTTTTTATACCCTTCAAACATCTCTAAATTTTGTTCTTTAAATTTTCGCACTTCCTGAGTTGCTTCTTTTTTTTCCAAATGGCACAAGGTTTCTTGGTCTGTATAGTGTTTTTCACAAATCTGTTGTATTAATGAACACAAATTTGTATTTGAAGCTTCTGACAGTTTTTCTTGTGGAAGTATTTTTCTTTCCTGTAATTTCTTTTTTAATCCTTTCATGTATCTTTTTTTTCTGGAAATTCTGGACTTCTTGCTTAGTAGTAGCAATACATCATTTATTTCTTATCCACAATAGTCCGCTGTATCATCTGTATAGCTCTTTTTTGGCCTATCAGTTTTTGTGATATTTTGTGGACTGCTACTTCCTTCTACAGTGGGTAGGGGGCATCCTCCCCCTGGGCCTGGCCTGATCCCATTGTAGGAATATCTCCATGTCTTGAGGATTCCAATAGTTATCATAATAGGGGAGTTTAGTATGATTGGTTAAAAATAATTTATGTGTTGATATATTTAATAGCAGTTTGTTTAAGTCCATTACGTGAGATAAGAGCTGACTTATTACATATATTATGGAGCTGTATATGTTTCTACAAATTATAGTGTTCCCTTAAAGTCAGACTAGAAAAAATGGGTTATGAGAAATCAACCTTATCTTGAGAATTTGCATTATTACATATTCCCCTGCCTGGTTTAACACAACAAGGCATCCGTATTTTAATTACATTATTTTCACTGATTAAACTTTTCATTACCCAAAACTGGCTTGATAGATCCAAAGTGTCTTGCCTACTATTAAACAGTAGCACTGCTTTGTTTCAGCTCATGATTCAACCTTTTGCAATGTCACAATATTAGCATGAGAGTGGTCTTAATGGAACAAATTTGGGGCTGGCAGAAAGACATTAATTCATTTTTGCTTCTATACTTATTCATAATTGACCAACGCTACCTTGCAGCAAAAGGCATCTCTTAGATGAGGTAACACAGATCATTTATGAATAACACATTTACGACAGCTCCATATATGTCCATAAAACATGCCCCTACTCTTATCTTAAAAGTAAATCTGAGATGCAGGTAATTTTAAGTAGTGTGCTTACAGTAAAGGTGTGCAGAAAAATACTTTCACCATCGACTTTTCACATTAAGGTCGATAGTAATGATCACCAAGTGTTTGTTAGTAACATTTGTTTATTCTAACCTTGCAGCACAAACTGGAAGGTGCGCTGTTGGCCCTGGGACAGTTCCAGCATGCCTTAGATGAACTCATGGCATGGATGACACATACCGAAGAGCTGCTGAATGAACAGAAGTCTGTTGCAGGTGATCCCAAGGCTATCGAAATTGAACTTGCAAAACATCATGTGAGTTGTAGGATACTTATATTTCATTTTCTTTATTTTAACATACCTGTGTCCGCTGGTATTTTTCTGTGTAACAGAGGCAATATGACAGAATTATACTGCAGCAGAAACTGCTAAATCCACTGTATTAGCTCTAAGTATAACATAATTGAAAATTGGAAAAAAGGTTTAGTATTTATACTTGTAAGTGACTGGATCAGTTATGTTGGCTTTTTTATCTTTGTTTGGATATTTATATATTGTTTTATGTTTGGATTACTAGGTTATTTAACTGGGTAAGGCCCATTTGTAGTGGTGATCTGGGGAATAATTACCATAAATACCACAGATAATATAAACATGTACATAAAAGAAACATGTTTTGTAATCCTAGTAAACATAACTGGAGGATTTCTATATCAAACTATGATACTAACACTCAGTGCAAAAATACGCATTTATAAATTAAAGAAAATAGTTTAGTTAAGCATTCAGATTTCACTTGCTGTAATGTTTCCACTTGCTGTAATACCTTTGCTTCATATAATAGTTTTGCTTTACTGTAGTCCTGTTAGTATTTGTAATTTTCTTTGCCCTAGATGTCCTGGATCATGGCAGGTAAATACCCTCAGACCAATTCACTTCCCCAGTTACTGAATGAAAAGTCAATATGTACATGCATAATCAGGGGAAAGTCGTATTACAGCTTTGGGTACTGCTTTCAGATTTGATACATTTATTTCTACGCTGCCTAAACTACCCATAGGCATCCACTGCATAATTTGCCTACCGTCCACATCCATGTTTCTACTAGAAAGCGTCCTGGTTATGTGGAAGATGAAAACTCGTTTTTCCGGATTTGGTTTTAACCTACACAACAGTAACTTCTTTTATCATCAGGGCAGTCCCTTGAACAACTTTTAATGTGTCTTTGTCAAGGAAATCTCAATCAGAATGAGCTGATAATTTAGGAAAATAAAGACATTTCTCTTCACCCGGTAGAGGTAACTCACCGGAGTCTTCTTTTTTTAGAAGTACTGTGCTGGTGTTACTAACAGCACACCCATACAACTGGCATAGTGTCCTTAAAAAAAGAAGTGATTCTGACCCTCAGCATTTCTATTTTGCCATTATCAGCAATTCCTTGTGTAAAGCTTAAAGTATAGTTTACAAAATGTTGACTCTTTATTACTGACCTTTTCATTCCCTGTGAGTTCGACTTCCAAATAACCATTTCTTTTGTCAAAAAAAATCACTCTGTAACAAAAGTATGGCCAGTGGTTGTACATGTATCTAGATCACTGGCCTATGACCAGTGGTTGTGTATGGATCTAGATCACTGACCTATGACCAGTGGTTGTGTATGGATCTAGATCACCGGCCTATGTTTAGTGGTTGTGTATGGATCTAGATCACTGGCCTATGACCAGTGGTTGTGTATGGATCTAGATCACTGGCCTATGACCAGTGGTTGTGTATGGATCTAGATCACTGACCTATGACCAGTGGTTGTGTATGGATCTAGATCACCGGCCTATGTTTAATGGTTGTGTATGGATCTAGATCACTGGCCTATGACCAGTGGTTGTGTATGGATCTAGATCACTGGCCTATGACCAGTGGTTGTGTATAGATGTAGATCTCTGGCCAGTGACCAGTGGTTGTGTATGGATCTAGATCACTGGCCTATGACCAGTGTTTGTGTATGGATCTAGATCACTGGCCTATAACCAGTGGTTGTGTATGGATCTATATCATTGGCCTAAACATCACATTAGGTATGCAAAATTCAACCTAGTATCAGTGCAGGCGCATGATAAACTTTAGCACACTGACGTAAGGTGAGCTTAATGCCAACCTAAGAGGAAGAACTTCTCAAAAAAAGTGTAAGAAAGGTTCCCTGGCAAGATTTTCCTCTTATTGCCACCATAAAAAACACCACCCAGCATGTCTGTTCTTCATCTTCTAATATGTCTTATAGTAGTAGATTTCAGGAGTATTAAGGCAGCTCTAGGTCCTATGAGTATTCTAATTGAGGTGAAACTGCTTGCTTACCCATGGATGTAATAGGGTAAGTTATAAACAACCCTCTGTCCCCAGTGGAAGTTGATAGCTAGACCCCCAGGTCAGCTGTGCCACCTGTAAAATTATCTCTGGCCCAGTCCTTTTACAGCACATCCAGGAAGGTTATGAGGTGGCTTGTAGACCTGGTGATGGACACACGGAACAGGGTAGGTAGTTGTAGGTTGATGCAGAAGGGAGAACCCCCCCCCCCCAAAACAAATTTCTTCTCCTTGGATTTCATTTATTTATTTTTATTTATTTGCATGAATATGTGGAGTGTATAACTAGAAACACTTTTCATCCATGACCTCTTTACAGTAGCAGTGAAAACTTGACATCAAGAGTATAAAGCAGTACAACAGTCAACAAACAAGTCTGAGCATGACACAGCATAACTAATAATAACTTTAATTTAGAAATTTGGCAGTAGTTCAGCAATGTAGTTGTAACAATCTAAAAACTGCTATTTCTCTAAATTGTATGTGTGAAATTGGTAAAAAGAATGAAATTAAGTTCAAGACTTTACATTTGAATGAGATAAAGTAAAGCTGTAAATGTATAGATCATGCCTTGAGTTTCTTTAGGTCCATTTTTCAGACTTCTTCCCTCATTTGCTACGACACCCGATCATGGTTCCTCCTACAAAAATAGAGCCTGTTTTTTATACACTCATGAGATCACAAATGAGCACATTAAGTGGGATAGGAGTCACTCTGACCTCTGTGGGAGAACACTTGTCATCCTCTTGCCTTCGGAGAGCTCTTCCTTGACTGTTATCCTCCGTTTCCTGTTGTCAGTTTCATGAACACATTCCCTATTCTTCACCTGCTTATGTAATCCTCTTCTTATTCTGTACATTCACCTTCATTTCAAGTGTTAGGAATTCCTGTCTTCCTCTGCTTGTCTCCCCCCGACCGTCGCTTGTACAGTGCCACCCTTCTCATCATTATCCTTACCTGGGCCCCTTTCCACTTGTCTCCTGTCTTTCCATTCTCCATTGCCTTCTTCCCCTGGGAATCTGCCACACTGTTTTGAGAGTTACTCCTTCCCTCTTCACAGTCTCACCATTTATTGCTATTATTTGCTTTAACTGAATAGCTTTAGATTTCCATGTATTTAAATGTCATTTCAGACTCTCTGTCTTTGCACATGGACCCACCTTCAGAGGATTCACTAAAAGTGTTTTGTACATTGTCGTGATCCCAGACTAGGACGCCCTTTCCAGAACAGTTGCTGGTGAAGAGGAACCGGTTGGTGTAAATTTGATGAAAGAGGAGGACTGTCAGAAATGCATTCAGCATGAAGAAGAAAGGTCCTTATCTTTTCCATCTACCATTTTTTGGAGGTTTCCTCGTATGCCATACAGATTCACCAGACTGAAGAAATATGTCCTTTACCACAAGAAAATTCAGGATTTGAGAACCTTCTGGGAGGGACTGAGAAGTCTTGCATTCCAGAACACTGTTATGCAGTAAAGCAGGCAACATGTGATAGAATACTTAGACCCTGCAAGCTGTATCCTGGTGTGTTCTAGTTTTTTGTAAGGAGTACACTTCAGAATGCCTCGCACTTGTGTAATAGCATTGTTCTCCAATGGCCAGACAACACCTTGGCTATTCATTTATTTTGAGAACTAAACATGAGTACTAGAAACCACCCAGGCACATGGACAGACAACCAGTATAATAACCACTATAACATCCTTGGTATCAGGAGACTAAAACGAGATCCTTTCTAGGAAAGCAGACCCTTCTGTTTGGTGGGATTAGCCTTTCAGGGGTCACATTGATGGTGCTTGATTCAATCTCATTATTTCACCAAAGCAGCTGAGACATTGGAGTTTAATTCTTTGTGTAGGCCAGTGGTGAGCCACTGCATCTGGTTATATAAGAGTTTGCCCTTTCTGAATCTGGGAAAATTTAACCTTGCAAAGCATCATATTCTGGCAATCAATAGATATCTGAGGAAAATACAGGAGAAGGGAAATGATACCCTAAATTAGAGCTCCGTGTTTTCTTCCCAAGCTGTGTTCCTGTCCTCAGGCAGGTCACTTCATGTAGTATGAAATGCTCTAAGTGTTATTAACACGAGCTTTTCTTGATCCCTTTAGATCAGTGGGATCGCCTAATCTTACATATCGGGCACAGGTGCATGCTAATACTTTGTTTCCTTAAATTCATCTTTGAAGCAAAAGACTTCTGATTTCAGATATTGCCCTTTGGACCTTTCTTTGTACCATGCATCATTAGCAACTATTTAGGTACTGATGGGCCTGCCTTGTGCAAACAATGAGTCTGTGTTGTCCCATAGATTAACCAATGTTTTATCTAAGCTTTGGCAGATCCTGAGAACAGTACTGTATAACTGAGTCATTTTTTCAGATGTCATTGCCTTGTCTCTTATTCCATAAATTTACTCTATTGAATCTGTTTGAAACTGGATGTGATACTGGGGAGCATTTGTCTCTTCCCAGAAAGAGTAGGGGGCAGCTGAAGAATGCTGACTGCTCACTTATGGGACTAAATAGCTCTAGTGTATCCTTTTGCTAGCAGATTAATATAATGCAATGTAATGTAACTCTCAGGAAGTCCCTGTTAATTTGTCTCCAGGCACAGGTGTATTTTAACTAGATTTCCTTAAAGCTATTACAGTCATTCTGCTGAATCTGCTTTTGTGGAGTTAAGCCATTGACTTTTGTGCCCTAAGGCTACCAGCAATTAAATGGCATAGAGAATCAGATCTTGATCTTTGGGGATCCTAAAGGATTGAGAATGGCCAGTACACTGTCAACATCTTCTGGAGAGGGTCCATTTTTCCTTGTTTTCCATAGTTCAGATGAATACATGTGATGCCTCAACTGACTGGGTGGGGAGCACACATGCGCCCCCCTCCCCCCAAAAGAGCTGAGAGCTGATGGTATCAGAAGTATCCAGACAAATCAGTGTCTTAATATGTGGGGGTATTCTTTATGCTCTAAAATATTGTTCATGGTAAAATGACAGAGAAGACAGTATGATAAAGCACCTGTAAGGATCTCAGTGCCAAGATGGGATACAAATGTCATTCCTGAACAGTTGACACAATCTCCTTTCAGACTGATTGCTTTCTCTGTGATGTATTACTTGAACAGATGCATGGAGGGGGACGCACTTCTATCTTCTTTACAGAATAAGCCTAAGGGTTTTCCATTGAGCTGAGGGCAAGTTGATCTTACTGCTGAGACATATTTGAATGTTAGTTGTCACAGTGACAACAGAGGACCGTTCTGTTGAGACTGACAAGGAAAATGGTGTTGTAGTTGAACTTTCTGCCTGTGTGGCAAACTATACCCCTTGCATTCGTCTACTCCTTAGTCTATGTCCGAGGTCATCCGATAAAAAAGAATAATAAGTGAAAAGAAAAGAAAACAAAACAACAAGTTTCACCAAAGCAGTGTTTAGTCATTTATTTTTGACTGAGTTGTTTTTAGCCTTCACTATGACAGCTTGTTTCCTTTCAAATTCCAGGTGAAAGTAGTTATATTTTAGAACTGTTTACTTATTGCATTTCAAGAGACAATGACTGGGAGGTCCTGAATAAGCTGATCTTAAGGATTTTTCACACTTTAAGTCAAGCACAGGTTGGCTGGCTTATCACTTTCAGAAATTCCAGATTTTCAGATTTCTGCTGTCCCTACCTAGATTTTGGAGTTTTCTAAGATGCTTTGTTGCTTTCTTGGTGGAGCAAATTTGTTTATGACTTCCTGCTCAGTGTACTGCATTCCATAAAGGCAGTTTAAAGTACAGGTATTGAACTGTAGAATGATTTATTTTGGTCCCGTTCTGGCTTCACTGATTTCTTTTGGTCCCGTTCCGGCCTCAGCAGGTATAACATCCCTTACTATAAGCCTTCTGTGTGGAGTCTGCATGTCCTCCCCCTGGTCGAGTGACGTTAAAGACATGCAGGTAGATGCATGCGTGAATGGGTGTGCCTTCTTTGAAGGTTGGGAGTCGGGCTGGCAACTCGGCACCGTAAAAAATCCACTGCCAATCATTAGCAGACGGGAGTTTCGCTGTGGCGACCCCTAACCAGGAAAAGTCAAAGTGGTTAAGATCTCTGTCTCATAGCTCCAGAGTTCAATCTTGACCTCTGTTCACTGTCTAAATGGAGTGTGCATATTCCTTCTGTGTCTGTGTGGGTTGGGTATGGGTATTTTATTTCTCCCCCACATCCCAAAAAACATATTGGTTGATCTGCTGATGGTGACAGTCCATTCCTATAGCATTTCCTTTGCCCTTGTGGTCTCTGCATGCTTGATTGTGGTCTGAGATGAATAGTTCAATTATCCTGTTAACAAATTAAACATTTTAAAATTAAAACTTAACCTAATCTAGTTTATACCTTGACCTCCTAGTCTTGTTTTATTCCTGTCTTAGTTCATTACAGAGTCTGTCCCTCCCCCATTCTCTTGCCTGGGTTCCAGAGAAAAACGTCTGCAGTTTTAACATGTTGTATTCTGTACTCTTCTGCAGTCATATCAATAGTCAAGAAGCAAATGCAAAGAATACTGTATTCAGTTGAATGCAAGTGATTCACCCTTTCGACAGCTAATGACAGCCTATGTCTTTTTCAGTGACTAATTTATAGTGAGGGCTATTTTTTGTCCATTTCTGACTCACCTCAGAGGTTTCACAAACACTGTGCATCTGCTAGCTAGCAGTGTGTCAAATAAAAGTGTATGAGATGTGTTTGATGGATATTTTACACCTTAAGGCACCAGTAAGGGCCTCAGTGCCAAGCTGGGATGCAACCTTCATTCTCAGCTGTTCTGGAATGAAGTTTGCAGAACCTAACAGCTGACTTAGTCTCCTTTCAAACAAATTGTTTTCTCTATGGCAAATTATCTTGTATGGAAATTCTGTATTGGTGGCTATTACATCAGCTCACAGAATTTCCAGCCGCCAGACTTTAGTGGTTTAAGAAGCTTTTCATTGCAATTCTTACATACTCTTTGCAAAGAGTTCCTAAATTTTTAAGGTGGTTTCAGAATTTGTCATTAACCAAGATGTTTTTTTACCAGTCTGTTTTCTGGAGCACTAAAAGCCAGGGAAATCACAGGCCGGGTATACAAAAGGTTTTAAAGGATTGTGTCATTAAGACTGATGTTAATAATCATGTTAGTGGTTTGTCCGAGTTGTCTAGAGCAGGCATGAAATGCTATTGTCCTGCAGATAATGTCAGTGCGGCTAGCTGCCTGCATTATACACTGTTACAAAATGGTAGACACAGTTTGTTCAGGCTACAGTACCATAGAGGGATAGCAATGCTTGCTGCTTATTCAAATGGCTTTCATTTCACAATGTCTGTGGTGGTGCGTGTTCCATGTTTCACACATCCACCATGTAATACAGCACAATGTAAACCCCAGCCCTAGGTCAGGGTTTCTAAGAAACAGTCAGATATAAACCGCTTTCTTTAAATCTTCCTTTTTTCCTTATTGCTTTCAAATTTCAAGTCATTGTCTGCTTACTGTTGTTACTTTGATGAGAAGTTAGTATATTTGTTTATTTATCAGAGAAACTTACTTGGCACAAGTGTCTCTTTGCAGGGAGAATCCATGAATATGGTCTGGTTAAGTTACTTGCCCAGAGATATACAGCAGGCAGATAAAGATTGAGTGACTCAAACGCAGCACTGCAGATGCATTTCATTATCATGTCATAGCCTTAATCCTGTGCACCAACCTGCCAGTTATGTACATTTGTGTATGCCAGTACATAAGGCCAGCAATTATGTGAGAAAGGATGATCCCTTGGGGGGGGTTGTGCGATCTCAGACTTAGTATACATAATTAGCAGGGGGTGTGGGAGGCACAGGAAGGCTTCCTCCACAACAAAAACTCTGCTTTTCTGCATGCATGTTCAGATGATTTAGCACAGAACATACGCAGAAGGTGTGGATGTTTTAACATTATGGTGTTAATGTTAAGCATGTGAACCTGAACTGAACTGAACAGTTCCACTAGATCCATATATGAGTATATTGCCTTTAGTTACAGATGTAAATAGTAGAGTCACATATGGTAAAAAAATAGTTAAAATCACATATGGTAGAAGATTTATTTGGTAGAATCACATTTAGTCTAAAACCAGACCAAATACTTTATTTCTACTACAAGCCTGCTAAACAAGTTAATCTTAAATATCTAGTGTTAATTAAATGCCTATTTCCTCTTGACTTAGATACAATTTCTGTGTTTCAGGGTGCCACATTCACATTCTGTCGCATTAGAAGCAAATGGTTGGTAAATGTTGCCCAAAGGAACTCCTGTTTACTCCTGGCATCCTTCTATATTTTTTTTCCATTCAGGCTAGTTACTGTTGTCTTGCATGTTGGACTTATCTGTTGATCACTTCTTACAATGCTGTGTGTAGCTTTGACTCATGTAAGTGCTTTATTCTCAAACGGCCTCTCCCAAACTTGCTCCTAGACCTTGTTGTTTTTTCCCAACTTGCTTCAGTCCTATCAACTTGATTTCGGAATGGGATTCTGTGCGCAAACACACACACACACGCACACACTTGCACAGCTCCAAGTCCAAAGCCTATTCCATCAGTACTGATTCAGTGGCTCTTTCCTAAATAAATATCCCATCTACTGTAACATTGTGAAAATCAGTTACTTCTTACACATGGCACTATCTTTATGGAAATCTGTTCTGTTGGAAAGTAATGAATATCCTACCTTAAAGAGTTTTGTTGGATGCTTGTGGATTATTTTCTACATTGACTATACATTATGTTGGTGTCAGCGTCCTTCAAACTGTCCATGATTCCCCATATGTTATACATCTCTGTTATGTTACAAGTCTTTCCCAGTACCTCACTCTTTTTAATCTTACCTCTGATTGATTCGGTCTTTCTTGGCTGATTCCTCTGCTGCCTTTTTCTCAATATAATTACTTATTTTTTGACGGGCATGCTTTTGTTTAACATTCAGTCGGTTTATCTTTGAAGCATTGTCATCTGTTTTGCTGTTGCAGCATATTACAAAAGTAACATAAGACTTTGTACATGCAGTACATTTTCTAAGGACTAAGTACAATGGAGACATTTCTTATTACTAAAACATTACATTATAAAGAATTTTCTAGATAAATACAATTCATGCATCTTAAGTATAACCATTATTTTAGTATATAACAACATGTTATCGTATAACCAGTGTTTTATATAAGTTGTACATAATTAACTGAAAGACATAGTTTTTGGGTAGGAGAGGTAAAAAACAAACCTCTTACCCCTTTATACCAGAGTAAGGGTGCAGGTGGTATCACTGACTATTCAGAGTACACCAAGTATAAGTGTTACTAGACATAAATGACTTCAAATTTATGTTAGGTGTTGTAGATTTGGACATCTTGATTAGTTACTCACCAGACAACAACCATTTATAGAGATGTTTGCTGATGTCCTGTAATAATTAGAAATGTAAAAAATCGAAGTGATTCTGTGTCCGTGCACGGTATTGGTTTAGAGAGAAACATTTTGCACTGGCATTTAAAGGAGGTGCTGTGATGGACTGATTTCATATTATTTGGTAATGCATTTTATTATTTAATTAGATATGACTTTAGGCTTTATCATCATATTTTGGTGTTGGTTTAGTGTATGCTTAGTAGAAAGTTGTTTGAAGAATATAGTGTTGATGCCTTGTATGATTTTAGTGTGGGTAAAAGGCTTGGCGTATACTAGTTTCTGGATACCTCAACATCTTAGCATTAAAGGTTATACTATTTTTTTTAAATTATAGCAGGGGATCAGAAAGAGGAACATGTTCTTATTTTGCAAAATAGAAGGTCATCAGCTGTCAGACCCCATGTAACAGTAACAAGGAAACTTTGTTTGGACTCAGTTCAGTTATTTAACACATAATCACCTTTAAACAGGTCTAGCTATAAAAAATACAAATCTAAGAAAAGCAAGGCAAAGCTGAGGGGAAAAAATCATACCAGGTTATAAATTCTCCTCTTTGTTCACTACAGAACCTACATGTGTCATCCTATTTGGTGTCAGTTAGCGGCATTTGCCTTGTCTGTAGAACTAAAATCAGTACATCTCTATTTGAATTTTCATTGAAGCAAGAGCATTTACTGTTGTAAATCATAAATAAATGTAAGTTCTAGTAAACATAAATAATCATTTAAGAGAAAAGTAATATTTGCATATGTAATTTGCTTATTTATTTGTTCAGGTGTTACAGAATGATGTGCTAGCACACGAGTCTACAGTGGAAGCCGTGAAGAAGGCGGGGAATGATCTAATCGAATCAAGTGCTGTGGAAGAAGCTAGCAATCTGCAAAGCAAGCTGGGAACTCTGAAGCAACGCTGGAAGAATGTAATGGAAAAGACCGAGCTGAGGAGGCAGATGCTAGATAATGCTCTTCTACAGGTAAGAGGGAAATGGTTCATAAATAATCTAGGAGATAAGAGGAGAAATAACCCTTAGTTACATGGAAACAACAATGAACGGACTACAAAAACATAACCCTTAGTTACATGGAAACAATGAATGGACTACAAAAACATTTCATGGCTGATTTTTCATTGAGACAAGATATCAAGACCACTATATCTTACAGAGAATGCCACTTATGGGGAATAGACTCCCTATCCACATAAAACAAAGTTCATCCCTGTCCCTATTCAAACACAACTAAGATCTATGGATGGGAAAATGAAAACTTACCCCAAGGCTACCCCCTGTACTAATAATGGACAGAGGCAGTTCCATGCTGTATGCCATGCAAGGATCCCCTCATATACAGTATGATCTCAGTTATTCCCATCAGGGGCGTTATATAATTATTGACCATGGGATGGGTAAGGCCAGTCTATAACATAATGGGATGGATTAATTTAAGCACTAAAAGGGAACTTGGCTAGGCATAAAATGACCTGCAAGGGCAGTTAGCCTAGTACTTGCCCATGAAACTATGAACCTATGTAATCTAAATGTCCTTAGCTGATCTCTAGTTGTAACGCATAACGTTGGTTGTTTGAGATGCCAAACTCCTGTTTACACTGAAGTAGATAAATATGCTGTTAAAATTTTCTGCCATAGCTAGCATTCTGTTTTCCTAGTGTTCTAATGTATTTAAAAAATTATATCACATAAAAATGTAGAATAGTTAATATTGCAGAAATATTTTTTCACTTCCATTATACTGAAAGTGTTTCACACAAAGGCACCAAACATGCAAAATATAAAATTTTTACTTTAAATTTTTAAATCCTATTATTTCAGCTAATTTGCAGAATGATAAGACATCTTAAATACATGGAGATGTTTATTTATATTGGCATTTTTCCCTACGGTACTTTACGTCATACAGATGCTTTTAGTGTACCCTACAAAAATTATTCTCTTTATCGCTCAGTGGGTTAGAACCAAGAATCCTTTTTATTCCAGCAAAGACATACCTCTCACCTTTCTTAAGAATTAAGTTTCATTCCACTACTTAGGCACAGATTCATCTAACTTTTAAATTGCATTTTTTTTAATATTTGTTTTTCTGGGTAGAACAGTTCTCTCTATGGACCTTTTTCTGTCTCACCCTGGGAATGGTCATTTGACTTGCTCAGAGGCTCTACATTAGACAGTGGAGGCTGAAGGAATCAAACCTTGCATTAACTTGGTGGATGCCCTATCCATAAGTACAGCTTGGATGCCATATCGATAAGTACAGGTTGTTTAGAGGGAAAAAAGCCTATACAAATGTCAGACCCCATAACTAAAGCCACAGCGTAGTAATGGAATTAGATGTTGCATCCAGTAAAATATCTCACCGGGCTTTCGCTACATATTTTCTAACATGGCCCTTGGGGAGTCCTATGAGGAGACATGGCATTTCCCTAATTCAGTCTGTCCTGAACATATCCTTGAATTGTCTCTCACTGAGTTGTCCAGTATATCTATAGTATTGGACAGTCCTACAACAACAGGACTCCAGTAATGAAGTCACCACAGTCTTATATCCCATCTAAGTTAAGTTCTGGCTCTCGTAGAGATAAAGATAACCATACAGAGTATTATATTCGTAAAGTAGCTGAAAGTATTCTATTAACTAAGCCAACATGAGCCATGAGAAGAAGTAACCTGGTACATTGGCAGGGCCTATAGAGTTACTTCCTGTGCCTCAGGGTGTCTTTATGAACTGTTCAGAGGTTGTCTGTGGGAGGTGTAGACATAGTGTCATGTGAGGGGGAAGAGCTGGGGATAGATGGGTTGGAGAAGTTTGAACTAAATATGTCTGCAACTGTGCTGGCTGTGTTCTCTGGCACTGAGTGTCTGTTATTAATATGCACCTGCATGGTGCAGTGCTGTGCATTGTTTTTAAGGTTCCTCATGTAGATGAAGAAGGGCTTCTGGTTGTCCATGATGATGATTTTGTATTCATAAGCTCAGTAGACACCAGTCCAAACACAAGCAAGCAGGAAAGTCCAGTAAAAATTCAAACGATTTAATTAAGCGTTTTTCGTTATAGCAAATGCAATAACTTCTTCAAGTTATTGTATTTGCTATAACGAAAAATGCTTAATTAAATCGTTTGAATTTTTACTGGACTTTCCTGCTTGCTTGTGTTTGGACTGGTGTCTACTGAGCTTTTGAATTGCATTCTTCACGTCAGTTTATTTCATTCAGTTTGATTTTGTATTCATGCTTGGCCTTGGTACATTTCATTTAGATTTTAAGTTCCTTGAGTAACTTGAGTTCACTTTTGGAGTATGGGGTTTCTAAGATGGTTCTACAGCTGAGATTTTTTTCTTTACTTGTAGAGTTTATTTATACCAGAGGTCTATCAAAGGATTTGCTCCTAAACTTGTCATTGTATTTGTATCAGATTTCAATTGAAGTATTAATGTAGGTGGTGAAGCGACAATGGAAAATGTCTACAAGTAAAGTAATGTTGGGTACTGGGTCCCACAAGGGGAGCTGGGCTGTTAAACTGCTTTAAGTTGTTAACTGCAGGAAGTTTACCTTTGAGAAATCCATAAAGCGTATTTATTTATTTATTTGTTTTACATATGTTTACTGGGAAAGTCCGACTGGACAAGTCCATTTTCAGCAGAGGCCCGGGGAGAAAACTTCTTCCAAGACATACAGTGAATGAGAAAACTTAACAATTTAGCAACTTAACATTTTACATAGTATTTCCTGGTAGTAGAGAATTAGTAGAATTTTAGGATTTTAGTTTGGTACCTAGTAGTGACAACCGCTAAAAGGTTGTCATATTTCATGAATGATGGGGATTGGTATAGGTGTACAGCATAATGATACTATATTTGTGAGGACCAAGTAAATTTTAACCCCTGGCAGTGAAGTGACGCTCTGGTATAGAGCAATTTCATTGATGAAAACTGAAGAATATTACACACAGTGCAGATGTTCCAGTTTATAAATGGATAGTTGAAGTCCCCAAGTTTGTTTCAGTGGTGAGGCCCTCAAACTTGTTTAGGTAAGCCTCATTGTTTTTAGTTGTTACAGGTGGAGTTCTGTAGTTAGCCAAGGTGTGATATGGGACCTTTTTGATAATTACAAAGAATTGGAGAAGTTCGACTACATCATCTTGTTATACTAGTCTAAATGTGATTTAATTTTGGAGGAATATGGACACACCACCACTAATAACAGAGGTACCTTCAGTAGAGGGCCTGAACAAGTGGCAAACATTGAAACCTGGTAGGGAGGGAGAGTCTGAAACCAACTTTTAGCGATAATGCAGATGTTTAAAGCTTCCAGGGAGAGGAGGAGTTTTAGAAAGGGCAGTTTCTAGCATTGAACAATGCAACTTTATTACTATCCTGATTTGGTTTAGCTAAATAGGTAGATTGAACAGACTGACATTGTCTATGATAGCAACTACAGTGGTGGCAGAAGTGTTGGTCAATGTACAACAGTCATGTTGTGAGATGTGCCTTCCTTCTCTGGCAAAACAGAAAGGACTGTCATCCATCTGCTTCCAGGCTGATGCACACACACACACACACACACACACACACACACACACACACACACACACACACACACACACACACACACACACACACACACACTGGATCCCATTGGAATGGAACCATAAATAAGACAGTGGTTGAAGACAAGTGTCTTATTTATATTGTGGTATTATTCTCAGTGAATGGGACAGTAATTGAGGGGAAAAAACACCACAGCACATAACCATGGCCAACAGCTGAAATAATAAGGCTAATAATGTAAAAAATTATGATACCCTACTTTTTTCAGAGTATTGACTGCTAGCAGGATGATGACTGTAAGTATGACATATATCACTGTGACACAGTTAGGGCGTTCTCATCTTATCCATTTTGTTTTCTCAGCCAGGAGAGGAGGTGGTCTTACATATTCTGTATTTTTCCACATTTTCTTCAGTTTTTGCTGATTCATGGTGTTACGCAGTTCTCTGTTTTAAGGTCCAGACTGGATGAAAACCATTAAGTTGAACGAGACAACAAACTTGGTGAACAAAAGAACAAATAAGTAATCCAGGTAGCACTGTCAGCATTGTTAATAAAATGTTCCCAAATATTGAAACCCGCCATAATTCTGAACTGTTGCATTTAATATTGACGCCGCAGCATTATAGATCCCAGTACTTTGTTGCTTGTTGCTTCATATCATTTTATTAATTGTTTAATTATGCTGCCGCAAGCAAAAATCTTTTATCGTGCTTTAATGACCCCCGCCAACTGCATTGTAGAAATTGACCTGGAGTACAGAGAGATATTACATTAAATAATTAAATTCTTAGAATACGGAGGGACATTAATGTAATGCTCACTTGATGCTTCAAGCTACGACACATGTTTTGTTTGCCATTACTGTATTTTAAGTTACAACAGAAGTGAAATATTTGTGTTGATAGTTTTCCATTTTAGTTGCAGTATGGCAAGTAGTGATTCAAAAGGCATTACAAAACCAAAGGCATGAGCATTCTTGGCATGATAGTTGTACTGTCTGTATAATGTATCAACAGCATGTAGCAATGTTTTTCCATAATGGCAGTTAGAAAAAAAAACAGAAATCCAATTGAAGCACATCCAGTAACCAAGAAGAAAACACAGACAGATGAACCATTTAGCTGTTCCTGTCAACTGCATGAAAATATCTGTGACCCCTATTCATAAACATTGCACAGTGAGGCAGGGGTGCTGTGCAATATACTTGTGTACCGCAACTCTTACATCTTTATAAATAATAACACACAAAAAGATAACACTGTGTGAAAGCTCTTACTCCATTATGTACACATGCAAATCAACCCCTACTTGATAATATGCAATTCGACAAGGCTGCACCTTTGAAGTATCAGCTTGTCCTAAAGTGGTAACCTTTGGGGGAGTAGTCAATTACCATACACTTATCTCTCAACTTAATTGCTGAAAAATTTTGGATAAAACCAAAAAATACTGGGGGAGCAAAGGCCCAAAATCAAGAGCAATGTTTAAATATTACTCTAACTTAAAAAGTTGATAGAACAACAGGTTTTGCATCAGCGTGTATTTGTGTTTTTTTTTGAATGATAAGACTTATGAAACTCTAATGATTAGTGTTATTGACTGACTGTAATCCTCAGTTATTTACCAGAAAATCAAAAATGTTATGACAGACAGGGCAAAAATATCAGGTGAAATCAGGGACATTCTGCAAAATAAGGGACAGTTGAGAGGCATAACCATATGTTAGTGTTGTGCTTGCAAAACAATGTTCCCCCTTCCTTACTAATATGTTGATCAGTGTACAGAGCTGAGCAACATAATACCTGTCAAAAAAATATATATATGTATCTCATGAACCACCATTGCACATGATACTGAAGCACATAAAAGTAGACAGGTTCTATGTAGCAAGGTGTACAAAGCACACCGTAATTTAAAGCATTATTTTGCTTTGCAGTGGTATGCAGAATTGTACTACTCAGTGCTTGAATGGGCAAGATAGATGAATTTTACTTAATGGCAGACATTGTAGTGTATGTGTGGTGGCTAGTTTGGATGTTACATGAAGTCCGTGGACCCCGACATTTAGGCATACTTGCAGCTGAGGACTTCACAGATGAGGGAATACCAGGACATCATAGCTGCCACATTGTCATTTTATACTTGATGTTCATTTATTGTGTTGACGTGGTCTTGGTGTTAATCCTGCGGCAGGTGGTGCAGTTGGCCAGAGGAGGGAGGTGGGCATACAATAGCTCTTGCACATGCATCCACAAACATTGAGATGGTGATCATTACTGGCATGCACAGTAGTGCACTATGTATTCCTGTGCACAGTTCTTGTGCACGTGGACTCTTCTGTACATCAGTGATCACTACTGCTTTTCATGTCTGGGAGTAATAGGTTCATAGATAAGTATTAAGCTATTGGCCCTAGGGCCTATATAAGCCTAGCCAAGAAAGGTATCCCGGCTTTCGCCAGCCAAGAAAATTATTTTCTTGTGCCCCTGTTGAACAGAGCCACAGAAGTGGTCCCCGGAGTGAATTTCCTATCTCCCATCCAATCATTGAATTTCCTATCTCCCATCCAATCATCAAGATTTTTCTTGAAGAGTGCTAATGAGGAGCTTTGTTTGATATAGATAGGTAGTTTGTTCCAGACTATGGAAAGTCTCTGGGACAGGAATCTATCCCTCCAGCATGTTCTGTTTATTGTGGTGACAAGGTTTAGGTCCCTAGAGCATGTAGCTCGGAGGGATTGGGATTTCTTTAAGTGGAGCATGTCCAACAGCTCTAGGTTTGACATAGCTTTGTATGTTAGGTAGAGATTGCCTCTGAGTAGGCAATATGATGGTCTGCATAGGGCATCTGTTTGAGGCTGATAATCCTTTTTGTGAGTATTTCTGCGGCCTTTCTAGTTGTTGTAGATGTCTTGTGAGGTACATGCCAAAAGGGGCGTTGTACTCTATAATGGCTCTAATGAGTGATGAGTAGATGGGAACAATGACCTCTTTTTTCCTGGATGAGAAACCTTTTGTGATGAGGTATGCCACGTAGAAGGATTTCCTGGCTACTGTGGCGATGTGATTATCAAAGGAGAGACTACTGTCCACCTGTGTCCCAAGGTCTCTTATCACACTTTCAGTGTTAAGTAGACTACCGCCTATGTGGTAGTTCCTGGGTACAGAGTTTTTACCAAAAGGGATGACAATGCACTTTTTGGCATTGAGACCATGGCTTTGACACCAGGCGTATGTCTCAGTGAGGCCCTTTTATTTTATTTATTTATTTTATTTTCAGTTTGATTACCGGGGAAGTCCACTGGGCCTGAAAGTGCCCATTTTCAGTGGAGGCCCGGGGAGAAAAACTCCATAAGTAATACAGTAAGGGTTACATAATTATAAAGGTATAATACATATACAATATTCATACCGTAAGGAAATGCAGATGCATAAAAAGTACAGCATACAACACAGTTAACAGATATTAGAGAACAACATAGTTTACAGGTGTTTGCATTCAGAGCCAGCATGATCAACTGTCTTTATAATAAAAGATCTAAGGTTCTTGCGTTATTATACTAGTAGAGGGGAGACAGTTTACATGCAATTATTCAAAATAAGTAAGGTATATACTTGATGTGCAGTCAATAGAAGTAATTTGCTATTTACATTATATACATACTTTGCTGCGGTAGCATCGCCTCACAGTAAGACGTTGTCACGTTTGATTCTCAGCTAGAGCGTCTTCTGTGTGGAGGCATGCGTGAATGGGCATGTCTTCATTGAAGGTTGTGCATCAGGGCTGGTAACTCGGCATGTAAAAATCCACTACCAAACATTAGCTGACCGGAGTTCCACTGTGGCGACCCCTAACCAGGATAAGCCAAAAGACACAACAACACATTATATACATACTTGAAAGCAAGTGAGAGTTGCTTAATCAGTTACTGAGAGCTTGAGTCTGTTGTAGGAGAATAGAAATATGAGATTAGAAGGAGGTTAGGAGCAAGGAGTATGAAGAACTCCTTGAGAAATTCCCTTGAATTTAGGTAGGGTGAAAGCGGGAACATTTTCATTTGGATGACAGGTATGAGAAAAGCTGAGTTTTGAAGGTTTCTAAGTTTGGTGTTGTCCTAAGTGAAGGAGGGAGAGAATTCTATTTCTTGCCTAGTGAGAAAGAGAGGAGAAGCTGGCCAGCAGGTCATTTGGATGATGTCCACATTATTAGGAGTTTTGATTATGACTCCTAGTTTGCAGTCATCTGCGAACATCATTAGCCAAAGACCTTCTGTGTTAGCCTGTACTTCTGAGAAGTAGATACCAAACAGGAAAGGACCCAGGACTGAACCCTGTGGTATGCCACTTGTCACTGAACTGATGTCGGATTTGGAGTCTGCTACTTTCACAGTGTGGATTCTGTCAGTGAGGCAGTTGCCAACCCATCTTGTGACATAGGGATTTATACCTAGTTTAGTGAGTTTATAATTCCAGAGTGGGGAGTGGTGTTGAAAGCCTTGGTGAGATGTAGATAGGCTGTGTGAACCACCTTACCCTCATCTATGGCTTTGGTGACCATTTCAAAGAAATCTATCAGGTTTGGGAGACATTATCTGCCTTTTACAAACCCAAACTGGATGGGGTTCAGAGTTGGAGATTACCAATGTCATTGTTTATAAGTTCCATGATGATACGTTCAATAGCCTTGCAGATCAGGCTTGTCAGGCTAATGAGATGGTAGTTCCCAGGGTCCGTGGTGGCTCCCTCTTTGTGGAGTGGGATAACCATCACTGTGCGCCATTCAGTGGGCACAAAGCCTGAGGTGAGGCTATGATTGAACATGGTACTCTGGTGGGGTGCCAGTTCGTTCTGTAGTTTGTGTAGAACAAGCCTGGGATGTTGTCAGGTCCCATGGATGCTGTGTTCTTGTCTTTGGAGACTGTGTTTTTTACCTGTGCAGCCATGATTACAGGAACTTTGTATTCTTCCAGGTATAGAGATGGGCCCTTTAGGGGGTGAGAGGGGGATAAAGTTAGCACTGAACCTATCTGCCAGGATGTTGGCAATATCAGTTGGTTCTGTATATTTAGTGCCATTGTGCTGTAACTCAGAGCAGATCTGACTGTTGCCATTGAGATTCTTGACATAGGTAAAGAATGCTTTGTGGTTGTCTTTAGAATCAGAGACGATTTTGTTTTCATAACTAGTTTTGGAGGATTTTATGAGGAATCTCAGCTTTTTACTGAGGCTGACCAGGGAGTTCCTCCAATCATGGGATTTTACTCTTTTTTGCAACAGTTTCTTTCTTCTGTTATAGAGTTTGTTTATGGCAGGGGACCACCGGATTGGCTTCCTTTTTTGGAGGATAGCATCTTGGTTCTGTTAGGGATTGCATGATCCATGCACTCATTTAAGTGCTTATAAAGTGCATTTGTGTAGGATTCTGCAGTCGTACCTCTATTGTCCATCTGCATGGGTGTCATGAAGTTTGCCTCTTCTGTCATAAGAAGCATGAAGTTGGCTTTGGAGAAATTTTTTACGGTGGTTTCCCTAATGGGGGGGGGGGGGGGCAGGATGTGGATGTCTAGGGTGATTAGCTTGTGGTCGGATCTGACCAATGAGGAATTGACCTCTGGTGTGGAACACCAGTTTCCCATGTTGGTAATGACCAGGTCTAGGATATTGCTGCCCTGGTGATGGTGTGGATAAGTTGATTCAAGGCACTGGAATTGATGAATTCCAGAAAATGTTGAGCAAAAGTGTTGATACATGAGTAGTTTTCCCAGTTAATGGTGGGGTAGTTGATATCGCCCATTAGGGTGTTAGGTTATACCCTAATATTTTCGAGTGTATCAAGAAATGAGGAGTGGGAATCCTGAGGCATGGTGGGGGATCTGTAGCAAGCTACAGTTTGGATTGCGGTCTTGCCCAGTTAGTTGCACTTGGATAATCTTGGATGCATTATGCTGAGCAACTAGCCTGGAAGTGTGGATATGCTTAATGAATATGCACACGCCTCCACCTTTAGTGTTTCGGTCCAGATTAGGCGGCCAAAAGGTGTGGTATGAATTATAGCCTGGTAATGCAGGGTTGCTCTCTGGAGCCTTGAACCAGGTCTCTGTCAATGCAGAGATGTCAATGTTCTCCATTTTAAGGAGTGCCTCGAGTGAGTGCATTTTGAGGTTTAGACTTCTAGTATTGAATAGCATTATCCTCAGATTTTGTTTCTTGTACCTGTTACGGTGGTGAATTTGTCATTTGAACCTTGCCTAAAAAAGGCACTATAGGGGTGGCAAGAGCCATAGCCAGTATCTGGAATCCCAAGGGTGACAGGTGCAGGCCATCTCTAGCAAAGCATTGTGGTTTGTCGATCATGTCATCCCAGGCAGACAAATACTGGACCCCTTAGAATGACACCAGAAGCTTAGCCAATTGTTGAAGTCAATCATTTTGTCCTTGTACTGTGGTATCATTCTGGGTGATGGCAGGATGCTACTCAGGACTAGGGTCATACCTGCCTGGGCTACAAGATCAGAGAGCTCCTCCGTGTCTCTTTTCATGTAGTTCAGGGAGGTACGTCTGTGGTCATTCACACCAACATGGACAATGACAGAGTCATATATGTACTTGTTGTGGAGTGACCTGAGTGCATGCATTATGTGGCTGATCCTGGCACCTGAAAGGCAGCTGACAGTAACTTTCTCCTTGTTTAGCATGGTGAGTGAAACATCAGTGTGCCTGACTATAGAGTCACCTGTGACTAGAGTGTTGGGTATGTTGTTATGCCTTATGGGCTGTGGTTGATCCTGATATACTGATACTGATCCTGATATAGTGATACTGATACTGATCATTGGAGAAAGTATGGACCATAGTGTGCAAAAGTCTGCTACATTTCTGCATACTTTTTCATGAATCCATGATTTGATTTTCATCTTAATTGGGGAGCAGCCCAGCTTCATATATTTTTTTTCCTGCTGCCCTAACTGCTCATACGTATTACCCTAGTTTATACATTACTGAATACTGCAACAGGTGTACTGTATCCTGTACTTACCTTCTCAGTTGAGGTTTGCATAATCGTTAGCATGAATCACCGCAAAACGCCTTTTTTGTAGTCCTAGTGAGGCATTTCTTCTATTGGGTGCCTGATGTATTCCGTTTCCTAGTATACTTTGCATCATTTTTCTACACTAATTTATTCCCCAAATCATTAGGATTTCTGCATGCAGTTTAACTGTTTTAAGTTGTTAGCTGGGTTGTGTGTTACATATTTCTTGGTTAAGTTACCTCACTTCTAGTAAATTATGAGAATAAAACATCAGTTTATGTTATGCACAAAGCTGAAATAAATTATTTTTAAAGTGATACAGAATAATGATTTATTTACAACGTTCATCTGATTTTTATGAGGTAAAAGAATACATTTTAATTTCTTTAACTCTGTGGTTGCTGCCCAAACACTGAATGTGACTTTTCTCTTATATACAGGCTCAGGGCTTCCATGGTGAAGTTGAAGACCTGCAACAGTGGCTGACAGAACTTGAACGGCAGTTATTGTCTTCAAAACCTGTTGGAGGAATGCCAGAGACAGCTAGAGAGCAACTTAATTCTCATTTGGTGAGTGTCTTAGGGCAAGTCAGTTTACTTGTTCTTCAAGTGCAGCAGATGGTAACTGTTTACTGAGATTTGCAAGGATTAATGGAATAAAAACTATATCTATCTATATATGTGTGTAGTTCTGCATATATTTTCATAATTGAATTGTGCAATATAGCCAAATACCCTAGGAGCCTGGGATATTAGCAAGCACTTATCAAAATGTGACATCATAGTACACTATTCTAAGCATGCTTTCACAGTAATGTATGGTCAAGATATAAAAGTAGTGACTGATCTTTGGCTGAATATTGCAGAGATTGAAATGTTTTGCAGTTATAGTTGGAATTCATTTCATATGACACCACTCAAGAATACATGCAGATACATCGTGCATGACTATTTCGGCAACACTGCTAAAGCTGCAAAATAAATAGCCGTATTTCTATAAAACTGAATGAGAAAACTGATTAAACTCACATTTAGTTTTCAGTATGCAGTGCCTTTAGAGTACCCTTACTGTCCCACTTCACTGGTAGAGGGTTTACAGGTCTTAGCATGCTTCAGACAAGCATAAAATCTGCATTTTCACAGTTCTGCAGTCTTTAGACTGTTTAAATTGAAGAATGGACTATTTCAAGTTATTTATATTTTTCTGTTATTCCAGGTTTTATAAAGAACAGCCCTTTTATGAGTAAAGAGCCTGTGGTTTGTCTGTTTTTTGGACATTTACCAAGCATCTGACACTTCTGTAATGCCTGCAAGGGATAGCCATTTCTTAAGCTTTAATTCCTGGAACAATTCTCACCCCTAACAAACAACTGGCAGCTTTCTTCTTCTTAGGTTTTCCAGCCGACAACTGCTTGTACAGAAAATGGCATACTTTGACCTCTGTAGTTCTTTCCTAATGCTGCCTGTAGCTAGAACTGAGCTTTCTTCCCTTCAATTATTATGTTATTCTTTTAGCTGCTATATTCAGTTTTCTGTATGTTTTAAATGACCAGTTCTGTCAGTGTCTTAATTACAGGAAAAGTTACTTTTCTGTCATGTTTATCTAATCAAAGCTGCTTTGCTGAATAATGTTCCTGATGCCAGAACCTGGCAACACAATACAGTGTTTACATGTTCTCTCTACAGCTTGGTCAGTATTCAAAAACGTATGCATTTTTCAGCTAGTTCAGCCTTAAAGTTTTGTACCCAGTGAAGGACGATCATCAAACATCACTGTGAATGCAGGATGACTTCCATTCATCCTGCCACGCCAGAAGAAAAAGTGATATTAATACAGGTCACAATTGTTGAATCATCAAATGTATGAAAAGAAAAACGGGCAGGCATTGAAATGTAAGATTTCCTACTAAACAGCAGAATACAGGACATTATCATATCCCTATCCTACACTTTTTATATTTATATTTGTCCAGAGATCAAAAGGATGCTTTCCAGTGACCACAGAGTATTTCATGTAGTGACAGAAAGTGTTCGATTCTCGGGTGGAGCGCCTTCTTTGTGGAGTCTGCATGTCCTCCCCGCAGTCGAGTGATGCTAAAGACATGCAGGTAGGTGTGTGAGTGAATGGGTGTGCCTCCTTTGAAGGTTGGCCATCGGGCTGGCAACTCTGCACTGTTAAAATCACTGCCAATCATGAGTGGACCAGAGTTCCGCGGTGGCGACCCCTAACTGGGAAAAGCCAAAAGACGTTATTAATTCAGGTAGTCAGAATCACCCCTGCATCTCTGAAAGTCTCTGTTCTTTATGCAATGAGTATCGAAGGCTGTAGTGTAGAAAGCACTGTTTGTGGCCTCGGTTTGCTGGTGGTCTAAGACATCTCGATCCTGCGATTAGCTCATTATCATTACAGGGCTGCTGGGAAAATAAAGGAGAAAAGTTGCTCTTGCTCGTCAGATTACTGACTTGTTTGTCTCATCAGCCTGCAAATCAGACCAGAACTCACTGTGAGACTTCCATTGTCACATCAGTGGAGAGGATTCTCCCTTCTCTTTCACATGCTGTTAAGGTAACTTTCAGATATTGAATTACCTGATGAGTACCTGGCCTCAGATGAACATAAGAGGCGGGGAGAGAAGGACATACCCCAGGGGTAATCATTTCTTTCACTTCTGCTTTCTTTTTAAGTGCTTCATCATCAGGGCAGCATAGAGGGAGGTCCTTTACCTTCAGTAGGCTCATGCATGATAAGGGGTTTAGATTCCTACTTATGGTTCCTCCATGGCACTCTGTGCCCTATTCCATCTTGTCACCACATTGGTCATAAATGAGGCACATAGTTTGAGGGAAAAACAGACTCTCTGATGTGGCTTATAAAGATGACTGGGAGTTGTCTTTCTGAAATGCTGCATCTCTTTGGAGATCTAGATCTATAGTCATGTTTTATGTTATATCGATGATTTACTTGTTTATGTAAGGGTGAGAACGGTGAGGCTGGCAAGTTTTTTTTGTCAATGAATGGACTGAAACATTTGCAGTATACATTTCATAAAAAAAGCATCTATGATGATACAGTTAATTACTTACAAGTTAGTGTGTTACAAATTATCCAGAGAAGGTACATCTGTAGATATATTAATTCATGCTGGTGGCACATGTTCCCTTCATTTATTAAAAACCTTGCCTTATGGTGAGTTTATACAAAAGGACAGGAATATGGAGTTTTGAAAACCCTGACTTTTTTTGGGGAGGACATATCTGAGAGCCATCTGACCAATCATCATGACTCTATCCATTTGTTTGCATTTGATTTACACTTTGTGTGGGTTTAGTTGGGGAGGGTCTGCTTCGTGGAAAGCTGACTTTTGATTTGTGATGATTTACACCTAAAATGAACTGAACAGCTGCTGCTGCATCTAAACAACTGCATCAAAGAGGAGCAGAGAGAGTTAATGTTTTAGTGAATGTGAAACTGCATTCTGCAAAGTCGTTCTTCCATTTGCTATCTTCAGTCTGCATGCAGTGACTCATCTGATCACACTGATCATAGAAAAGAATGATGTTCTGTAGTCCTATGTTTTCGGAGCTGATCCTCAGCTCCAACTCAGCCTATTTACAAGCTCGAAGGTAGAACCTAAATCTAACCTATGAACCAAAGATTTCTAGTTGGCACGTGGCTAGGTAGGTATCCCATGGTGCACCAGTACAATCCCCAGATCTCATTTGCCGGGTCGATGAGTTCGGATGTGCTTCTTCTTGGCCATGGCTAAGTCTAACACATTTTGTTCTAATTTTCTGATATTTCTGCTATTTTCATATTTTGATAGCCTTATATAGCTATAGTTAGTGTCGTGTTTGTAGTTAGATAGTTAGCATTTGCTAGAGCGCTTCTTGTGTGCGGTTTCTCTGAGAACAGTTGGCCTGTTTGGCCTTCATTTTCATTTCTTCAATAATTAGACTTTGTATTCTTGCTAGTGTCTGTACGAGACTCTTGACTTGTCTTCTATACCTCCCTCTAGGTCCGTTTTGGTTAGAGGACCTACTTTTCTTCCTTTCTTCTCTACCAGGGCTAGGCCCATTTAAGTTAGAGGACCTAGTCCTTGTGGTGTGTCTTTGTTGGTATTTTTAGGGCTAGGCCCGTTTAAGTTAGAGGACCTAGTCCTCCCACTTACCCTTTCTCTGTGTGTCTAATTGCAATCTTCTGTGAGATGTCTGAGGAGGTCAACTGGCTTTAAAAAGTGTGTGAAATGCTCACAGAAGATGTCTATAACGGATGGCCACAGTAGCTGCATATACTGTCTTGGGGCCATCCACTTACAGGAAACTTGCTTATTTTGTCACTCTTTTAGTGCCAGGGTGTTGCAAGAGAGGAAAAATAAGCTCATATTAAAAGGTCTCCTAGAGGCCTTCTTTGAGGAAGATCTGGCTAGCTCTTCCTCCTCTGCTAGATCTAAGGGATCTAAAAAGGAGAAATCCAAATCCTCTAAGAGGCCCTCCCAGACACCAGCTGGTGATTTGGAGCCACCTCTTAAAGTTGCCAAATCTGGCAAAACTACTGCCTCCTCGGCTCCACTGAGTTTGGAGCCAATCGAGAGTTCTACTACTGTGGCTACAGGGTTGGCAACAAGTAGTTCAGAGCTGACCACTGATAGTATTCACCGGAGCCAGTCTACGGATCTTTTACTGGTCTCCCGTACATTAAGGTCACCCATATTGCAGAGATCCCGTTCTCCCACACTGTCTTCCAGGTCTTCCAGGAGTTTATTGGAAGAAGATGTGGAGATAGTAGTGCTGAGACTCCTGAAGTCATCTGCATTACCTAAATTCTTGTTGGCTCCGAGTCGGTCCCGGGGCCAGTCTGTTACCCCTTCGGTGATTGCTCATCCGAGCTGTGCTGGTCTTTTGGAGCCGGAGTGTTTGGTACCACTGGTGGAACCCTCGATTCCAGCTCCCCCTGAAGTTGTTTCGGAGCCGAGTTCCACTGTGACACTCTCTGTGCCATCCGTGGTGTCCAAGAGTCAAAGCTCCCCAGTCGACCCCGACAGGGACACCTGGAACCGACCGTCTTTGGTTCCGAGCCTTCCTCTCAGCGTGTCGGTGAGGGTGAGCTTGGATCCTACGTCTATCTCAGAGCCGATGGCTCTAGAACTGATGGCATCCTCGGTCTCCTTGGAGCCGGGGAGGTCTTCGGAGCTGGAGAGGTCAGCATTCGAGATGATGAGGAGTGTGCTGTCCTGATCATCAGCTCCTACCAGGGGTACCGACACTCTCCCCGCTAGGGCACCTACTTCTGTCTCAGCTCCTTCTCCCTCTCTGGACAGTAGAAGCCCACAGTCTCAGGAGCCACCAGCTGGTGGCTCCCATTCTTCCGAGACCTCCCCAGAATATCCTTCCAAGGAGCCCCAATGGAAGAGGACATACAAGGGGAAGCATGTAGACTCCTAGGATGAGTCTTTTACCTCAGACTCCAACCTCGAGGAGTTAGAAGGGTCCCCCAAGTCGTCCTCTGATGATGTGTCCTTTGTAGGCATCCTGGAGATCCTTAAGCAGAGGTGCGGCTGGCCCACTGTCACCCCTTCTGATGAGAAGTAGGGGCCGGCCCTATCAGCACTCCTGATGTAGGGCCCGACTGTGCTTCTCTGGAGCCGGTCAGGGGTTGCATTTCTTTGCATCTGGAATCCTGGCTCAGCATCACTCAAGACAAATGGGTACAAAGGATTATCACCTGAGGTTATGTCATACCCTTTTCTCTGCCACCTCATGTTCCCAAGAGGATCCTGGATGTTCCACCCAATCACAGGGATCAGGCAACTGTGGAGGTCAACAAGTTGCTGGCAAAAAGAGTCATCCAAACCATCCCAGCAGACCAAATAGGATCCGGAACTTACTCTGGATTCTTTTTAGTGCCAAAACGTACAGGGGACTGGAGGCCCATCTTGGATCTCAGCAGATTGAATGAATCAGTAAAGAAGGACAAGTTCCAGAGGGTGACACTGCAGTCTATACTTCTATTACTAGAGAAAGACATTTGGATGTGCTCAATAGACCTCCAAGATGCTTCCTATCACATAAAAATGGACAGGGCATTGAGGAGTCATCTATGCTTCCAACTGGGATCCAGTCACTACCAGTTTCGTGCTCTGCCCTTTGGTCTCACTACAGCCCCCAGGGTGTTCACCAAGTGTATGGCAGTAGTGACAGTTCACCTGAGACGTCATGGATTCCAAGTGTTTCCGTATCTGGACGACTGGCTCCTGACCACCACCACCAGGCATCTACTTCTTCAGACCAGGGACACTACCATTCAACTTTGTGCCCAGTTGGGGATTACTATCAATTGGGAAAAATTTGCGTTATTGCCCTCTCAATTTCTGATTTTTATAGGCGCAGAGATAGACACAGTAACCATGTTGGTTCGTCTTCCAGTAGAAAGGGCACAGAATCTGGTTCTTCAAATTCACCGTCTTCTCTCCTTATGAAAGGTCAAGTCCAACACTGTTCTGAAGCTTCTAGGGACCATGGCTTCTACCATACTACTAGTGCCACTATCCAGACTACAGATGTGGATTCTTCAGTGGCTGCTGTCGTTCCAGTGGTCCTTTCAACATCTACCATTAACTCATCACATGCTGCTGACAGACTCTTGCAAGAAGGACCTCATTTGGTGGACTCAACTCAACCAGTTAACCACAGGTACTCCATTTGTCCCTCACCAACCCATTGCCATTGTGACTACAGATGCCTCACAGATAGGGTGGGGGGGGCATTATCTAGGCAAGACTGTCCAAGGCATATGGCAAGATCACGAGGCTCACCTGCATATCAATATTCTAGAGATGAGGGCGGTGCTCCTGGCATTGCAAGTACTTCATGACCTTCTGCCTGTTGGGACGATTGCAATACAATCAGACAACATGTCAGTAGCATGGTATATCAACAAACAAGGCAGAACCAGATCATACCCACTCTGTCGAAAGGCCATTCGAGTTTGGAAATGGGTGATATCTTTCCAGTGTTTTCTGGTGGCAATGCACATCCAAGGGACAACCAACATGATAGTCGACAAACTCAGGCGGGCAATTTTGATGCCTCATGTGTGGTCTCTGAAACAGGAAATAGCAGATCAGATTTTCCACAGATGGGGACAGCCTTGCTGCGATCTCTTTGCCAGCCCAATCAATGCCAAATGCAGCAGCTATTTCTTCCTCATCCCCCCTCCGGGGGAGTCACCAAGAGATGCACTTGTTTACAATTGGCCTCTGGGTCTCCTTTATGCTTTCCCTTCCTTTCCTCTCATATCCAAGGTTATTCAGAAAGCGAAATAGCTGGGAAGCAAACTGATCCCCATTGCTCCTTACTGGCCTCGTCAGGTTTGGTTCCCCTTTCTCGGGCCTCTTCTCTTAGACGATCCTTGGATTCTGGACCCAGTGCCAGATCTCTTGACGCATGTCAGGTTTGCTTCATCCCACATTACACACCTTCAACTTGACAGCTTGGCTGCTCCAGTTCCATCCCTAGTCAGGCTTCACGACTTCTCACCCTCAGTGATTCATATCCTAACGTCATCTTATAAACTCTCCACTAAGAAATTATATTCCAGTAAATGGAGGAGATTCTCTATCTGGGCTGAGAAAAAGAATGTTGACCCGTATACCAGTTCCATTCCAGTGGTTTTGGAATTCCTGTCTGAACTTTTCCACCAGGGATCTGCGGCTGCCACAAACAGGGTTCAATTGGCAGCGATTTCTAATTTTATCTAGGCATACAAGATTCTAATCTGATGTCACATAGGCTGAACAAAACCTTCCTCAAAGGTGCCACTTTGTTAAAACCCCCACTTCAGGAACCGGTTGCTTCATGGGACTTGAATTTTGTGCTATCCAAATTAACGTCTCCACCCATTGAGCCTTCTCATTCATCGCGTTTGAAATTTCTGTCTTGGAAAACCTTGTTTCTTGTGGCAATCACATCTGCTAGACAGGTGTCAAAGTTACAAGCACTGTCTGTAAAACCCCCTTATCCAATTTTTCACAAAGACAGAGTATCTCTTCATACTAATCCATCCTTTGTCCCCAAGGTCTGTTCCCATAGCACTTTGAACCAATCCATAGAACTTCCAGTTTTCTTCCCAAATCATTCCAACGCAGCAGAATACAGGTTTCATCAGTTGGATGTTCATAGACAATTATGTTTTTATTTGCACCAGACTAAGGAATTCAAGAAGTCAGATCAATTATTTATTTCCTTCTCTGAATCCAGATCAGGTCTACCAGTTTCCAAAGTGACCCTCTCAAATTGGATCTCTAGCTGTATAGCTTACATTTACGCTTCTGATGGTAAGCCTTTACCTTTCAAAATTAAGGCTCATTCTACCAGATCTCAGTCTACCTCTGCAGCCTTTCAAGCCAGAGTCCCACTTGATAATATCTCTGCAGCAGCAACTTGGGCTACCCCTCACACATTTATTACTCATTATTAATTGGATTTAACCTCCAGGGGTAGAGCATCCTTTGGTTCCACGGTACTCAGGAGTATTTTTCCTTGAGCCACCCAAGAATAAGGTGCTAGGGATGCTGTCACATATGTAAGAATGAAGGCGAGATAGGACTACAGAACATAAAGAAGTTATGTACTCACCATAACATTCGATGTTTGTAGTCCAGCTCACCCTTCATTCTTACAAACCCTCCCTCCTGCCCCCATCCTGGAAGTATCTGGAGACAGAAAAATATTCTTTAAATTATTCACTGGAGACCTTTTATTATTGGCTTCTTTCTGTATGTTTGTTATTATTTCTGTTAGCAGCAAACAAGATCTGGGGATTGTACTGGTGCACCATGGGATACCTACCTAGCCATGAGCCAACAAGAAGACTTTGAGCTTGTAAATAGGCCGTGTCAGAGCCGAAGATCAGCTCCGAACCCATGAGTAAGAATGAAGGGCGAGATGGACTACAAACATGGAACGTTATGGTGAGTACGTAACTTTTTTTTTTTTAATTAATAAGCGTTCAACCATTCTCCACCTTGACTATGCTCTTAATAATTGACTAGCTGTATCACAGACTTGCACAAAATCCTACTGTGATAATGGCAGATCATGAAGTCTGACAGCTAGTCAGATTTGGATCTGTGTGTTTATTTTTTTTAAACTGTTGAAGATGAACAGGAATTGTTCACAAAGTCAAAAATAAGGAATAAAGAGAAAAAGAGCTGGAATTATGGCCAACAAATGATTTCTATAAAAATTACATTTTATGATCTGAAAACATGTTCTGCCTTGAAGGATGCCTGTTGGCACACTTTCAATGGCATCCACTGGGGCAAGTTTTTTTGAAGTTGGACTTTTGTAAGCAAGTGCCAGACCCAACAAAGTGGAATAAACACAGCTGCATTTTTGGTGCATAAAAACCTTAAACACTGAAGGGGTTTAGAAGTACCAGAATGCCATTCCAGTCACAAAAGAGGTATTAGCATGGCATTCTAATGTGTTCCAATCCAGATTCAGATATTTTCCATGCAACAGATCCATCACTACTGCAACAGCTATGGGAATGAAAATGTTATGAACCCCTGTTTATACTTAAGTGAGCAAAAAAAAAAAATCATATTTAGTAACACCTACAGGTTCATCCACTTAGCACTTTCTCTCACATATTAGCCATGCACGCCCTTAACTATACAGCCTCATGGAAAAAATATAGTCTGACTTGTGTCTTAATCATATCACAGAAGCTTTCATCCAGTGAGTGTATTATTATATATTTAACATTAAGCATTCCTTTTCTCTCTTTATTGATATTCTTAATAGAAGGAGAAGTATATGAATGTAATATATCATTAAACAAACTGCATAAGGAGGTTGGTGCTGTGTATTCCAGAGAGAAAAAAAAGGGGTCAGTTGCTTTGCTTTCAGTGATCTGACATGGATCCAAATTAAGCATACTAATTAATTTATCAAACTGTCTATGTTATGTAGGTAATGGTCCTAAATATTTAATAAAAAATATAGAGCTTAAAAATACAAGGTTCATATTTCTGAAGCAGTGCTGTAACTGGTAACCTAAAATACAGACCTGTTTGTTAAATGTGCTTTGATATGGCACCTGTATAGTACTTTGTATGAAAGACAGCTGTTTCAGTCAGAAGTACTGTCATTACATTAATAGTTAGTGTGTCTTGTCCTCCAAGTCTCCTTTCACAAGAGGCCCTACCAAGTGTGAAGCAGGGGAGTATATCACCATATATTTTTCAAGGGATATAGTTGTAACAGCCCTAGTGCTCTATTGGGATCTAGTTTCTTTACCTTGTATTTGTCAAGTGCCAGGATATGTTGTGGCACCTTCTTGACACTGAACTGTATTAAGCAGGTTACTGCAGAATGAATGACTGAGTTTCTGAGTTCCGTTTCCATATGTGCTTATAAATACCCTCACAGTGCTAATGTCACACCCCTGGATTCAAAACTCTCTAATAGACTATGAGAGTAGAATGGATGTAAGGTAGAGTAGTTGCACCTGTAGATGTGTAAAAAATTCCAGGTAATTTCAGTGGCAGGCACACATTCAGGGATTTTAAATGCAGTTTTCTATCAGCCTAGATGAGGGCCAGTAGTACATAATAAGTCAAATGCTTAATAACCATTACCTAAGTATGTGAAATAAAATGCAGGTCACAAAAGCTATTTTACTTAGTTCTGCCAGTTAACAATAAATATTTGAAACTGACAGCATTAGATGTAGCTGGACTTTTCTTTTGCTATTGCCATACTTTTATACCTTTGTTACATGGCTCAAGGCTTATCTTAGAAAGGCCTTTTTTAGTCACCATTTTCTACCTGTCTCCGTATAAAAAAGTCCGTCTTTACTGTGACCCTTCATTTTCATTTTCAGATACTCGTCCATCATTCCCAAAGTAAATTATGACCCATAACCCCCTTACACAAAAAAATTACAAGATATATTTTAAATTAAATTACCTGGCATGAAGTGAAGGTAACTGTTGTGATGGAACACAATAATAATTATGCAATAACAGCTCATTATTGTTCTGAAATGAGCATGCTCATTGGACATTCCAACCAGCATGCCCGCTGTAAATCGAGCATATAACAGTAGAAAAAAATTCTGGCCGCTGAAGTACCATTGAGCAGCTAGACTTTTCTATTGGCATATGCTGTGGAGGACACACCAAAAATATGAGAAAAATCAGGTATGTTCTACAAAACTAAAACAGAAAGGTAATCAATTTTCCTCATATTTTTGCTTGTCCCTGTAAATGTCTGTTTTTAACGCAGAAAAAAAAAAACAGTACGTACGTATTATCGCAACCAGATTTGGGCCCTGACACATGCTGCAATGGTTTTGTGAAACTAGCAGTGTTAGTGTGGGAAAGGCTAGTGTCAAGTGTCAACTATTATTCTGTCAGCTGGTTTAGGACTTGGCAGTAGGAATAACGGTCAAATTTGCATCCCAGAGGAACATGCTGTCCTGGGCAGAGAGAGAGTGAGCAATGCAGTACGGAGGGCTGCTCCCTCTCAGTCATGTGAAGAAGGACGTGTGTATGGTAATGTTTATACATCTTCACGCTACCCTGCATGTCTTTCACAAAACCAAGTATGCAGCAAACAAAACTTGATAAATCAACTTAAAAAATCCTCTTCGTGTTTTGCGTGCGTGTAAAGTTCTGGGGACAGAGACACTTTAAAAAGAAAAGACTGTTACACGCGGAGTGCAGGAAACAACAGTAACTCATTATGAAGGCATATCCTTCTGCTATGCATTTTAGTAATAATAATAAATCTTCTTTGGGAAATGTAACCCACACAATATAGGGACACAACGTAAAACTTGCTCTTACACCCCTATTAGAAACTGGAGCCCAAAGCCACTACTTACACATTCCATTTGTCAGCAATGACAATTAAAGCGTGCATCTGTAATGCACGCAAATCAGGAAGAGGATTTTGTAAATTTTTTTCTGTACCTGAAGGTAATGCAAACTTTTCCCTCAACAATAAGGACTTTTAAAAACACCTTACAGTGTTTCATGCCCTCGTACAAGTTGAAGTATGGGAATTTCACGACCACAAACATCTGGTTGCGATAACAGGTAAGCACCGAAATCAAAAAAACAAACAAAAAATAAACAATGGTGATTGTGTTTTCTCCATCACTTCTCCTGCACTGATGTACTGCACAAGTGTGGGAATGTAAATGCCATATGCATTACTTAAGAAAGGAAAGCAATTTCTTTGTTTCGAGTATTGTAATTGTGTAATAGCAGTAATCTCTTCCTATCTGGGGATATGTCAGGATTTAGCCGCAGTTGGCTTAGTTTACTCACGTGGCTTCGCTCTAGTAATCAAACCACAACACCCATGGGTAAATCCTGATACATCCACACACAGTTGTGGATTATTGCCTAATTACCTTATTTGAGTTCATATTCCATGGCTTGATGAATTCATGGATTTTTTTGGTGCAAAAAATGCACTAACTATTCTGAGGTAAGGAGAAAAACTGTTACTGGTCTCCTCTGTCAGATGGTATAGTAAGTCATCTAGCACACTGCTGGTATCCAGGGAGATTTCTGTGTTCAGAACATTTTGCTATGTTGTGGAATACTGTTCCTTAGTAACTGCTCAGTGCTTTTATTTATTTTTGCAAAATATTTAATCAGAAACCATTTGGAGTTTATGTTACCTTAGGCCCTAGTACTCCCTTGGGGGCTCGAGGCAGCGTATGTTATACAAACACATTTATTTTTAACACTTTTCAAAGATAGTGTAGTTCAAACTGAAAAAATTATTTTAGTCTGAGAAAGTTGGATTAAATTGAATGATGCAGTAACCTTCAGGGCATTTAGCTTTGTCACTGGTAGTGGGCACTGTAAGACTGATACAGTAATTAGAAAGAAGAGAAGATAGAAAACCAGTGTTAGTCCTTCACATGTTTATTTAGTTTCATTCTCATCAGTGATGTTTTCAAAGCTGCAAGCATCTCTTTATATGACACACTACTGAAAATGTTACACTTCCTCATTTCATAAGTGTTGCCTTTTGTAGTAAGAGGTAATAAAAAGAAGAACCTGTTTCTATAACGAAGAGGAAAGGAGAATATGTGATAGATCAGGAAGAAGGAACAAGAGATAAGTAAATTAAAACAAGGTTGAGGCCTACAAGTGTCAGCTTGCCTGATCAGTAATTATAGCATTATAATATTCCTGTCTTTCCTGGTAAAGAATAAAACTTAAATCTGTAGAAGAGAAGGAGATATGGAGAACCAGGAGAATGTCAAGTGTATAAGCAGGATTTGGGATCTGGAAAAGATCTCATATAATGAAGTTCAAGAAATCAGTCGTTATATGTGTTTTGGGTTACCCTGGTTTTAGATATGTTTGTTTTATGTACAAATCCAGATATTTGATAGAGGGACATGGAAGCTGCAAAGGAATTAGTAGCATCATCTGCATATTTGACAACTCACAGATGTTCTGTGAATATTTTTATTATGTTTGTGATTTTTCTTTATCAAAATAACTTTCAACACACTAAGTATGCAACAGCAAAAACAAATTAATGAACCATTTTTAAAGGTGTTCCCCAGTAACTGCAGTCTGCCCCACATTTACTATTACAGCTAACCCCTACCTCAGAGAGAAAGAAATGCCACACCACTGCTGTGCTAATGTATTTCATCTTGACTGCAGGAAGTTATGAAAACAACATTTGTAGCATTTATGGTCTGCAGTGTAACAAAGCTTTTGACTGTTTCAAATACTGAACATGGTAGTCCAGTTTTCCATTCTGTGAGCTCTTCAAGCCTTTTATCAAAATTATCATGTTTATGGGGCGTGGCCAAGATGCCAGACTGCTAGCAGCACTGAACATTAGCTCTGCTTATAACATTTTTATTCCGATAGAAAATTTAATCTAATTTTTGAAAATTCTAATCCCAAAGTATATCAGAGGATTTGTGAATATAGGTCCTTTATTATTTTTCAAGAATTAGTACTAAAGCATAAGTTTTTATTATTTTCTCCTGTCAAGAAGTTTTTCCTCAAGAAATCCAAGTATGAGTAACTCAAATAGCTCTCATCAGGACAGTGTGGTAAAGAAGGAGCTGCAAACATTAATAACTACTATTCAAGAACTATCTATAAAAATGAACAAACTAGACAATAAAATAGATACTATTAAACAAGACTGTAGTAAGCAGCTGGGCATTCTTAGTGAAATGGCTAAAAAGCATTCTGAACAAATTGCTTCTATCGAGGAATCTGTAACAGATGTTGATGGCAGACTGATGGAATGTGAAAGTCAAAATGAGTTTCTTTTGAAACAGAATACAAAACTAACAGAAAAGCTGGAAGACCTAGAAAGTAGGTCATGGAAAAACAACATTAGAATATTCTATAGAGTACCAGAAAAGGAAGAGGGAACTGATATGATACGTTTTCTTAATAAATGGCTTCCAACAGCACTAAATCCTTCTGAAGCCTTTTTCTTTGGTATAGAGAGGCTGTAGCAAAACCTGCTTCAGCAACAGTTTCTCCTAACCCCAGATCCATCACTGTTAGTTTTTTGTCCTCCCAAGATAAGGATTTGGTTCTGAAGTCTGCGTGGAATAATTCTCCCATCAAGATAAAGGAAAAACTCATTCGTTTTGACAATGACTATATTTCATCTGTCATATCTAGAAGGAAAGAATGTGTTCCCTTGATAAAATTTCTTAAAAAAGTTAACATAAAAGCACAAATTGTCTTTCCCTCCTGAATAAAAATATTTTTACCAGAAGGTGAAAAGATCTTTAGCTCTTTGTCAGGGGCTTTGGACTTTATTCACAAGAAAAAAATACTAACTGATATCGAGGACGTGGAATGGTCTACACAGAGTCTGAAAAGACATGCAACTAAGAACACTTGGACTGTCAAAGAAAGTACAAATAAAAAAATTAAAAGATAAATAGGATAGTTATCAAATAATACTAAATACTTTCTTGCAGAACACTTTACTTAATGTTTTATTGGAATATATACATAAAGCAAAGGTAAAGTGTCTTTATTTTACATAATATTTTATTGGAATACATATACAAAACAAAGGTCTTTATTTTGTATAGGCATATATCAATGTATGTATACATGTATGTATGTGTATGTATAAATATATATGTGTGTGTGTGTGTGTGTGTGTGTGTGTATGTGTGTGTATAGATGTATATATGTGTGTGTGTGTGTGTATGTGTGTGCATGTGTGTGTGTGTGTGTGTGTGTGTGTGTGTGTGTGTGTGTGTGTGTGTGTGTGTGTGTGTGTATATATATATATATATATATATATATATTTATTTATTTATTTTTCATACCATATGTTTACTATAACCGGGGTGCAGTTAACTTCATTATATATTCACTCAGCTGGACTCTTCTGCCCTGTTGCTCCATCTCGCTCCATTCGCGCTGTGGGCTCACTCCACTCCCCTACCCTGCCCCCAATTTCTACCCGCCCCCAGTGGTCCTACATTTATTGCCATCCCATACTCCCTCCCTCTCACATCACCCAATCCCCTCACAACAGTACTCCTCCCATTTTTTTCAAAACCACCTCCCCCTCCACCAACCATACCTCATTCAGCAATTCTCCTCCACACCCACCAATCCTTACCTAACTCTGTCTAACCTACAAATTATTTTACACCTCTGCTCAAACTACTCTCTATGATGCTCTATTTTCCTACTACAATCCCTGCCCCTACAATACTCCTACTCCTCATTCTTCTCCCTCTATATCATACCACCTCTTATACCAACCTTTACCTAAACCCTCCACATCAACCACCACCTCCCTACCCCACACATCATTTCCACAATATCTCTCCTTCTTTAACTCCCTTTCATCCCACCCTGCTCTCAACATTGAAACTCTTCCAAATCCCCAGCAAATACTACAAACCTAAACCCACCCCCTCCCATCCATTCCTAACCAAACACACTCCTAACAAACTTATTCACCTTCTCTCCTACCTCAGCTTAGCAGGCGACATTCATCCCAACCCTGGACCAA
Source organism: Protopterus annectens (assembly GCF_019279795.1). Classification (NCBI taxonomy): domain Eukaryota; kingdom Metazoa; phylum Chordata; order Ceratodontiformes; family Protopteridae; genus Protopterus; species Protopterus annectens. The sequence continues at coordinate 1,958,857,442 of NC_056729.1, forward strand.
ACATTTCACAAACAAATAACATTAACTCCAACAACAAACCAAAGTATAAATACCTCAAATTCCTCACCATCAATGCCCAAAGCTTAGCTAATAAAATTACCCTCTTTCATGCCTGGCTTAACCATAATTCACCTGACATATTAGCTATCTCAGAAACCTGGTTAAAACTACACATAACTGACACTGAATTCCTTCCCCCCCTGTTTTCATTCTCTCCGATCTGACCGCCTAAATAGAAGAGGTGGTGGTGTAGCACTAATCTACTCCAATCACTTATCCATCACTCCCTTCTCAAATCATATCCCTTCCTTTAATAACACTGAACTAGTATCTGGCATTCTAAAATTAAATGTCCACAAAAGTATCTGCATCATCTCCCTTTACATTCCTCCTGGTAACAACACCAAAACCTTGGAAGACATCCTCTCTTGGACCTCCTCAAACATTAACTATGAAACCTATATAATGGGAGATGTAAATATTGACTGGCAAAAAATCAGTAACCATACTCCCACCTTATCTATCAATCTCTTCAACTTTACTCAACTTATTAATTCTACCACCAGGCCCAACAAAACTAACCTCACAGGCTCCATCCTAGACTGGATCCTAGTGTCTCACCCTAACAGAACCACTACATCTGGTGTCACTCCTGACCCAATAGGAGACCACCTCCCTGCCTTCACCCACAGAACCACTTCCTCTTCCTCTTTCTCCCACAAACTCTTACATACGCGCAATTTAACTAACTTTAACCCTTCCACCTTCTCTGACTCCCTCAGAAACACCAGCTGGAACCCACTAAACACCCTACCCCTAGACGAAGCCATTGATTTCTTCAACTCCAAATTCCTTACTGTCCTAAACTCCCTAGCTCCTATATGAACAAAAAGAGTTAAAGCCAAGACTGCTCCTTGGCTAACTAAAGAAACCAAAAAAATCATGCAACAAAGAGATAAATCTTGGAAAAGCTATCTACATCATAAACAACCTGTATTCCTACTTAAATACAAACAACTATGAAACCTAGCCAAAAAACAAGTCATAATAGATAAAAAGTCCTACTATAACCATCTACAAATAAATTATGCAAAAAACCCTAAACAATTCTGGAATTCCATTAACTCTCTCCTTAAGCCTGGTACAACTAACAGCCCCTGCCCTGACACTAGCAAATCTGACCAATAAATTGCCAAACTATTCAATACCTTATTCACCTCTTCTATTGCTGAGCTAACCAAAACCTTCCCCAGCAACACTCCCCCATCCCCCTCTGCCCAAGTTTCCTCTGCCTCGTCTCCTTCAACTCCTATCTTTGAACTTAAACCTGTGTCTACCTTCCTTATAAAAAAACTTCTCTCCAAACTCAAACCTTGTACCAATGTCCCTGACAACATCCCCTCCTCCTTCTTAAAACCTGCCTCTGATAGTATTGCACTCCCTATCAGCATCCTGATAAATAGATCACTACTCAAGTCCTATGTACCCAAACTATGGCACTCTGCTTTTATTCTTCCACTCCATAAAGGTGGCAAAAACTGTAACTTCTCCAACTTCCGCCCCGTAGCCATCCTCTCACCCATCTCCAAAATTCTTGAAAAATGCATTCACCTGCAGCTCATGCCACTCCTAACCGAACACCAGCTGCTCTCTCCTACACAACACGGCTTCCGCCATGGACATAATACCAACACAGCCCTTCTCTCCTTTTTACACTCTGTCAATTCAGCTCGAGACTCTGGCAACTTAGTTTCATCTGTTCTATTAGACTTATCTAAAGCTTTTGATACCATCTCCCACTCTCATCTACTAAATCATCTATCAAACCTCAACATCTCCCCAAAAACTCTATCCTGGTTTTCCAGCTACCTTTCAGACAGGTCCCAAGCTGTGAAATGGGGCCAAGCCTCCTCCAGCTTCCTTCCCAACCCCACAGGAGTACCCCAAGGGTCCATACTTGGCCCTCTACTATTTAACATCTTCTTTAACGATTTCCACAAAGCCATTCCAAATACCAGAATTGTTCAATAAGCAGACGACTCAACTTTGATCTGCTATGCCTCCAACCTTACAGATCTCAAGTCTCTAACTCAAACCGCCTTTTCAACCACTGAAAAATGGATGCACCAAAACCATCTCTCACTTAACGCTAACAAAACTAAGATTCTTCTATTTACTCACTCTAAATTCAACCCCACTGAAAAAAAACTCATTTAATATTACTAGCCTAAACAACTCCACCACTGACATTATTCCCTCCGCCAAATTCGTAGGGGTCACCATTGACGAACACTTAAAATTCAATACCCACATCCAACTTAACATCAAGAAAACCCACATAAAACTCGGCTCACTGTACAGAAACAATAAATTCCTCTCCCCATCTACTAGACAGACCTTGGCCACTACATATCTCCTTCCATCTCTTCTATATGGTGCTCCTCTGCTTACTAATCTATCTTCCACCCTAACCTCTAAACTGGAAGTATGCTACAATAAAATCTCCAAATTCGCCACCAAGTCAAATTCCCTCTCTGATCACTGCACCTCCTTACAAACTTTAAATTGGCTTGATCTCCCTAATCAGCTAGACTACCTCCAAATTTTCTCTGCCCACAAACTAATATTCCAACCTACCAGCTGCCTCGCACTATCCGATATTCTTCAACCATATACAGCGCCCAGACTCCTTAGATCTTCTCACCAAAACCTTATTTCCATCCACAAACCCAAGTGCCCAGCTGGTCAACTTCTACTCTCCTTTTCCGTAGGTATAAAATGGAATGCCTTGCCCTCTACTCTGAGGACATGTGACAACCTACACACCTTCAAAACACAACTCCATTGCTACCTAAAGACTCAAAGAAAATATAACTGCACTCTTCATTCTTTACTTCCCAAGCTCTCATCTTCCGTCTCTCCCGGCTTAACTTCATACCTTACTAATTTCGCCCTTCATCCTACATTGTTAATGTAACTAATGCATTTGCCTCCAACCTTATGCTTAATGCCTCTCATCCTCCAGGACAATACTCTTTTAACATCCTATTTGCTTAACTATGAATTACTTCAGTATTGAATGCTTTTACCAACTGTCTGTGGAATTCCACCTTTTATGACTTTAAAACAAATATTTGTTTTTCTCTTTGTATTTTAAGTTTTTGTATTTTAAGTTTTTGTATATTTTAAGTTTTTGTATATTTTATTTGTATTTTTCATTATGATGTAACATTGTACTGTGGAGCTTTTCTCCCTGGGCCTCCACTGAAAACGGGCTCTTGAGCCCAGTGGACCTCCCCGGTCACCAACCAGAATAAATAAATAAATAATAAATAAATTTGGGATACAAAAGTCATGCTATCTTACTATTAATTCATGATTTCCAAAGTAAAGCATTCATGTGCGTTAGTGGTGGGGTAACACTTTAGAGTTTACTGTTTAGTCTATTATGATTACACTGTATGGAATCCCCACAACAAATGTGTCCTTAGGAGATGGTTTACTTAAGATAGTTGTGTTTCCTCTTGACATTTATGAAAGCTGTTCATATCATGATTAATATATATGTATTTACTTAAAATCTGCATTTCTTAGTGTAATATATCAACATCCAGTGCTTTACATTAACTAAATGCTCTAATTTTAATTCTTAACCTAATTTAGTTTAAGAGATGTAAATTATTCATTTATGGGGAAAATCTTACGTTTCCAATATTTTTAGAGAAGGGCTGTTCATGTTTTTTCCACTGTAGAGGCTGCTCGTGCACTTTTTTGCTTCTTTGGAATGGAGAAAACTTGTTTGCAATTCCTGCCAAAAATGCCTTTTCTAAGCCCATTTCTTCACATGCACGAGCATCTACAGGGCACTAGCAACAAGCTAGAGAAGCTGGCGGCAAGAATACAGTGAGCGATGATATCACATGACCTTTGAGCTCATGCATGACTCAGAAACCAGGAAGTAAAGCTGAAAATGAAACTAGAAGAAAAAGTAACTGTTTTTTTGTTTGTTTTTTTTCATCTTTTATGCATCTAAAGGTATGGAATCACTTTAAATATGTATTTTTAACATGTTAGGCCTTTAATGGAGTGATTATTTTACTAGTCTAATGAGGAAAATTGCATTTTAATGCTACTGTATGTCTGTTGCTTTGAAACACTGAAGTCTGACAGAATACCATTCTTTGCTTTGATAGCATGCCCTAAATGATAATATATTAATATTTGAGTACTTAAACAACCAATTTCTTTAATATTCTGAATGCAAAGATATATATAGGATTGAGTCTCCTTTTCCTTCTGTTGCTTTCATGCTTAAGCAACTTTAATCTATATTAGGTATTCTCATTGATGCAGATCTAAATCAATATAATCAGACTCAGTTGCAATGATAGTTATGATACTATGATTCAAATCTTTGTATGACCATATGCACTGTAGGAATGGATTGTTAAAATGTTCTAGGTCACTCTGTTCTGTTCAATTAGTATTAATAGACCATCATATGGTCCCCCCTTTTTTCCTTTCTTTTTGTATTGCTATAGTTATAAGCACAAGAGACTGTAATACAGGTATAAAATATATAGGTATTAGAAGCTTATGCCGATAAAACAACTAGGTTAATTGATGAAACTGACTCCTTATTTTTCAATACCTAGTAGTGGTTTACACAATATTACATATGAATCCACTGTGATTGCCTGATGGACTATTTATGTTCATATTTGTTTGAGTTACCTTAGAAATGCTTTACTTTTTGTATATACTACATTTAAAGCAGAAGCTATTTATGTATGTTTTTGGTGTTCTATGGTGTTAAAGGGTGGTTTAGTTAATTTATTAACTAAACCTGGAACTTTAGGTTCCATGTATGTATGTTTTCTTAGTTATTGGTTTCAGAATTTGTTTCTAAAGATTTTTGACTCATCCATGATACATAACTTCATGAATTACTTCAAGTCATTATACTTGGAAGGTATTGTTGATGCTCTAAATGTAACTTTAACAAATGATGATATATAAATACTTATCATTAAATATTAATGGCTTAAATAACAATGTCAAAAGAGCTGGTTTAATTAAATTCATTAAAATGCACAGAGCTCAGATAATCGTCTTGCAGGAAACACACTTGCTGGAGAAGGATTTGCAAAAAATTATCATTTAATGGTTTTACAGTCCACACAGATTCCTGTTTTAGAGCCAAAAGGAGAGGTACTCTTATACTATGGAATAATACTTATACACTACCTAAAATTTTAAACACATTTTCAGATAAAGATGGAATGTTAAGCTTAGTAGTGCTAAAAGTTAATAAGAAATGCTTCACACTGGTAAACTCATATTGGATTCCTGGTCTAGGAATTAAATATGTGAAGAAATACTTGGATATCATTACTTTGCATGCAAAGGGAGAAATTATTCTGGCGGGAGATTTCAGTTGCTTGTTATCAGATGAAGACAATTCTAAAAATAGTAAGGTTAAACTAACAACACAAGCTGAAAAGGTAAACAGTTTTATAGCCTCAATGAATTTTAGAGACATACATAATTTAAGAGTTCAAAATTCACATCAATACACTCATTATTCTTTCCGATTTGGCACACAAACTAATATTGATAAGATTTTGGTGTCTATCACTCTTTACTCTAAAATAAATGATGTTGCAATACAATAATGTCCACTCTCTGACCATAATGCCTTTTTGTTCAGCTTGACTGTGAAAAAAGATGATATGATAATTTTCAAAGAATCCCAGCCTATGTTACTAAGTTAAAAGGTTTTAATGAGTGGTTATTAAAAGAAATAAATGCATTTATGGAAAACAACAATAATGGAGAAGTAACAGATATCATACTCTGAGATGCATTAAAAGTTCACATCTTTAGTGGAGTTAAAGCTTGGTATTTTCAAAGAAGAAAGGAAAGGGACAAGGAACTTTGTGATTTACAAGCCAAAATAGATAAGTTGAAACTAAATTTAAAATCAAATGATAAAGCAGTACTTACTGACATTTCTAAGCTAAACCACATATATTTAGAAATATTGAATCATAAGGTTGCTATAAGCTTAGAAAAGATTAAACTACAGTCCTATTCAGTAAACCCCAGACATTTACATAAACTAGCTATCAGATCCAAATAAATTAATAAACAAAATCACATTAATGAAATTAAATACAAGAATAACAACACAGTAAAAAGAACAACTGATTTAGGAGGTATATTAGAAGCCTTTAGAAATCATTATCGGTCAATCAATGACATGCAGTCACCACTAGATTCAGACGATGTAATAGATATATTTCTACAAGAAAATATCAAGACTAAACTATCAAAACAACAAAATAGTACCCTAAATAAACAAACAATCTTAGCAGAAGTGAACGAACAAGTTAAAAATCTGAAGGATAATAAAGCTCCATAGTTAGATGGGATAATCCCAGAAATATATAAAATTCTTCCAGAGCACACAATAAAGTTATGATTAAAAATATTCTCCAATGTTAAACAAGACTTAATTTTCCCTCCCTCATGGAAGTACTCAATAATTTCCTCCATTCTTAAACAAGGTAAGGACCCCCAACTATTTGCATCCTATAGACCCATATCATTGTTAAATATTGATTACAAAATGTTCATGTCTATCCTGGCCAAAAGACTAAAGAATATATTACCCAACCTAATACACTTTGATCAAACTGGCTTTATCTTACATAGAAAAATACACAGCAATATTATTAAGCTACTATCTCTAATAGACATTGCAAACAAAACCAAAAAACAATTAACTATTATTAGTCTGGATATTGATAAGGCGTTCGATTCCCTTAGCTGGTCATACTTACAAAAACTCTGTAAAGAATTTAACTTTACTTCAGATTTCACTAAACTGATATTAAATAGTTATAGTGATTCTAAAGCATTTGTTAAGATTGGTTCATGTCTATCATCCCCAATAAAAAATCATAAGGGAACTAGACAAGGTTGCCCTCTATCCCCATTATTTTTCGCTTTATCAGTGGAACCTTTTGCTTCATTTATTAGAAATAACCCAAATATCAAAGGATTTCAAGTTAATGAGGGATACTGTCCAAAAGTTCAGCTTTTTGTTGACAATATTCTACTAACATCCAGTGACATATAAGGCTCTTTACAACATATCATGAATGCCATAACTCTATTTAGGAAAATCTCAGGGCTCAGTTTTAATCAAAGTAAAACCAAAACACTTTTAATCAATAAGAAAATAAATAGCAATTTGCAAAAATACAATACATTAAACTGGGAAAACAATAAGATATATTATCTAGGAATAAGTATTAAGAATAAATGGAGTGAGACTATTAAATTTAACTTCACTAAACTGGTAGCTGTAATCAGTGACTTGACTAAAAAGTGGAACAAAATGTTTTTCACCATGGAAGATAGACTTACATTAATAAAAATGATTATTTTGCGCACAATTTTATTTTACATGCAATCATTGATTTTGCCTCCTCCTAAGAAATTCTCTAAACAAATAGATTCCCTATTACTAACTTTTTATGGTGACCAAAGAAACCAAGAATAGCCTATACATGGCATGTTAGAGCCTGGGACAGTAATGGGATTGGCTTTCCCAACATAGAATTATATTCCAAATCTGTTATTATTGACATAATACTACACTGGATTCCCTCCATATACACCTTTAGCTGGAAACAACTACATGAAATACATATAACTTCATCTGAGAACTCAGAAACCCAGTTTAAGGAAACTTTTGGAATTAAAATATTTTGGATATTCTATTAATGTTGCTTACATAATAAGAAATTTAGCTACTTCTCACGTGGTATAAACCAAATATTTTATATTTTCAAAAATATAATCCACAACAGTTATAGTCTAAAGAACACCTTTTTCATTACATTTCCCATAGCTTATACACCAGATTGCCTAGATACCTTCAATATCAATAAGATGCGGAATCTTAAAGAGAATAATCTAAAGTTTTGGCACCAGTTTATAGACAATAAGAACATCCAACCAATGAACTTTCTCTTAGCCAGATATAATGTCTGTCAAGATAATTGGCTCTGTATTCAATCTTTAAGACAGTTTGTTGAAAATAAAGTGAGTGTGTCAATAAATCTGGAAACTGATATTATACCAAGATTGATACAACTATTCATATGGTGTAATTCGATGAACATTGAACATAAATTAAGCATATGACCTGTATATAAAATCCTACGAGAAGACAATTACTTTTGACCAAGCTTTTGGAATTACTCCATAAAGATTAATGGTGAACCGTTATCTAACGATAATAAGAAACAGTTATTAAATTCAATAAAAAACACGTCATCATCTTTATATTGGAGACTATATACCTGGAGATTTATTCATAGAAGCTTTTACACTTCACACAGAATTGACCTTAGAACCAAGAGTAATGAAAGCAAAAGCTGGAGGTGTGGTGATATTCTTGAAGCCAACTGGGTTCATATATTCATCGAATGTAGAACTCTCACACAATACTGGAATGATTTTAGACATTTCACAAAAGCCCTGTCATCTGATAACTGTCAAATTACTAGCTTTTTGATATTATTCATTGTCCCTACCCCAAGTCTAATTCCTAGACATCAGTTACCTGGTTCTTTGGTTAATTCTAGCTATTGCTCGAAAAATAATTACATTGAACTGGAAAAATAAGCAAGACCTTATGTTAGCTGAGTTTATTTCAATAGCAAAATCTGTATGTAAAAAAGAAATGCAAACTATTTATCAGAGATCATCAAATATAACACACAAAATACTAGCTTGCCAAAAATTGGAGAGATTGTTAGATAAATATTGATTACTTTTCTTGGATAAAACAAATGTTTATCATGGATGTTTGTATATAGTGTAAATAGTTATTATGTTTTATATTGTTTATTTTTAATACTTTATGACCAGGTTTATGAACACAATTTAATAAAAATGTTTTTGGAAAAAAATAAAAGCTATATCACAAAAAAAAAAAAAAAAATATCATGTTTACATCTGTCTGAATTCTGTTGGTTTGAGCCAGCATACATGCTCAGGAAATCACAGGGATCCACAGGGAATGACCATTTCTGGTAGAGCAGTGTAGGAAATGGATGAAGGTTTTCATTGTTCCAGCTATAACAAAATCACCATAAATGACAAAAGCAAAGACTGTGTGCTTTAGCAAAGCTCCAGGAGGGCTGTGACAAAGAAAGCAGAACCCAGAGGTTGCCCCTTCTCTGGAATAAATTTCCAATGCAGGTTAAACAGAGCCCCTTGTTAACCCTTTTTAAGCATAACTCGGATAAGTGGATGGGAAACCACAAATTTACCCCAGGGGTTTCACCTGTGTCCATCTATCGTGGGTAGTGGCAGATGGTGCTGATTTAGATCTGGTTATAGCATAGACCATGTCTCTAGACCCTTAAGGGAACAAGAGATGAACTTGGTTAGGGTTTAAAGTGCCCTGAGGCCATTAGCCTAGTAACCTTCTATGAACCTATGAGCCTAGGAACAGCCACTAGGCCACCGGTACCCAAACCAGTGGAAAATAAGAGGAAAGCTCACCTGTCTAAGCCTGCTTATATTTAAAAAAAAATGATTTTTTTTGGGCTGACTCCTATAGTATCCTCATCTCTGGTCAAAGCTGATCATAAATCACTAATCTTATTTTGGGTGTCTAACTGCACCATATTGAACACCTCTGAATTCAAGGACTTTAAAAAGACAAACCTATTAAAAATATACAGTGAGCACTCAAAATTCCACTGCTAAATCTTTAGCCCTCATGTAGTCTCAGCTGTCACTTATACCAAGGAATTTTAGTCCCATCTAACAAGTAACATAAACCAAGCTGTCCCAATCAGAACCATGTATACTGGCGAACCCAACACTAAAACACAATGGAGGAATGCCAGAAATAATAAGCTTAACAGTGAAATAAAAAAGCTAATTAAGTCCTGTCATAAATGAACAACAACCATACCTCTCAACTGTCCAGATTTTTGCAGACTGTCCAGATTTTTGCCTCATATTTTTGGTCTGTCCTCATTACATTTGTGGTTTTCTGGCAAATGACTGAGGACTGAAATCACTAAATAATAACATACGTTTGATTTTGGACTTCATATCCTTCAGATAATGCACACTAATGTAAACATTGTTATTCTAGCATCTTTCTAAGTTTATAATAGCAATAGTTGAAATCTGTCCCTGTTTCAGGGACTTTACCCCTCCCCCCATTATTTCAGGCATTGTCCAGATTTCTTGCTTTAAGAGGTTGAAAGGTATGACTAGCATGGTAATTAGGCAAAGTATATGTCAGGTAAACTATTTCACAGTTACATATAGACATACAAAAACAAACACATTTTATATAATGCTGTTGTCTTTCGGCTTTTCCCGGTTAAGGGTCGCCACATGCACTCCAGCCGAGAATCAAACAGGAGAACCTCTTGCTGTGAGGCAGAAACACTACCGCTGCACCACCGCAGAAGTCCCAAACACGTTTTATATAATAGCCATCTTAAAATGAGTTAAAAATATTGCAACACAAATCCGTCAGTAAGTGCCAAAAACATTTTAATAACTAAAAGTTCCAAAGTCGTAGCGATGTCATAGGTTTCAAAGTAGTAGTAGAAACAGGAGGATGTAGTAGCAAAAGCAGGAAGGTGACGTTAAATTGAAAAAAAAACATATATGCTGTGTGTCTATGAACAGCCATTTTAATTTCCCAAGCAGAATTCTAGGAACCATTTTTGGCACCATTTTGGTAATCTTGGGGTATTATGGAGATCAACCTGGAGATGTACAGGAGCAAAGCCACTTGTTCATTAAGTGAAGTTTTAGCTGTTATTTGAAAGATGCTACATTATGAATTGATTTCACTGATAAGTGGCTGGAGTTCCTTAATTATGTAATGCTGTTTGAATACAATGAATCACTTACAGTATTACAAGATTTGATTATAGCGAGTACAGATTATTCCATAAAAAACTTTGTTGGGGGAGTAGTTGGTATAATGTTATTGAGATGGATAGTTTTGGGATTTGTAAATAAGTTTGTGGCATGTGGTAGGTTGTGCTAAAGTCATGTCGTATGGCAATTCTAAACAGTTTAGTTCTTGAGTGCCAAACAGCGGTGAGTTCTATTGTGATGGTTTTTCTGCAAATTTGGCAGCCTTCTTGTTGTAACAATGTTGTAGTTTTGATAAAAGTGAGACTTGAAGATAAATGCAAATAGGGGCAGGATAAAGAGCACATAGCAGTAAGAGAGTTGTGCTTATGTATTCCGTGAGGTGAGTGAGGTAAGGCTTTGTTCTATATACGTAACCTAGTTTTTGGTGATTTTTTTTTTTTTTTTTTTTTACTGCATATAGTACATGATGGTTAAATTTCATGTGGTCATCTATAATGATACATAGTTGCTTTGTCTGGCTTACTTATTCAGTGATGATATTTTTAGCAAAGGAGTGTAAGAGAGCAGTTTACTAGAGAGAAAAATAGTTGCTTTGGAGTAAATAGCATTAACTTTGCTTTTTTATGGGGGCGGATAAGAGGAGGTGTGACCTACTGACCATGCTTCAGTAGAGGAAAAGGATTGCTGTGAGAGTGCTTGAAGTTTAGGGTCACTTTTAACTATGTAGTTAAAGTTGCAGCTGCCACTTGAGAAAACAAATGGTTACTAGCGGTGTTCCTTACTGCTCTGTCCTGGAACCACTTCTGTTTGTCATGTACTTATTGGGCCTCCAGACCATTAACCCAGAGATGTGGCTAACTACATCTGACACTGTGTTACTACACCAAGGGCTAAATCAGTGGTATATACGAATTGGGCCTAAATTAAATACAGACGAGTGCAGCATTTCACCTTTAATAACAAGATCTTGCCAGCAGCTTGTAGTATAGACACCACCCCACTCCATACTGATATGATTGTCAGAGATATTGGCACATTCTTAGACAATGTACTATACTTTGACCATTACATGGGAACAGTAGTCAGAAAATGCTTCTATCTAACTCAGTTAAAAAGTTAAGGTATTTCATCCAGGTCAAAAGGAGTTATCATTCCTATATACTCTGCCCTGATCAGATCAGTAACAGAATGTAGTGCCCATTTTAGTTGGTTTCTATCCAGACACATCAGTCAAGTAGTAAGGTTCTGGAGAGTCCTAACTAAAAAGGTCACAGTGCTAAAAATCCTCAGCTACCAAGTTAGGCTTGAATTTGGACTTCTAAGTTAGCTGCACACTGATGAACAGCTTGATTTCTGTCAGTGTAAAAAGAAAAACTGTGAATGAAAGCCAAGAAAAGCTATTTTGGTTAAAATTCACATACTGGCTAGTAATTATACTGCTTGGATATTAGCAAAGAAGACATTTGAAGAAAAAGAAAGTCACCTAGAAAAGGAGAAGACAAAAACTCCATCGGAGAAAAGTCTTGCAGTTGTTCAGCAAAATGCAGTTCAAGTTTCAGCTTTAGTACAAGGGATGGCTTCCAGTAATTTAGAGGAAAACTCAATCAAATGCACTCAGAGATATTCAAAATAAGTGAAACACTGAAGGAGTATATAAAGTCAAATAAAATGGCTGGAAAAATAGAAGAGGCATTAATATTTATTTAAATGAACTGATAAAACTGCAAAAATCATATACTGAGATAAAGGAAAGTCTGATTGAGCACGAGGATTCACAGGAAGAGCTATTTAAAAAAATAGCAGTGTTAGAAAACAGCATACAGAGGAAACCTGAGAATTTCTGCTGGATTAATTTTATGCAAGTGCATATAAGCAATTGGATTGGTGTTCCAAAGCAGGATTTGCTGATTGAGAGAGCACATTATGTATATGTTATAAATCTGACAATGAGAAAGCAGTCAAGACTATGTTAGTAAAGATGCAATCATACTAGCAGAAAGAGTTGCTCCTGGCAAAATTGTGCAGAAGAGAAAATTATTACAAAAATGGATACTGGAGTGTTTGTGGAAAATGTTTATTCACTATACACCAGGCAGGCAGAAGAGAAGCAAGTTTTTACCTGAAATTAGGAAATGTTGAAAGGCAGGTGTGATATTCAAGCTGCTGTATCCAGCTGTCTTTAGAATATTTTTCCTGGAAAATCAAGCACATTTTATGGTGCAGAACAGGCTAAGGAGGAAATAAAAAATGTTTTTTTCAGCAAAGAGTGAGCTAGCAAGCAAAAGAGGACTCTTCTCATCACTTTTCTGACAATAACAAAACCATCAAAGAGATTTTGTCAGTTAACATTTCCCATTATTCCAAGGGAAATGCTTGAGATGCAGAAAAAAAAATAAACATAGTAGCCAAATAGAAGAATCAGGAGTAAACTGGATATGAGCCAAAGACTGGTGTTGGGAGATAGAAATGATTAGGAAGACCAGCAACACTGTAAAACTAGTAAATAAATGGGTGACTGTAAAAGCATCAGTCCCATTAGACACAGGAATATACATGTGAATTTACAAGAAAAGGAGGGACCTGAATTTAGTTGACTGTGTTAAACTGGCTGATAAACCACTTTAGATAATTAATGTTTATAAGGACACTGAATGGACTGAAAAAGTGACTGTAAGTAAAACAGTTATTTATTTATTTTTTATTTATTTATCATTTGTTGACCGGGAAAGTCCGACTAGGTTCCACAGAGCCTGTTTTCAGCGGAGGCCCGGGGAGAAATGCTCCAGATGCATGTCTTTGGAATGTTATTAATGTTTGTATAAGTATTGTAAATTACCCATTAGACTGTAAATCAGTTTTGTATAGTGTGCAGTCAGGGGTATTTTAAATGTGAGTTGAGATAGGCTTATCAGTGGCTGTTGTATATTTTCAAAGATATTAAAACACGAAAGTACTTTATTTAGTTGAAAGGTATTCGGGCTTTATACTGTAGCAAATGAAAGTCTGGACAGAAGCATGTTAAAGGTAATGTAATGCTGTGAGTTTGGGATGCTGGGAGATATAAAAGCATATTGATGACATTACATGCAGAATTAAGATAATTTCCTTTGTGTTTGCAGAGCTGGCTGTCTAATGTCCTTGATTTTAGCTATTGACAATGTTTTTATGTAAATAATTTTGAAAGTAAGATAAAATCAAGAAAGACATGGAAAACTTATTTCTTGCATTTGCATTTCTTTTTCCTATTAGCAAAGACTTTTATTTGGGAGACAAGAAATCTAGGGGGTGCAAGCAATTAATCATAAGAGTCTGAACAGTGTTTTTTAGTGAAATTTACAAATATTCTGTCATGCATCAGAAATGTTATGGGCTGCTTTTTCTAACTAACTGCTTTTACTTGGATATGAAAAGTCTGCAAATGAAATCAATTAATTATGAAAGGTCTGAACACTGTTTGCTGACTGAAATGTACAAACTACAGTGTCATTAACTTGTAAAGGTACATTGACAAGCAGTTCAGTGAAAAATAAAGTTTGAAACCATTGGAAGGGAACAGGTTGTGCACTTAGTTGCCACCCTAACAGCCTTATTGCTTTAATGCGCTTAATGTAACAGAACACAATTAAATTTAATTTATTGATTTAAAGGTAGCTTCACTATTTATTGGAACTGAAAAAATAGAGATAAAAGAACAGATAGCAATTAATGTAAGTGGGAACACAGGCTCTAGCATAGACATTAGCATAGGTACCCTTCAGTTCAGAACTGCTCCTATCTGGAGGGGAAAGTTCATATTTTGAAAATGTACATAATTTTGTGTATTTGCTGTATGTTAAAAAGGGATTGTATAGTTCTGAAAATCTATTTTTTGAGTGTTTTCTTTGAAGTGAAACATATGCCATAGGTTCAAATGTTCAAATGAAGATGAAAAGAGTAGACTACAGAAGAAGTCATCTTCCAAACATTAGTGTATGCATGTAAGCTAAAGGCTGGAAATATACATTCAAAAGAAGTGTCATGTGTAAGTGGAAGTGATAGCTTTCTACTATAATGGCTACTTTGTCCATATTATCATGAAATGTAAATGGGAATATAGGTACAGACAAAAAAAAGCAAAAGCAAAGAGTACTGATTTATATTAAAAAGTGAGATGTGCTAAAAGCAAGGTTGCAGGCAAAACATTTGTACTGAATTGAGCATGTGAATTTGACAAAGAAAGGAGTTCAGATTTCCCATTCAGCAAAATTTCAGGGACAACAGAAAAGGAGAGAAATAATATTGATTGCTAAAGAGACTCAGGTGGTGAAAGAAGAGGAGAAAAAACAATAATTGTAGATTTGTGGTAGTAAGGGGTTATTGACAGGAGAGGGGAATTATGCTGGCATGTGTTTATATTGTACACAAAATTGCTATCAAGGAGCTTAGGAAATTTTTGAGAGAAATAATAAGCTTTCTGCAGGGAGCATTACTTATGGGTGGGGAATGGAACCTGATTTGCCATATTGAGTATATATCTGGGGGACCTAAGTGGTAAATATGACAAGAGTGTAGATTTGTAAAGAAGTATGTGAGAATATTTGATACGGAAGATGCAAATTCAGAAGTATGAACCCCAACAGAATACCTGGGCTAGACTAAATACAGATTGTATTTCACAGAAACATGTGTATTTAATTGAAAACGTTTCACACATCTGATAAATATTTCATCATACACCAATAAAAACTAAGATAAAGATGCTGGATAATGAAGTGAAAATGAGACATTGGCATTTTGCTACTTACTGTTAAAAGATAGGAATTATTTCTATTAGAGAAGACAGAAATATCTTTAGATGGTTAACTAGTGAGTAGGGGGAAATGAAAATGGAGTGTAAAACATGGGAGAAATAAGAGAAAAAGATATATGGGGAATGTAGTAGGAATTATATAGAGTTGAAAAAAGAATAAGGAGAATCATGGAACAAGAAAAGGAGCACCTCCAGAGCACTAAAGGGAAATAAGAAATTATTTGGATAATACACATGAATTTAGAAGGTTGCTGTTAAGCATCTATTTCTGATAACAACTCCAGAGCACAATGACTTAGGCAACAGGAAGTAGAAAGGGTTGTCACCAAAATAGGGAGGCTACTGCAAGAAAAAACAACCAGAAATCCCACAGAGGTGTAAGGGATATTGCAGAAATTTTATGAACATTTCTATACAGCACAGGAATGTAAAAAACAAGAAAAGTAACAAATGGAAATATGTGTGGAAGACTTAATTATTTCAAGGTTAGAGGAAGACGAGGCTGAACAATTAACAGCTGAGATAGGAAGAGATGTGATGAAATAAAAATGATGATGTATAATCAATAGGGAAATGCAGGAATAGATGGTGTTTCTGTGGATGTTTGGAAGTTGGGAGAGAAGAAAGTGCTAAAGATCTAGAAGGTTTTTAACACTGCTTTTAAAGGGGGGGACCAGCATCTTTGAAGAAAGCTGTGGTGGTTGTATTACTCTGTATTACTGCGGTGGTGGTGCTGTGGTTGCATTGTCGCCTCATAACAAGACGTTGTCCCGTTCGATTCTCAGCTAGAGCATCTTCTGTGTGGAGGCATACATGAATGGGGTGTGCCTTCGTTGAAGGTTGTGCGTCAGGGCTGGTAACCCGGTACGTAAAAATCCACTACCAATCATTAGCGGACCGGAGTTCCGCTGTGGCGACCCCTAACCGGGAAAAGCCGAAAGACACAAACAAACCCAAAGAGGGTGAAGACCCTTCAGATCCAGCTTCATATAGATTTTAAGCCATGGTTAAAAACGTGTTTATGTCTGGACTAGCTAAAAGAATGCCAGAGTTGACAATTGAGAGATATAGATCAATGTGGATTTGTGAAGAGGAGGCGAACATTTGATAACACTGATAGGGCAGTCATGATCTAGAGGGAAGCAGAATGTAAAAACAATGCTGCTGTTGTTGGTGGGTCTTGATGCAGAGAAAGCAAATTGTGTGTGTGTTGGAAAGCATTCAGTAGAGTCAAAGTAGAACAATGGTAGCATTTGCATTCCCTTATAGAGTAGTATGTGTAATTAGAATTATCAGAGGTAAGACTTATGGTGGGAAAATTCCTCTCTAACAAACTGTTTCTGCACAGAGGACCCCAGCAGAGATGTCTTATTTCCCCTTTGTCGTTAGATTTATATTTATAGCCACTGGGAAGGAAAATAAGAGAATTACAAACTCAGTGATATAAATGGTATAGTAATCAAGAAAAGTTAGTTTTATTTGCAGATGATATTATTTCATGTTTGATTAAATCCAGAAAAGGACAGACATTTTAGTGTTATGAAACATTTTGAGTTTTGAAACAGTTTAGAATTGTTTTTTTTTTTTTTTTTTTTTTTTGGGGGGGGGGTAAAATAATGAAGATAAAACATAAGCTATAGAAGTAAACAATGTACCACACATGAACTGGTTAAGAAATCCCCACATTTATGGGGACATGATAAGATGAATTATTTAGGTGTATAGATTTTAAAAAAAAATCTGTTATGGCAGCTAAGGATATATGAGAAGAAATTAAACAAAATATGAAACAAAAATTGAGAAACTAGAAGCTATTGACTATGTATTTGTATAGTAAGACACAAGCAGTAAAAAATGTTTTCAGTTCATTTCGTTTTATAAACAGGTTAGGCATAGTTATATTAACCAGAAGAGAAGTTAGGGTGATAATTAAAGTTGAAGGACTTTATTTAGGAAAGGAAGAGTATAAGGGTTAAGTGGGACAGGCTGATTTTCCCCTAAGAACAAGGTGTTTTAGGATTATCTGATTTGATCAGATACATACACAGAACATAAGCAAAAAAGTATAATGGAAAGGTATTATGATGAAACAGGGAGACAGTTCCAGAAAGAGGGAAAGAGTATGTTTTTTAGATGCAGGTCCTTAAGGAAGATAACAGCACCCGTACAGCGTGTTCTGTATATATAAAGGAACAGAAATTCATCTAAGGACTAGGCCAACGTGGAAGTAGAGATTTACTAATATGCATGACTTCAAGCAAGGATATAGGAAAACAGGCAAGAGAAGGTTGGAATTTACTGGAAAAAATTAGTAAAGTAACCAAGGTGTTTAGGAAGGGAAAGATAACAGAGTGAGATGAGACCAAGAAAAAGTTTGGACTGCAGATTGGAGACTTCCTTCCTAACCACGGATTGTTAACATAATATAACAAAGAGAAAGGGACAGAGGAGTTCTAAGTGGAAGACCAGTTCTGGTAGAGGTTTTAGTTGAGGCTAGAACACAATTAGTATGGCATATAAAATGTTGCATGATAACTATAAGAAAGATACGAGTAGATTAGAAAATGAAAAGCTAGAATGAAAAGCCAGTTTATAAAGGAACAATGAATAACATCTGTATGGCTGCCAAGTATGCAACAAAGACCAGAAAGCTAATGAGTTTTTGCTTGGAAGTATTTGCATATGCATTTTTATACCCCAGGGAGACTTCAGAAATTTTTTGCTCAGGAAAATAGCAAATACTGGAGGTGTGATGGGATAGAGAGGGGGTATTTGGGAACATGTTTTTAGGAATGTAGCAAGTTGTAAGATTTTAAAAATTCCCTACAGAGTACTTTGTAAGAAATGTTTGGAGATGAACTCATTGTAACTGGAAGTTATTCTTTTCAGCTAGAACATAGGATCTGGATTGCTTGGTCATAACAAGGCCTTATTAAGTTTAATGCTATTGGCTACCCGAAAGGTAATGGACAAACTACATAAAAAGTGTAATTTCTGGAAATGACACCTGCAGAATGATGTTCAGGAGGAGGAGAAAGGTTTGATGGAAATTAGGAACTGAGCAATGTAATTAATGGTGGAGTGAATGATAATTATTAAAAATTATATATATATATATATATATATATATATATATATATATATATAGATAGATAGATATATAGATTCACTTTAGAACATCAAAATCCCATAATGTTGAAATTCAAAACATTGAGATGAAAGTCTTGAAAATTTAAAACATTGAAAACTCAAAACATTGAATCCCAGAACACTGAATAAACAAAGAAAACCAACATTTACTATATTCTAGCACAACTACATACAGAAGCAAATAAAAGACAAACCAGGTTACACTTCTCCAAATATAAGACGGGGGCAAGCCCCCCTGCACTGCACACCCCCTGCTACTTAAATATATCAGCTACGAGATTGCACTACACAGAACAAAACAAATGTTAGAATGTTGAATTGGCTGTGTATACACTGTTATGTTGTGCAAATTGGTTGCTGTGGAAGAATGGTATATTTGCCATTTTGTTCTGTGTATTGCGATCTTGGAGTTGATGTATGTAGCAGGGGGTGTGAGGGTGCATGGGGGCTTGCCCCCCTGCTTATATTTGGAGAAGTGTAATATTTGGAGAAGTGTAAGCTGGTTTGTCTTTTATTGGTTTCTCTATGTAGTTGTGTTGGAATATAGTAAATGTTGGTTTCCTATGTTTTCTCAATGTTCTGGGATTCAATGTTTTGAGTTTTCAATGTTTTAAATTTTCAAAATTTTGGTCTCATTGTTTTGAATTTCAAGATTTTGTGCTTTTGATATTCTAAAGTGAATCCATGTATACCACATGAAAAATGTTGCCACTTTTTTTCCCTTCTGTGTTGTTGTTTAAAATATCATTTAATAAGAATGTTAAAGAGATAGGCTTGAAGCTCTATCCGTATACTGTGTCTCTTTTATACCCCTTGTGGAATGATGTGTACATAGCATTCCATGCTGTTAGTGACCCAGCCCTCTTTGATCTTCTATACCTCTACAAAACAAATTCTCCACAGGCATTCAAACTAAAGACTTGAATTTCTATCAGCAAATTAGTGTGACACTGAAAGGATGGATTTATTGCTCAGCACTTCTCCATCTCTGGAATAACCTCCCATTACTTAAACAAAGTGATTCCCTTGCTTCCTTTAATGCAAACCTTGATGGCTGTGAGGATGCCCATTCATTCATTCTGGGCGTGAACTGTTTTACCTTTCTGGAGGCAGGAATTCCCGTACAAGGGTGAATGTTGGCAGTGGATTTGGATTGTCTCTGCCTTTTAACATCTATGACTCTATGAAACAGTTAGACTGCAATGGGAATTGTTGCAGGCACTTGCATTGTATTTGTTAGATTACCAGGTAATTGTAAATGGGTGAAGAGTGAAGTTAAATGATTCAGAGTACCACTACTAAATTAGCAAAACCTTTTTGGGTTCATGTCAGTTTTGAGGTCAAACCTCAAAATGCTGATTGTGTCCTAATTAGCACTAGGTGTAAAAATACAACATTACTGTAATGTTGTGGAGGGGCCCTTTGCATGGGAGAAGGATGTCATGAGATGAGTAGGGAGTGTGCCTGGGGTACCATTAAAACAGTGTTATTTCTGTGATTCTGCAAATTTTAAATTAACACCAGCTTGCATATTTATGTTTTCTTTTGTGAAGAATTTCCCCTACAATTTGAGAGTACAATCAAAAGAATTACCTTATGAACTGGATCCTGTGAAACACAGTAGTTGTTGAAGTTACACACATTTACTGCACATTTTTGAATCTTCACCCAGTTTTCATATTTCTCTCTGTTGTGGTGTTTGACAACTTAGTATTAAACAGATGAATTTGTAGGTGTTAAACCAATGTGAAAATAGCAGTGATGTATATAATACTGAAGAGAGAAACCCCAACTTCCTTCTGAAAAGCTTTCTTTTTGTAGTCAGTGTAGACAGGATACTACAGATACAGAGTAATTTCTGCCTAATGCACATACAGTAGCCTTCTTGTAGTCCCATGCTTTGCCCACTTTTACCAAGACTAAGTTGACCTGGACAACCTGGATTCATAAACGTCAAAATGCTTATCAAGGTAAACTCATACTTCAGCTGTTTGCTTGTTTTTATTTTTCTTGATCCAGGTACCTGGGTCAGGTGAGAAGAAATAAATGTATAGATTACCATTTCATTTTAAAGCTAAATATGCATTATGCTGGAATACATAACACTGTTGTGCCATGGAACCAAAATAAAATGTTAAGATACATACAATATGCCTCCTGTAGAGTACATAAAAATACATGCAGATCTTGTGTTCCTGAATGTTATGCCAGTTTAAGAATAGTCTTTGCTTAAGTATTTTTCTAGAATGTTTTGTTCTTTTACTTCTATGTATTATTCTCCCTCTGTGGCATGTGGTTTACTGTGATTGATCTCAGCCACAGATATCCATTGTTCCCAGATTCAGAATCAAAATATTAGAAAATGTTCGTTGTCTGGAGTGTATGGACTACCCTGTTGTGCAAACCCCCCTGACTGATAACATGTTAATTTCCATTTCAGGATCTTGTTGCTGCATTTGAAGGCAAAGAACTGTTGTACAAGGGTTTACTAATGAAAAACCAGCAGATACGCGGTATCTGTCCAGAGTCAGGGGACACAACAGCTAATGTGGAGATTGACAACTTAAAAGAGAAATGGGAATCTGTTGAGACAAAACTCAATGAAAGAAAGGTATGTGATTTATTAGGAATTGGTGCAAATGCCAACTTCTGCCACATATTCCAGAGTGATGCTGAAAAACATAGCTGTTACATGTTTGCCTTTTACACGGATTACAATAATCATATAGTAACTAGGAGGGGGTGTTATCCATAGGTGGGCAATAATCTTCCAGTGTAGTTAACAGGTTATAAATACTGATGGCTATGCCCAGGTCACCATACAGTGGTAGCAATTGTCCACTCTTTCCTCATTTGGCATATGGATATATGTCACATTACCAACACAGTAGTGATAAGTGTCTGGTTTTATTCTAAAGAAGTAATAAGGCAATGTTGTTTCTGACTCACAAGTAATAAAACAATGCTGTTGTCCACTCTGAGCAGCAGCAAGCCACAAAGGCCTATGCGTCACAAGCACTGCTTCAAGACTTTTATTTGCATTTCCCTGCAGGAGCGAGACATATTTCCCAACAATTATGTGTAGAGAAACATTGAGTGGTACCCACAATGGGATTTGTTTAAATACCATTTAGTAACCAGTGCCTCTGTAAGTAGTAGTGGTTGTGCTCACAGCCTTTGCCATAGAGCTGCTGTAGAACACTTTGAGTTATGTGCAAAATACCACTGTAAATGCATTGTCATGTATCATTATTCATTGCCATACTCACCGACATAATGATTTGTCAAGTGACTATAAGACTAGAGCATATATCCGGGAAACAGTATTGCTGGATGCCAGATAGCTGCTTAAGGGTTTCCCCCTGAATGTTTAACATTGTTTCTAGTTAGATATTGTGTTAAGTTGTTCCATTTCATTTTGTTCTCTAAAAACACGGCAATCACAAACAGCACCAAATCACAGATAAGAGGAACCTGGCTCTAGTAAAGGCTGTCCCTTCCAAGATTCCTCTTGTCAGAGAAATAGCTGGTACAAACACTTCCACAAAACGCACTGTTGGATTCTTGTTAAAAGTTATTTAAGGTCCATGAACTTTTAATAAGAATCCAACAGTACATTTTGTGGAAGTGTTTGTACAAACTATTGCTCTGACAAGAGGAATCTTGGAAGGGACAGCCTTTATTGGAGCCAGGTTCCTCGTATCTATCATTTTGTTCTCTGTCATCTGAGTGTGTGTGTGTGTGTGTGTGTGTGTGTGTGTGTGTGTGTGTGTGTGTGTGTGTGTGCGTGCGTGTGTATATGTGTGTGTGTGTGTGTGTGTGTGTGTGTGTGTGTGTGTGTGTGTGTGTGTGTGTGTGTGTGTGTGTGTGTGTGTGTGTGTGTGTGTGTGTATGTGTGTGTGTGTACCTATCTGGATCCCATTCAGAAGACTGAAAGACCAAAAACTGAATCTCAATATACCTAAAACTCAAAATTTTGAAAATATTTTTAATGCAGGGGGCAAGCCCCCTATACCTTTCATGGGGAGGCAGCCCCCCACCCCCTGCTAATTATATATACCAACTCCAAGATTGAACAACAGTGGAGAAGGGGCAAATTGCATCCCTCAATATTATGAGTCTTAGGTATTTTAAGATTTAGTCTTTTGGTCTTTCAGTCTTCTGAATGGGATCCATCTATCTATATATGTATGTATTTATATACATGCATGTGTTAGAAACACAAATGGACATCAGACTTATATGCACAAAAAAAAACTGCAAATGTGCCCTCAAGATATGAAACTTATAAAATTATGTTACATTTTATAGTAAGAGGAATTCTGATAAATGTGTTTGCTGTAAATTGCTTTATTCAGCATAAAATGGATCATCAATGACGTAGTTTTTCTCTGTTCTTTCACAATGAATGCTTATTTTGTCTCACTGAGCTTTTAGCACAGTGATTAAAAGAGAGAGTCGAGTTTGTTAGAGGATTTTCATTTTTGTACTGCTCTTGAGTAAAGACACACCTGATGTTTTAAATCTTTCTGCTGCAGGCTGAATCATGTGCATATCTCAGGAAGCCAACAAACTAAAAGTGACAGTGCTCTACATAAGCTGTTTTACAGTGCACCTCACTTCAAGCTCACACTGTCAGGATTTAAGGACTATTTTAAGGACCGTTAGATGTTGAAAGGGTGTCACGACCAGCCAGACCAAAACAGCATTTAATCAATCCTTTATACGCACTGCACCACTACGTTTACATTTTGTGGAACACAATATTTCAGAAGGTCTGACACCAAAGTCAGATTAGTATCAATCATATCTTTAGATTTGGTAGGTCTCCTGTTATGGACAACATTTTTGGTAATCCATTCCCACCACTGCAGAAACATAGGTCCATTCTTTGTACTATGGAATCATCCATTAATGTCCAACATCCTTTGAGCCTTGAACTACTGGACCTCCATGCTCTTCCCTTTTGTACAGTACTGGGCTGCACAGGTATACATATTGCCCACTGGTTCACCCAGCACTGTCCCAGCTGGACTGCATCTTTACCTATTCATACCTAACCATATAATTGTTCTTTTATTGGTCTAAAGAGTTATTGTAATATCATGCCATGCCTCTGCACAAGATCATCCATAATACCGTTTTGGAAATTCATTTGGTTCCTTCACCTTTTTGTTGACTGCTTCACCCATATCCACTAAAACTTTCAGTTTGTCTACCTAATTCTCTTGTAAAACTGTTCTTGCATTATAGACTCCTTTTTCAGATAAATATTCATGTTCCACACTGTCAGCCCAAAACCTGACAAAATGAATTGTCATCACATTATCCCATTTTTATGCACTGTATTATCTCAAATAAGTACACCACACTCATTGTGCAAGTGCTCAGCGAATTCTACTGACCAGCTGTCAGTCTTTGTGTCATTAAACTGTACAGACCCTTCTCCTAAGCCAGTACATTGTTAACAGCTGAACAGATAAATAAACCCTTCTGAAATAGGTTGTAATGGTCAGTATTAATATCATATATTAATAGACAAATTACTGATGTAAATTTTAAAAGGAACAACCTCACTAAAAATAGCACCTATAAATGAATGATATTTAATCAGTGGTATTAAAATTGTCTCTGCCCTGAACCAAGTCCTCTGCTTCATGTATTGTATAATGCCTGCTACTTCTCATGCTGCCCTTTTGTACCTGGTCCTGTTTATATGCAAGATGAATCCGCTGGTGGGAGTAGCCAAAACAAAAGCAGTTCTTTCAAAAGTGGCCAGTGTAGACGTGACATATACATTAACAAAGGCAACAGTGTAACACTCTTCAGTTACAAGAAATTTATTTCTAGAAAACATTATTTTTGCAACACAAAAGGTTTAGTATATTTAGGTACTTGTTTATTCTCTGTACCATATTACTATAGGAAAGACAGATGCTTTTGTAAAGAATATATGAACAGGACTATGACATTATAGGTTCATAGGTGTGTACTAGGCTAACGGCCCTGGAGCCTATATAAGCCTAGCCCAAGAAGATTCCTTGGCATCATGCTGCCCAAAGTTGGTTCCCAGTGCCCCTGTCAAGCAAGGCCACTGAATTGATCCCCGGGTTGAACTTCCTATTGCCCATCCACTCGTCAAGGTTTATGTTAAAGAGGGCCAGTGAAGTGCTCTGCTTGATGTGAATGGGTAGTTTGTTCCGGAGTATGGGAAGTCTCTGGATTAGGAACCTGCCCCTCCAGCATGTTCTATTTATTGTGGTAATGAGGTTTAGGTCCCTGGAGTGTGTGGCACGGAGGGATTGGGATTTCTTTAGGTGTAGCATATCTAGCAGTTCTGGGTCAGACATGGCTTTGTAGGTCAAGCAGAGATACCTCTAAGTAGGTGATAAGAGACAGATAAGAGACAGAGTATAGCTGGAGTTTTTTGAGTCTGTCCGTATAGTGCATGTGTCTAAGGCCTAATATCCTCTTAGTCAGGTATTTTTGTGGCCTTTCCAGTTGTTGTAGGTGTCTGGTGAGGTACATACCAAATGAGGCATTGTATTCTATAATAGGTCTAATGAGGGATGAGTAGAGAGGGATTATGACCTCTTTCTTCCTGGATGAGAAACCTTTTGTAATGAGATGTACCACATAAAAGGACATTCTGACTATAGTGGCAATGTGGTTATCAAAGGAGAGGTTGCTGTCAATCTGTGTCCCCAGGTCTCTTATCACACCTTCGGTGTTTAGTGGACTACCACCTATGTGGTAGTTCATGGGCACCAAATTTCTCCCAAGGGAATGACAATGCACTTTTGGCATTGAGCTCAAGGCCATGGTTCTGGCACCAGTCATTGGTGTCAGTGAGACCTTTTTTGTAGAATGTCTACATCAGTTGGCGAATCAATAATGGCTCCCAGTTTGCAATCATCTGCAAACTTGGTCAGCCAGAGTCCCTTTGTGTTGGCTTGAAGTTAGAGAAGTAGATGCCAAACAGGAGAGGACCTAGGACTGATCCCTGTGGGACACCACTTGTAACTGGTCGGTAGTCTCATTTGGAGTCTGCTACTTTCACAGTGTGGGTTCTACCAGTTGCAACCCATCCTATGACACAGGGGGTTATGCCTAGTTTAGTGAGTCTATCTATAATTCCTGAGTGAGGGATGGTGTCGAAGGACTTGGCAAGATCTAGGTAGGCTGTGTGAACTACCTTGCCCTCATCCACAGCTCTGGTGACAGATTCAAAGAAGTCTATCAGGTTGAGCAGGCATAATCTACCTTTCACAAACCCATACTGCATGGAGTCCAGAGTTTGCAGATTCCCTATGTCCTTATTTATAAGATCCATGATGATGCACTCCATAGCCTTACATATCAGACTCATCAGGCTAATGGGGCAGTAGTTCCTAGGGTCTGTAGTCGCTCCTCCTTTGTGGAGTGGGATGACCATAGCAGTGCACCATTTGGTAGGAACAAAGCCTGAAATGAGGCTGTGATTGAACAGGTGTGGTGCCAGTTCACTTTGTAATTCATGTAGAATACAGCTAGGGATATTTTCAGGTCCCATGGAAGCTGTATTCTTGGCTTTGGACAGTGTGGTTTTTACCTGTGTAGCCATGATAATAGGGACTTGGCATTCCTCAGGTATTGTGATAGGCCCTTTAGGGTGTGAAAGGGGGGTAAAGTTCTCACTGAATCTGTCGGCCAATATGTTGGCAGTATCAGTTGGTTCTGTATATGTATTGCCATTGTGCTGTAATTCAGAGCAGATCTGAGTATTGCCATGTTGATTCTTGACATAACTATAGAATGCCTTGTGACTGTCTTTAGAATCTGTAGCAATTTTGTTTTTGTAGCTAGCTTTAGAGGATTTGATGATGAATCTCAGCTTTTTGCTGAGGCTGACAAGGGAGTTTTTTCAGTCTTGGGACTTCACTCTTTTCTGCAACAGTTTTTTCCTTCTGTTCTAGAGTTTGTTTATGGTGGGAGACCACCAGATTTGCTTCCTTTTTGGAGGAGAGCATCTTGGTTCTGTTTGGTATGACACGTTCCATGCACTTGTGTATGTGCTCATACAGTGCATTGGTGTATGATTCAGTCATGCACCTATTTTCCATTTGCATGGGTGTCATGAAGTTAGCCACCTCTGTTTTTAGAAGTCCAAAATTGGCTTAGGAAAAGTTTTTTTTACAGTGGTTTCCTTTAGGGGGGTGAGAGTGTGATGTGAATATCCATGGTGATTAGCTTGTGGTCAGATCTGACCAGGGAGGAGTTGATTACTGGTGTAGAGCAACGGTCGCCCATGTTAGTAATGACCAGATCAAGGATGTTTCTACCCCTGGTGGGGGTAAGAATGAGTTGGTCCAGGGCATTGGAGTTAATGAATTCCAGGAAATGTTGAGCAAGTGTTTTGGTACATGAGTAATTTTCCCAGTTAATGGAGAGGTAGTTAAAGTCTCCCAGTATAAGGGTATTTGGGTTGTACCCTAAGGTTTTCCAGTGTGTTTAGGAATGTGGAGTTAGGGTCTTGGGACATGGTGGCGGATCTATAGCAGGCTACAACCTGGACTGCAGTTTTACCCAGTAGTAGTTGTACCTGAAGTATCTCTGATGTGTTATGTTGGGCTACTAGTCTGAAGGTGTGCATATCCTTTATGAATATGGAGATACCACAGCCTTTAGTGCTTCGGTCCAGGTTTAGGGGCCAAAAAGTGTGGTATGAGTTATAGCCTGGTAGTGCTGGGGTGCTCTCCAGAGCCTTGAACTATGTCTCGGTCACTGCACAGATGTCGATGCTCTCCATTTTGAGAAGTGCTTCAAGCGAGTGCATTTTGAGATTTAGACTTCCACCATTCAGTAGCATTACCCTCAAATTTTGTTTGCTTGTAGCTGTTATGGTGGTAATTTTGTCTTCAGACAAAAAGGCACTATAGTGGTGGCAAGAGCCTTGGCCAGTATCCGTAATCCCTGGGGTGACAGGTGCAGGCCATATTTGGTGAAGCATCGAGGTCTGTCAATCATGTCATTCCAGGCAGATACTGGATACCCTTAGAATGACACCAGAAAACTGTTGAAGTCAATCATTTTCTGCTTGTACTGTGGTATCATTCTGGGTGATGGTAGGATGCTACTCAGAGTTAGGGTCATACCTTCCTGGGCTACATGATCAGAGAGCTCCTCTATGTCTCTTTTCATATAGTCCAGGGAGGTACATCTCAGGTCATTCACACCAACATGGACAATGACAAAGTCATATTTGTACCTGTTGTGGAGTGATCTAAGTGTGTGCATTATGTGGTGGATCCTGCCTTAAGCATCACAGTCAAATATGTGCTAATTTTAAGAAAAATGTATTACTTGGCTTAGAAAGAGTTTACCCAAATAAGTAAAAGGGGTGATGGAAAACAAAACTAGAATACAAAAAGTTGTTATGTCAGTTAAAATTAAATGCAATGGAATTCCCAGCCCTCAATGAGACTGTATCTATTAGTAGTAGAAGAAAAATATTTCACCACACCAAAATTATGAGTATTGTTTTAACTGTTTATCTATTATTTGCTGTTAATATGTTGATACTGTTTCTGTTTCTTAATATATTTCATTGAATTTGAAGCTTTAATAAATAATGATTATGTATTTGTAGTCACATGTATATAGTGTTGTTTTTTTTAGCGTTTTGAGTTGTTAAATTATACATTGTTCAAGGGCTTATGGGTGTAAATTGTTGAGAAAATGACTCATTAAATCACTTCCGAAGAAGTCCAATTGGGAACGAAAACAACAAACTCTAATAACAAAAGATTATAATGATGTGGTGTAATGCATTTGTATCTTACTGGGATACAGCATTTTTCTGTGGTTCTTGGTTTGTTTTGCTGCTGCTTATACCATTCTTTCAGTTATTCACCTTGGTTCCCAGTCCATAGGTTCATAGGTATACACAAGGCTAATGACCACCGGGGCCTTTATAAGCCTAGCCATGCAACCCAACCCAACCCATTCGTGTCCCCATTTACCTTTGATGTCTATAAGGAGGGGTATGTTAGTTTGCAGGTGGCTAAATGCTTTGTGGGGGATATGTTAGGTGATATTTTACTTAATGTCTGCCTCTGTTCAGTAGAAACATTGGGGCTTTTCCATCCAGTGGTCAAGGTTATGTCTGAATAGGGTCAGAGATGAACTCTGATTCATATGGATGGGGAGTCTATTTCATAGCATGGAGGTCCTTTGAAGTATATATCAGTCTCATTAGCATATTCTGTTTATGTCACAGGCAATGTTTAAATCCTTGGATCTAGTGTTTCTAGCATTGTTTGTTTAGAGGATCTGCAAAAGATCCATCAGGGCTAGATCTGAGGATGCCTTATATGCCAGGCACCTCTCAGTAACCTGTAGGATACTAAATATAGCAGTAGGGCCTTAAGGTGATCTGTGTAGGACAGTGTGTTAATACCCTGGATTCTTCTGGTGAGGAACCTTTGTGGGCATTCCAGCTGTTGGAAATGCCTAGTCAGGTACATGCCAAAGGGGGAGCATTGTACTCAATGATCAGTCTGATAAGGATTGAGTAAAGTGGTACTATAATTTCCTTGGACCCGGATGCCATGCTCTTACTTATAAGTTGGCAACATAGAATGACTTTCTCACTATCCTGGCTATGTGTTGCTCAAAGATCAGATTACTGTCTACATATGTTCCCAGATCCCTCATTACTGAGTCAACTCTTATGGTTGTTTTATCAATGGAGTAATTGGCTTGTCTGGACATTTTCCCAAAGGGCCCTATAATGTATTACTTGGCATTATGTTTTAAACTGTGGCTTTGGCACCTGTCACTTTTCTGTGAGAAGGCCCTCTTGTAGGATGTTAGTGTCTTGGGGGAAATCTATGATAGCTCCCAATTTACAGTCATCTATGAACTTGGATTGGTGAGCCAGAGACCCTTGGCATTAGCTTTGACTTCAGAGAAGTAGATGCCAAACAGGAGCACACTTAGTATGCATCTCTGAGGTACTCCACAGGTGACTGTTCTCTTGGTGGAGGTGGTCTCACCAATCCTGACTTCCTGGGTCCTGTCTGTCAGCCAACTGGAAATCCAGTGAGTTATGAAGGATTTATGCCTAGTTTAGTGTGTTTGTCAACAATACCTGAGTGGGGAATCATATTGAATACCTTAGCCAGGTCAAGGTTAGCAGGATTCACCATCTTCCCTTTATCCATTACCTTGGTGATCCTCTTGAAAAAGTCTACCAGGTTAAGTAGGCAAGACCTTCCATTAACAAAGCCATACCAGGATGGGTTCAGTGTCTGTCGGTTGCCAATATCCTTGTTGATCAGTTCCACGATAATTTGTTCCGTGACTTTGCACATTAGACTTGTCAGATTGATGAGTCTGTAGTTTCCAGGGTGGTTTGATGGACCATCTGTGTGAAGAGGGGTGACTGTTGTAGTCCTTTTTCACTTGCTATGTAACCTGTTTCGAGACTGTAGTTAAAAAGTGCATCAGGAGGTCCTGAAAAGTCATGTAAGCTATTTAGGAGTGACATGGACTGTTGTCTGGGCCATAGAGGCAGTGATTTTGCCTTGGCAAGCACCACCAAGGCCTGCTGGCTCCTGATATTTGGAGCAATATGCTAGAAGAGATGTCACAAGTGGTAACAGGGTGGGGGATGAAATTTTAGTTTAATTTGATAGCCAAGAGGTTTGCTGTGCCTGTCTGTTCAGTGAAGGTGGTATCATTTACCACACATTCAGTACATGGCTATATGTTACTTGTGAGGTCTTGTAGTTGTCCTTCACCTGAGAGGTTGTCTTAACCTTGTAATTGGCCTTGTTGAACTTAAATTATTCCTCTTAGTTTCTTGTTTAGTTTAATTAGTGAGTTCATGTCTTTATGAGAGTAGCACTTTCTAATTTTTGCCATGACATCTTTCCTTTTGTTATATAGCCTGAAAAGTTTGAGATTCCTTCTGGGTGGTTTGCTTTTGGCGTTTGCTATGGGGTTACTTGTAGTTGGTACTGCAGCCTCTATGCAATCATTCACATGTTTTTACAGGGTTTCTGTGAACAATTCTGCATAGTTTGCTGTGACCTTGGGGTTCAGGAAGACACTGATTGTGACAAACTGTCATGCAGTAGGTCATTCATAATCTGCTGTAAAATTATACCTAACTGTTACAGGTTTAGTTGGGTTTTCTGAGTTGATTTTTATTTTGCCGGAGACAGTTTTGTGATCCAACCCCCTGAGTGAGGACATGACACAGTGTTGATTTGCACCACTCCCATATGTTGGTGAGTACTAGGTCCAGTATGTTTGAACCTCTGGTTGGAGCTCGTAATACCTGGTCCAGAGTATTTGTGTCAATAAAGTCCAGGAAATGTTGCATGTGTGTGTGTGTGTGTGTGTGTGTGTGTGTGTGTGTGTGTGTGTGTGTGTGTGTGTGTGTGTGTGTGTGTGTGTGTGTGTGTGTGTGGGTTTGAGGAAGTATGTATTTTCCAGTCTATAGAGAAGTAGTTAAAGTCCCCCATGAATATTTATTTATTTATTTATTTGAGATTTGTTTACCAGGAAAGTCTGATGACAGCATGAAGAAGGGAAATAGTGTGTGCAATAAGAGTAGCTGAAGTGGGAAGGGAGGAGGGGGTATGAAGGGATAACAGAGACATAATCATTAAGTATGTATAAATTAAAACAGAAGTAGGAGGGAGAGAGTTTAATGAAAGTATAGTAAGGAGCAAAGGTTGTTGAAGAGGTAGTTAATGGCGCAAAAGTTGTTGTAAAGGTAGTTAAGGTGGATAGGTTAATCATTTGGATGGTGAGTTTCTGTAGTAGGTTTGGGCACGAGTTATGAGATTCTTGGGGCATAGATGGTGACCTATAGTTAACTAGGATATGGTAAGAGACTTTATCTATGGTGATCTGCATTTGGATGAACTCTGCGGTGACCTGCAAGTGGATAAACTCCCGGGCATCATCCTGTTTAACTAACGTGGAGGTATATTTGTTGCTGATGTAGATCAAAATACTTTTAGACAATGTCGGGGCTGCAGTTGGTCTAAATGTGTGGAAGGCACTGTAGCCTTGCACTGCCAAAGTACATTCTGTGGCTTTAAACCAAGTCTTGGTAATGGCACAGATGTCTATGTTTTCCAGAGTTAGGAGAGGTTTTATGGTGTGAAGTTTCTTGTTGAGGCTCTTAGCAGTGAGCAGTAACACCTTAAGGTTGCTTTGAGTTTGTTTTTTGTTTTTTTTTGCTAGGTTGGAAGGTTAATCATTTTGGCTTTTTTGGCTTTGAGTAAAATAGTTTCTAAGGGGTGGATAAAGTTTTAGCCAGTATCTGAAAGCACAGAAGAGATAGATACAGATCATTTTTAACAAAGTAACATGGTCTGTTAACCGTTTCCTTCCTTGCTGGCAGATATTGCATCCCCCTGGAATGACACTAGAAACTAAGCCAGTTGTTAAACTCAGTCATTTTTTTGTTTATACTGTGACATCATCCTTGGTGAAGGTAGAATGCTGCTCAATGCAAGGCACATATTCAGAGAGAGCCATAAAGTCTATTTTCATATAGTAGTATAAATACCACCTTCAATCTCCCCTGAAAAGACGCTGTTAGTCTAGTGGGAGTAACTTGGTCAAAAAATTATAGATAACTAAATAAAGTCCAGTGATATAAGTTTCAGGTCATTTACAGCCATATGGACTGTGACAGAATCGTATTTGTACCTGTGGTGCAGTGTCTTGGATGGGTGCATTATACTGCAGATCCTGGCTCCAGATAAGCAGCTGACCATTATATTCTCTTTCTCTAGCCTGGTCATTGGGGCATGTGTGTCATTCTATGGAATCCCTTGTGATAAGAGTCCTGGCTAAAGTGTTTGCTTGCCTTATGGGCTTTGATCTTGGGGGAGTATTGGGTGTAGGCATATGTGCGGTGCTTATTGCTGCTTTTGGTGTATGCTGCAGAAGTTGCTGAGGATAGCCTTATCCTATACATATACAGACACATATGAGTATGAATTACACTTACTACTTATACAGACCCATGTATTAGTACTAATTACACTTACTACTTGTAGAGACCCATGTATTAGTACTAATTACACTTACTACTTGTAGAGACCCATGTATTAGTACTAATTACACTTACTACTTATACAGACCCATGCATTCATGCTAATTACACTTACTACTTATACAGACCCATGTATTAGTACTAATTACACTTACTACTTGTAGAGACCCATGTATTAGTACTAATTACACTTACTACTTATACAGACCCATGCATTCATGCTAATTACACTTACTACTTATACAGACCCATGTATTAGTACTATTTACACTTACTACTTGTAGAGACCCATGTATTAGTACTAATTACACTTACTACTTGTAGAGACCCATGTATTAGTACTAATTACACTTACTACTTATACAGACCCATGCATTCATGCTAATTACACCTACTACTTATACAGACCCATGTATTAGTACTAATTACGGGTTCCCATCAGCATCTCGAATGCTGACAATATTGAATCTGATATTGTCGCATCGAGAATGCAGAAAGTGCAGAACGTTGAATGGGTAAACAGAAATCTCTGTAAGGGGAGATTTCCATTTACCTTAATGTAGTGCGGTCTCGGAGTTGGTATATTTAAGTAGCGGAGGGTGTGGGGGGTGCAGAGGGGCTTGCCCCCCTGCCTACACCCTTTAGTTTTTTTTTTTTTTAATCGGCATTCGAAAATGTAATAGGTCGATCATTTCAGTTCGACATTTAGTGATTCGACCTATTACATTTTCAAAATGCTGATATAGACCCCTAATTACACTTGCTATTTATACAAACCCATGCATTCATGCTAATTACATTTACTACTTATACAGACCCATGTATTAGTACTATTTACACTTACTACTTGTAGAGACCCATGTATTAGTACTAATTACACTTACTACTTGTAGAGACCCATGTATTAGTACTAATTACACTAACTACTTATACAGACCCATGTATTAGTACTAATTACACTTACTACTTATAGAGACTCATGTGTTAATATGAATTACACTTAATATTTATACGGACCCATGTATGACACCCATGCACTGGCCCAGCAATCAAGGAGCCTCAAACCTCACCACTAACACCAGTGAAGGGTGTCCATATGGGGAAAGGATAATAAATACACACAGGTGTCCATATAGGGAAAGGATAATAAATACACACACAGTAAAGTCCTGTTTCCCTTAAGAGCACACAGAGATCACAGTCAGTCTGGGGCTGGTTTCTTCCTTGCTCTCCAGGTCCCCAATAAGACTCCCCACTGTCACAGCTATAGGGTCCAGATCTCAGCCGAGTGGGCAAGCCAAAACCTCCAGCACCCTCTCTGTCCAACCAGTGCTTCATTTCCCTGCCCAAGTAGCTGACACACACACACTTTGAGATAAGAGTTATATAGAACCACACAGACACTCCTGGGGAAGGCTGGCACAGGTTCTCCAGCTGTGCCCCTTTTCTGCCCAGTCTAAAAGGTAATACCAGCTGCCACCACCCACTTATATCAGCTACTCAAAGGTCCCTCTGAAAGGGTGTCCAATTATTACTGTGCAATATTATTATCCAAATGGTAAGTGTGACTGAACAGTCAAGCCTTATTAGAGTGACTTGGTACAGTATCACTATATACATGCAATGTCCTCTAGAGCTTAAATTAACGCTACACAAAACAGCCACAGTAGAAAGGTTTAAAAATATTTAATAATAAGTAATGAAAACACAAGACAATACTTCTTACTACACAGTGCTAGTCAAGAGTTCAGGGATCACAGAGAAAAAATAATACAGTAGAAAAGTTCTGACATCACAGAAAAACAAACTAGTCTAATCTTCCTATTCCCTAGCTATATCGAAGAGAAAACACAGTTCTAAAATCCTACTTACATATAGACACAAGCAGAGTGGTGAGTTGGATGTTCTCAAGACAAATGCTCTGATGCTCTCATTCTTTCTGTCCTTAAATTGATAACACAGTACCACTGATTCATTTCAGATTACATCATTGCTTTCTGGTTCCCAGGCTAACAGACTCTCAGAGGTTAACAGCCCTTGATCTTGCAGGTCAGGAAGCCAGAACAATAAAATAATTTATACATAAAATTCTAGCAATTAACTCTGGTCTCAAGACAGTAGCCAGAATTCATTCATCCAGACATATCGGCTCCAAGCCCTGACATCAAAGAATTGACTTATTAGCTTTGTCACAGCAGAGTGCACTGTTGTTACATTTTTGCAGTAGCACACTTAACACCATTTTTCCCATTTAAGAGAACAAGCCTGTGGCTTATATTATTATTGACAAATGACAGAATTATCTACAAAATTCTATCTGGCTAGGCTGGCAGCCTTCACCTATCTTCACACCATGTGTTAGTACTAATTAAACTTACAACTTGTACAGACCCATGTATTAGTACTAATTACACTTACTACTTGTACAGACCCATGTATTAGTACTAATTACACTTACTACTTGTACAGACCCATGTATTAGTACTAATTACACTTACTACTTATACAGATGCATGTATTAATACTAATTACACTTACTACTTATACAGACCCATTTATTAGCACTAATTACACTTACTACTTATACAGCCCCATGTATTAATACTAATTACACTTACTACTTATACCCACCCATGTATTAGTACTAATTACACTTACAACTTGTACAGACCAATGTATTAGTACAAATTACACTAACTACTTATACAAACCAATGTATTAGTACTAATTATACTTACTACTTGTAGAGACCCATGTATTAGTACTAATTACACTTACTACTTATACAAACCCATGTAGTAGTACTAATTACACTTAGTACTTATACAGACCCATGTATTAGTGCTAATTACATTTACTACTTATACAGACCACTTTATTAATATTAATTATACTTATTACTTATGGAGACCCATGTATTAGTACTAATTACACTTACTACTTATACAGACCCATGTATTAGTGCTAATTACATTTACTACTTATACAGATCCATGTATTAGTACTAATTACGCTTACTGCTTACAGTATATGGACCCTTGTATTAGTACAAATTACATTTACTACTTACACAAGCCCATGTATTAGTCCTAATAACACTTATTACTTATACAGACCCATGTATTAGTACTAATTACACTTACTACTTATATAGACCCATGTATTAGTACTAATTGCACTTACTACTTATACAAACCCATGTATTAGTACTAATTACACTTACTACTTCTACAGACCCATGTATTAGTGCTAATTACATTTCCTACATGTACAGACCAATTTATTAATATTAATTATACTTACTACTTATAGAGACCCATGTATTAGTACTAATTACACTTACTTCTTATACAGACCCATGTATTAGTACTAATTGCACTTACTACTTATACAAACCCATGTATTAGTACTAATTACACTTACTACTTCTACAGACCCATGTATTAGTGCTAATTACATTTCCTACATGTACAGACCAATTTATTAATATTAATTATACTTACTACTTATAGAGACCCATGTATTAGTACTAATTACACTTACTTCTTATACAGACCCATGTATTAGTGCTAATTACATTTACTACTTATACAGATCCATATATTAGTACTAATTATGCTTACTGCTTACAGTATATGGACCCTTGTATTAGTACAAATTAGTACAAATTACATTTACTACTTACATAGACCCATGTATTAGTCCTAATAACACTTACTACTTATACGGACCCATGTATTAGTACTAATTACACTGACAACTTATACAGACCCATGTATTAGTACTAATTACATTTACTATGTATAAAGACAGATGTATTAGTATGACTTTTACTTATTGCTTATACAGACCCATGTATTAGTTCAAATTACACTTACTACTGATACAGACCCTTATATTAGTATAAATTCCATTTACTACTGCATATCCACAAAACAAACAGCACCAGAATTACCCATTATAAAGACTTAAACCTTGCCTGTGATATAAATAGGACCTGCTGGAGAGACAGGTTTGCATCCCAGAGAATACCCCGTCTATGGAACAGGCTCCCCATCCATGTGAAGCAGAGTTCCTCACTAACCCAATTCAAGTGCAACTTGGACAATTGGATAGAAAATCAGAAAGTCCTCCCTAGTTTGGCACCTATGTCTGTAATGGACACAGGTAACCTGTAAATGGTTCATTTTCCAGGCCCATGCTTACACTTATCAAGGGTATCAGAACTTGTCAGAGATTTGGGATGCATGGCTAGGCTTAAAAAGGCCCTTGTGGTCGTTACTTTAGTAAACACCAATGAACCTATGAGCTACGTATAGAGACCCATGTATTAGTACTAATTATACTAACTACTTATACAGACCCATGTATTAGTACTAATTACACTAACTACTTATACAGAGCCATGTATTAGTACTAATTACACTAACTACTTATAGAGACCAATGTATTAGTATTAATTATAATTACTACTTATACAGACCCATGTATTAGTACTAATTACACTAACTACTTATAGAGACCAATGTATTAGTACTAATTACAATTACTATTTATACAGACCCATGTATTAGTACTACTTACACTTACTACTTACGTACTAGTCTTCCTTTATTCTTAGTCTGCTTCTTTGTGTTACAACAACTAACATGGAAACTGTTGTGTGTACTATTTATTTAGGCAATTAGATTTATTTAAAATGTTTGGATTCTTTCCTGTGTTATGTCATTTGAAAACTTTCTACAAAGAGTATATTGTGTAATAAATCAAAAATCCAATAAATCTTAGAGTTGGAAGTTATTGAATTGTTCTG
Source organism: Protopterus annectens (assembly GCF_019279795.1). NCBI lineage: Eukaryota > Metazoa > Chordata > Ceratodontiformes > Protopteridae > Protopterus > Protopterus annectens. The sequence goes on from NC_056729.1 coordinate 1,958,895,191, forward strand.
TGTTGCCATGTCCTTAATCTTATGTCTTATTGTCACTTATGTTTCTTATAACTTAGAAATGATTGCAGGTGGTGTATAGTGTTATACAATTCTTACAGAATGTAAAAATGTTGTCAATATAATGCACCATCACAGTAAAGTATATCATTTATAAAATAAAAATAGTACCCATTCTGTTATTATATACCTTTTATAGGCATAGGGAGTTGTTTGTTGCTAACTGCACTGTCTGAATATTCAAATACAGTTCTATGTACTGAGCTGGTAATGTAAAAGTGTTAGTAACAGTCAACTTCATCGTATTTTATACACTGAAATACTCTATGAGGCAAATGGTGTGAATCAAGTACTGAGTAAACTGGGTCGCCCTAAGAAGAGTTGAGGTCCAGGGATCCCAGACACCATCCAGTCAGCCACAGCTGATTAATTACACAGTCTCCCCAAAGAGCAGCTGCATCACAGTTAAATTTATTTATTTTATTTGTTTTACATTTGTTTACTGGGGAGGTCCGACTGGACATAGTTGTCTGTTTTCAGCAGAGGCCAGGGGAGAAAAGCTCCAGAACAGTTGTTAAAAATACTATACGTAAAATATTTACATGTGCATTGTGGTTTAAACATAGAATTACAAGATATAGCAGATAGCAACAGATGGTTTTATAATCATACATAAAATATTTACCTAAGCATAGTGGTTTGACATACAATTAAAAAGTATAGCAGGTAGTAACATATGATAGTATGTACAATCAGTTTGTTTAGTAGGGATAATCTTGAACAAGTGATGAAGATAAAAAAAGAAAGTAAAAGAAAACGTACTAACCAGTTTGTCTATGAGGAGGAAGGTTTTTCAGCTTAAGCTAGGGGAGAGTTAGAGGGTTTGGGAAGGGATAGAGCGGAGTAGGCAGCTGAGAGTTGGTATCTAAAGTGTGATAACATATAGTACACCTGTGGGAGTTTTCAAGAAGAGGTAGAATAATGGCTAGGGGAAGGAATTTGAATATTTCAGCCAGATGCTAGGCAGTTGCATGTCCAGGAGTTGTTGAGGTGGGAAGTAAGCTGTTTTTTGAAGATGGTTTTATTAGATTGTAACCTGATTTCTAGTGGTAGGGAGTTACAATTCTTGCTAATGTTACTAGAATACAGGGAGTCACCAGAGCTGTAATAGGTTTTGGAGATTGTGATTGATGCCTTGTTAGTGGATATTAGTTCTCAGTTATTGGAATAGATGGTAATCAGGTCTTATAAGGCTGGAGTTTTGTCAGGTTGGTACAATATTTGGTGAGCTAGAATAAGTTGGCTTAGGGCTAAGGTGTTTGGAAGTTCCAGCCAGGAGAGTTGTTGTAGGGCTTGACAATGGCGGGTGCGGTAGTTGGAGTTTGTGGCGAATTTTGCTATTTTGTTGTAGCATACTGATTAAATTGCTCTTGTTTAGATTAATTAGGGCAGGAGAAGCATACAGTAAGGTAGAGAGAAGCTGGACACGACCTAGGATGATTTTACTGTTGTTGGTTAGGAAGTTTTTACATCTGTAAAGAGTGCCTAGTTTTTTGTGGACTTTGCTTATTGTTTGAGCTATATGTTTTTCAGATTTCATGTTATTGTCAATAATGACCCCTAGTAACTTGGTTTGTGTGACAGAGGAGATAGGAGTATTATCTGACGCAGAAATAGAGAATGGAGGAGTAGGTACTGTTGATCTGGGGGATGGAAGTGTATAAGGTGGGCCTTTTTAGGATTTAGTATTAGCTGGGAGTTTGATAACCAGGTTTTAATGGATGTAAATGCTTCTTGGGTCTTAATGTGAAGTTGTTGGAGGGTGGGGGCAGAGCAGAATAAGGTGGAGTCATCAGCGTATTGAACCAGGTTTGCTAAAGGGGTGGCTTTGTGAAGATTATTAGTAAATATAGTGAAAAGTGGAGGTCCTAGGATTGATCCTTGGGGTACTCCTAGTTTCACAGGAAGAAGGGGGGAAGGGAGTTTTTCCACTGCACAGCTTGTTGGTGTTGGGAGAGGTAGTCTTGAAACCATAGTAGAGTGAGGGTAGTTAGTTAGTTTTAATTGAGAGAGTGATGTTAGAAGTTTTGTATGGGAGATTGTATCGAACACTTTTAATAAGTCAAGGAAAACTGCCGACACTAGATGGCCATTGTTGCAATGCATATTTACTAGGTTACTGAAATGAATGAGTGCTGTGGTAGTACTATGGTTTGGACAGAATCCATGTTGAGTGTCAGCAAGAAGATTGTTGGAGAGGAGATGTGTTAGGATCTGGGTGTGGATACATTTTTCCAGTGGGGAAAGTATAGCTATAGAGTAGTAGTTAATTAGGTCAGTGGAAGTGCCCCCTTTATGCATTGGTATAATATAGGAGATTTTCCAGAGAAGTGGCACTTTTTGTTCTGAGACTAATCTGTTTATAATTATTGATATCAGGTAGGAATGACTTTGGTGGTTATTTATAGGAATTTGGCGGGTAGTTTGTTTAAAGCTAGGGTGGTGGGTTTAAGTTTAATTAGGTGTCTATAGATGGTGTAAGTTGGTACTGGTTTAAGGGTGAAGGAGTTAGGGTTATTTGATGGTTATGTAGTATAGTAGGGGTAGAGGAGGGTGGGTCTGTTGATAACTTTGGTATAGAATTTGTAAAGAACTCATTGACTTGGATTGCTGTGTTTATGGAGGTGGTATCTATGTTTGGATGAGGAGTCTGTGATTTACCTGGTTGGAGAATACTGTTTATAGTGGCCCAGAACTTTTGTGGGTTGGTATTGTGCTTAGTTTGAATTTTGGTATAGTTTTTAGTTTGTCTAGTCTGATTTGTTTTTTTTTACAGTGTTTCTCAGTTCTAAGAATGTTTTCCTATTAGGAATAGTTTTGTTTTAATGCCAGGTGCCCCATGCTTTGTCCCTTTGTTTCATAAATTGCCTAGTGTTCCTGGTAAGCCATGGGGCATAGTTGGTTTTAATGCAGATCTATCTTGGTGGGGCAAGTTGGTTGAGAATGCCCAAGAAGATAGCATTGAAATACTCAACTGCTTCGTCTAGAGGAAGTGTTAAAAGGGGGGACCAGTTAGAGTGTTTAAGGGCTGTATTAAGGTCATCAAACCTGAAGTTTTTAGTGTAGGTAATGTGTTGAAGGGAGCTAGTTCTAATGAGTTTAGTTTGGTCTCTGATAAAAAAAAGTCGGTAATTGGTTGCTTAGAGTGTTAGGTAGTGTACTGAAATTATGAGTGGAAGATGGGCGATTAGTGAGAGTCCAGTCTAGTATTCATTCTTTTTTTGATGTTTTGTCGATCCTAGTAGGGGTTTGTATAGCTGTGAGAAACTGTAGAGGTTAATATGATTTGAGGGGTGGGGTGAGTTAAGTGAAGTCCAATCAATATTGAAGTCTCCTAGTATAAGTGTTTCATGGAGGAGGGTTTCAGATGCCCAATGGAGGAGAGATTCTATTTTGTTCTTATCTCCTGGAGGGATATATGATCCTAAGATATTTAGCTGTTTTTATGTATTTAGTCTTACCTTAGCAAGTAGGACCTCTGCATTATTAAATGCAGGAATTTCTGTGTTAAATAGTTCCACATAATGTTGTTCTGATGTAGGAGTGTAATGTAAATGATGTTTATGCAGAGTGGTCAAACCTTTCTGCACCCTGAAGGTATGACATGTTACTTATATGCACTATGTAAATGGTCACACAACTGATGGTAAAACAGATACATCCTGGAAAGATGAAAACAGTTTTTGCTCAACCTGTGATCTTGTAGTTCCATTCAAACAAGGGGTATAAGGGTCTGGGAATGATAATATCAAGGAAGCAAAATCAGAGAGATAAAAAAAAAACTTTACACGGTGATCATGCATAGGCAACCATCAGATAATTTACCTTTTGTTCAACTCACCTTTACTAAAATGCCTGTAATAACTTAGAAATAAAATAAAAATACAATGTATGTTTTAAACAGCCATTACCTGATTTGCTCACATCAAATGTAGAATTTCCAGTTCTCTGACATTCTACTGTCGTATCCTTTGTTCTTTGATGCTGCGACACATCTTTTTGCCGTCATGGCCACATGTGAAAAACAAGGCCACACGTAGGTCATGGCCACTCATTAAGGCAGTGATCTAAATAGAATGTAGACAAGAACCACTAATCATGGAATGCCACTAATTAATATTAATGTACCTTTGACTTTGCTGCTTGGCTAGCTGACTCACAAGTCTGAGAGTTGGATTTAGCCTCATATTGGCTAATGTAGGCAATTTCTACACAAAACACAGGGTTTTTTTTTTTTTTGCTTTTCACCTTCCCACAGCTGACCATCAGCTGCCACAGGCCTTCTCCTCATTCATGTGGTTTACCAAACCTGCTCTAGCCTCCCTCAGGTTCAATAGAACCATCATCTAGGGCCAGTGAGGAGATCAAAGAGACTGCTGTAGCATCATACTGCTGCTGAGTATTTTAATCATACTGCTGCTGAGTATTTTAATCATACTGTTGCTGAGTATTTTAATCATACTGTTGCTGAGTATTTTAATCATACTGCTGCTGAGTATTTTAATCATACTGTTGCTAAGTATTTTAATCATACTGTTGCTAAGTATTTTAATCATACTGTTGCTAAGTATTTTAATCATACTGCTGCTGAGTATTTTAATCATACTGCTACTATTTTAATCATACTGCTGAGTATTTTTCATCATGTTGTTGCTGAGTATTTTTCATCATACTGCTGCTGAGTATTTTTCATCATACTGCTGCTGAGTATGTTTAATCATACTGCTGCTGAGTATTTTAATCAGACTGCTGCTGAGTATTTTGAATCATACTGCTGCTGAGCATTTACATGATACTGTTGCTGAGCATTTTGCCCTATTGCCCAACACCCATAGGCAACCTCCCAAATAAGAGGAATGCTTTTTGCAGCATAGATTCTGTAGTTTTCTTAATGTTGCTCTCATAGTAAACCCCCCGGGGATGGACAATCCAACAGCATCCACTCACTCCCACCCCCCCAGATGAAAACTCCTGACATGACATCAATAAAGACTGAACCCACAGTGCCTCACTACTTGCATTAGTGTATAAGCTATAATTTTTTATGATACATGCAGCAGCATGGGAGTCTTATACCCTGTTAAAATAAGATGTCGAACATACATAGATGTCTCCATACACATATATACACATCAACATACACATTTAATTTTAAAACTTCTTGAAAAAACAAAAGAGGTCAAAGCTTCTTTTAAAAAAAATGACTTCATCAAGTTTCAACATATTGTTTTTTTCTTTTTTTCTTTTTTTATATTTATATATTTATATAGGACAAGGTGTTACACACAATTTTTATTATAGATTTTTATATGACTGTCTTTTTAAATGTTAATTGTTTGATTGACTTGGTAAATTAAGGAAATGATGTAAAAAATTTGTGTGTATTTTTTTCTGTTCTGATGAAGTTTTTTTTTTTTTAAGCGCGCTTGTTTTGTTTTTTCAAATTAAATTAAAAGTTAAAAGTTTTTTTACAATTGTATACACATACATGCATATCTAAATTAAAATGGATGCATGCATGCATGCAAATATTTCAAGTAGGGCCATTGTAGCCTGCAAATACAACAGAACAGTTGTTCCCATAATAAGTGTCCAGGTTGTTCTTAAAAATATTTAAAGTAGTGCTTTGTTTAATGTAATTTGCTAGTCTATTTCATTCATCAGCTGCTCTCTTCGATAACCAATTAGTGCACTTTTCATTTCTATAGGATCTTCTACAAAGGTTGTCTGATAATTCTCTACTACTTTGTGATAACTCCAAAGATTCCCAAATGTAGTTGTCTGTAAATGCTGTATATACTTGAATAAGGTCTACTCTTAAATATCTATATGAGACAGTCTTTCATAATAACTTAAATTGTCACATCCATTGATGCCCTTGATATATTTTTGCTGTACTCTTTCCAGTGTACTCATGCTAGTTTTCTTATAAAGTGTCATATTCTTGTTCCATACTGAAGTTTGGGACTAATGTAACTAACAAAGAATGATTTGTCATTTCTCATTTCCTATACGTTATAAATCTTTTTTTATGCAACTTGTAGTTTCATAACTGTCATTTACCATTTGATTGACATGATTAGAAAAGCTCATAGCTGGATCTACCCATATACTCAGGTCCTTAAATGAATCTGCAGTTTCAATCACTGTGTGCTGTATTAAATAGTTACCTTTCAATTTAAGTCTCGTAAATCTCATATGCTTATTTTCTGATATATTAATTAGCATATTATTCTCTTGTGAATATGATGATCATTTTAGTCACGTTATTTTGCAGATGCCCTATTTGTAACACATGTAATCAGTTTACCTAGTTCAAGTCATCTGCATACAGACTGTAGAACACCTCAGATGAAAAAGATAGATCTGAAAGCTACAGTCTAAATAAGTGTGGGCCAAGGACAGAGCCTTGTTGGACATCCTGAATGTAACCTCAAATTACACCTCTCCAATTGCTGTATGATACTTGCCATGTCCTATTTGTAAGCTATGCAGCTGTCCATGTTATCAAGAGTACATCAATACCTAGGTGTTCTAATTTATTGATCAGTGTTTTTGTGCATGACCCTATCAAATGCTGAGGTTAAATCTATATAAATTACATGACAGCACAATTTTTCATTCATAGCTGTTATTACATTGTTATAGAAAATCATGTTACAGATGGAAATAGATCTACTTTCAACATATGCATGCTGATATATGGCTTCAAGTCCCAGCCTTTGCAGTTTTGACAATAATTTATCCAATATTACATTCCCCATTGTTTTTCCACAATGTGAAAGTAAACTTAAGGGTCTGTATGTCACTGGGTTTGTCCTACTCCCCTTTACCTTAAAGACAGGTTTAACAATTGCATGTCTCCAAACTTGTGGAATCTCCTCATAATAGCTATAATGGTACTGTAAGTTCTTCTGACATGTTCTCAGGTCATTATTACCAATTCTGTTTCCTCCCTGTGCTTTGTTTGGATTCAGGTTGCATAGTTCTTTTTCAGTATAGTCTAATTTGATTTCAGGATTTGAGGTTAGCCAGATGCCACTAGGAAAAATTATCACCCCCTTTGTGGAGCAAAACTGCTTTGTATAACATTTTGTAAATATATCTATAATCTTTTGTATCTGAGAATACATTTTAGAATCTACACACAGTTTATCAATTTATTTTACATTTGTTGACGGGATTCCACATCTTTTCATCTATAAAAACTCCACATTTACAGCAAAACGTGATGATACAAAAAAAGCAAATGTCATACAATTTACAAAGTTACATATTGTTATTATTAATAGCACATAGGAGAAACATAGCATGTGCAATGAGGAAAAGGAAATAGTACATACCGCTAAAGGTAACATGTGACATCTTAGTACAGCACTAAAGTACACAGTTGTATAACAGCGAAGTATACTATATATTAGTAGGAGGGTCAGAAACAGTTTGTTCATGTTATTCTTCTTGGTTCTACAGTGTTAGATCATAAAGATATATAAATAGTTAGTTTTAATATTCATTTATTGAGGCGTATTCATTAGAATCTTAGATCAGTACACAGTTTATCAATTTGTATGCCTTTATTTCTTCCACATGTTATGCTTCTATAAAATGTTTTCCTGTCATGCTCAATGTCTTTATATAAATTTCCTCAAATATTTCCTGTTCTTGTCTCACACTATGTTTAACTTGTCTGTCCAACTTGTTTATTTCAGTTTTCAAAGTTGTGGTTTGAACTCTTTTCTGTTTCTTACATTTTTTGTCTCTCACCTTAATCAAGTATCTTGTTCTTATGGAAATATATCCTTCTGACACTGTGTGCCTAGGTCCTGATGTTAAATATTTTTTTTACATTCAAACAACTGTTTCAAAACTTTCCATATTCCTTCTGCCGTTTTTCCACTGAATGCATCACTCCAATTAGTTTTAAATAACAACTGTTTTGCTTCCATTTAATCTGTTATTAATCTTCTGTGCATTGCTTTAGATCTCAGTTTGGAAGAATTATCTAACAACAAATTATCCTTTATATCCCCCAAGATCATTGCACATCAATGGTGGTAAAGCTTGACATGAAATAACAGTATGTTCTGTTTCCTGGTAGGCTTTTTTACAAACTGATGCAACTGTTGTTCTTGAGCATATGTTATAAATATTATTGAAGACACAAACCACAAACTCCAGCCAGACTTGAATCCAGTAAAACTTGTTTGTATACCACACAGAAGACACAAAAGGATCCAAGGACAGCAGAAAATATCCCTGTAAAACTTCCTCCTTTAATAACAAGTAAAAACATAAGCGCTTTCGTAGCGATGCTACTTCATCAGATGTATAACAGAATACAGCCACAACCATTTATATAATCAAATTACTAAATCACATGACTAACTAGATTTACTACTAAAAGGTATACTACATTTCAAACTAGTTGATAAAATATATTTATTAACATATAAAAATTAATATATATCTCACAACACAATGTAGCAGCATTACAAAAAAAATATATATATAAAATATAGACATGAAAATAAAATACATAATTCCTGATTTTTGTTTTTATTTTCTGTTTAGGCTTCTAGCTTTCAGCCTAGGTTTAATAGGTATCCTATCTTTCAGGCCATGTCCATAGTCTCCTCTCAATCTTATAATCCATTTAGATTCAATTTGTTCAGTAGAATTATTAATATCTCCTTTTCTAATATTTTCAAAAATGCGAGCTATCACCATGAATTTAAAGAAATGAGAGCTATCTGTACTTAGTATATGTTTTGATAGAGCACTAGCAATACTGCCTTTACTGGCAAGACAATAATGTTATTTTATTCTCCCTTTAAGAGTTCTATCTGTTTTCCCTATATAAAATTTTAAACATATAGGGCAGTAAGCTAAATACACAACATGAGCTATATCACAAGTAGCAAAGACAGCAAATTTATATTTTTATTTTGATCTGGATGATTAAATTCTCCACTGCTATCAATATACTGACAAAATTTACAATGTCCATAAGGTATCGTACAGTGTTGAGTGGACTTTTTCTTATTAATTTTCAAAATACAAAGACATTATTTTAAAGATGTCATATTTTTAAAAATAAATGTAGGTGTCTCATCTATAAGACTATTCGTGACTCCATCAGTGGTTAAAATTTTCCAGTGTTTCTCTATAATGTCAGTATAATTTTTAATATCGCTTGAATAGTGCAGACATATTTTTACACCATTACTTACATTTCTGTATGTATGTATAAAAGTATTAAAACAATTACAGAACAGAGAGGTAATAAAGCTAGACCTTGTTATGGTAAGAAGTATAACAAAGAGAATAAAACAAGTACATACAGAAATGTAAGTAATGGTGTAAAAATATGTATGCACTATTCAAGCGATATCAGATCAAAATAAAAATATACATTTGCCCCTATATGTTCTATCAAAACATATACTAAGTAATAATTCTACTGAACAAATTGAATCTAAATGGATTATAAGATTGAGAGGACTGAAAGATGGGATAGCTATTAAACCTAGGCTGAAAGCTAGAAGCCTAAACAGAAAATAAAAACAAAAATCAGGAATTATGTATTTTATTTTTATGTCTGTATGTTATATATATATAAATATATTTTTGTAATGCTGCTACATTATGTTGTGAGATATATATTAATTTTTATATGTTAATAAATATATTTTATCAACTAGTTTGAAATGTAGTATACCTTTTAGTAGTAAATCTAGTTAGTCATGTGATTTAGTAATTTGATTATATAAATGGTTGTGGCTGTATTCTGTTATACATCTGATGAATATTTTCTGCTGTCCTTGGATCCTTTTGTGTCTTCTGTGTGGTATAAGTTATAGTTTCCTAGCTAATGTTATTGAGTCAATATTATTTCAGTCTGTTTCTGGTAAATTTGAGTCCCCAGACACTATTATTCTTCCCTCCATTCAAGAAATGCATGAATTCCTTTAGGTCATGAGCACTTGACTTTGGTGATCTTTACACACCAACAATTGTTATATGTTCTAGCATGGTCTTTATTGCCACATTTACACATATGTAGTATTGGCGTTATCACTGAATATGTAATAATCACAGGTCTCTTAACTGTCTTTAATCCCAAACATAACACCTCCACCTGATTTTATGTTAGAATGTCTGTAACAGTAAAAACATTTACACTCTGACAGAACTGGTTTCCAGTTATTGTTCTTTAACCATGTTTGCACAAATAATAACATCATCAATCTTGTGAGACTGTAGCAAATTTTCCAATAAAAAAAAGTTTATTATTAATGCTTCTAGCATTAACAACCATCAGAAATGCATCAAATGTTGCTGTTTGTGAACTGTTAAATTTTTGGCTTGGCAAAAATCCTGTATTGTGTTTGTCAAATATACTGCCAAGTATCTGTTGCAAAAATGTTCTTTCCTGATCTCGGTAAGTGCTTGCTATCCCATCTGAACACATGTGTGCCCAGTAGCTTCTGCTCACTATCCATCGCAATCGCACCTCTTTTTAACAGTAAACATCAACAAATCACAAACAAGACAGGATTGTTTTGATAAGTTCTTGATTGTCCTGTCCTGCCTGCGTCTGTTTGAATTTATAGCTTACTAGGCCACTTGGGATGGCTAGAGTTTGCCTGTCTAAAACCCATCCCTTTCCCACAAGAAACAATGAAGATTAAAGGTAAGACAACAAAATATAAATCAAAGTAAATCTTCTTGCCTACAAGCTTTCCCTTCCTTCTTGCAAACAGTGAAAAACAATGGTGAAAAAATAAAATAAAATTTACATTCATATAAAAACTTCTCTTACCAGGCTACTGCACAGTCAATCACAAACCAAGTCAGGATTGTTTAGATAAGCTCTGCACTGAAAATTAACCCGTGATGATTTATTAGTGAAACTATAATGTAAGTAAGAAGCATTTCAGAATTGTCCTCTTCTTCTTCTTCTTCTTCTGTTTTCGGCTTTTCCCAGTTAGGAGTCTCCACAGTGGATCATCTGTCCGCTCATGATTGGCAGTGGAGGCCAACCCCACAGAAGGCATACACACACCTAGGGCCAGTTTAGAGTGTCCAATCCACCTACTGTATGTCTTTGGGAGAAACCCACATGACCACATGGAGGACATGTAGACTCTGCACAGAAGCCACCCCAGCCGAGAATCAAATCGGAGAACCTCTTGCTGTGAGGCAGCAATGCTAACCGCTGCACCACCGTGGCCACCCCCATCTAAAGAATTGTATTGTTTTTTTTTTATTACTCAGAAAATGTTGCTAATCTATATGAGTGAATCTCAATACCCAAGATAACTAAAACATCAAAAACATGTCATAATTTTTTTTTTGTTTTCAAACTACTTACTGTTTTAACATCAGGAGTATAACCAGAGATAATATTACCTGTAAAACACAAATGTTTTAGAAGTGTAGCAATAACACTTTAAAGTAGATTGTAATACACCCCAAGAAACTGCATCCATATTTAACTCCTGTTTCATAAACACCATTATTAAATTGATGCAATTTTCTAACTCTGTAAACTCTCCTGACATCCCAACCTCCTCTAAACAAAACAACACTCTCTCAAAAGCCAGTACCCACAAGTTATTTAAAACTTTTGCTTCTCAAACTGAAACCCTACTCCTCATCTGCTGACAGCCTTCCTCCACTCTTCATTAAGACAGCTGCTAACTCTCTAGCCTTTCCCATCTCCATTCTTATCAACCGCTCTGTAACTGAATCCAAGCTACTCTTTGTCTGTAAACAATTCTATACCTTACCCATTCATAAAGGAGGTAACTTCACTGAACTTTCCAGCTATAGAGTGATAGCAATTCTGTCCCCTGTCTCAAAAATCATGGAGAAATGTATACATAAACAAATCATAAACTATCCAATTCAAGAAAACTTACTTACCTCCACTCAGCATGGCTTCTGTCCCAACCATAGTACCTCTACAGCCCTCTTTCTTTCACTAATTCTATCTCACTAGCTAGAGACAACAACAAACTCATCTCCTGTATCTTCCTACACCTATCCAAAGCATTCAGAATAGTCTCCCACCCCCTGCTCCTTGCTATACTCTCAGACCTAAATCTCTCTAGTTCAATTATCTCCTGGTTTGCTAATTACGTCTCTGTAAACAGCAATCACGTAAATGGCTTTCCTCTCTGTTTTGTCCTCTCTCCATCAAGGTGGGAGTCCCTCAAGGACCAATCCTAGGTCCCTTATTTTTCAACATCTTTACTAATCTACTGTATACTTCCTGTCCACAGTCTTCTCTCCTACAACACGCTGAAGACTCCACAGTTATCACCACTGCTAATAACCTCACTCAAATATCCTTCACATCTATTGAAAACTGGCTAACCAATAATTAGATAATCTTAAATCCAAAAATTACCAAACTTTTGCTCTTTCTTCCCAAATCCCTAAACCACCTAAAACCCTCTTTTTTCTGTCTCATCCATTAACAACACCACAATCACAGCTGAATCACGTACTAAAATAGATGACCAGCTCAAGTTTAACCTACATGTGCACAATTGCATTAAGAAAACCCAACTAAAATTAGGTCGGCTTTACAGAAATAAAAAATTCCTAACTAACGAGACCTGAATCACTCTTTCTCATGCCTACCTTCTCTCTAATCTCTTCTATAGCTAACCAGCCCTCACTGACCTCCAGGCCTCTCTAATAACTAAACTCAAAACCACCTATAATAAAGTTTCTACATCTGCTGATAATCAAACCTGTAAATCCCACCATTGTTACTCTCTCAGGACCCTACACTGGTTAGAATTTACCCACCAACTATTTTTCTCCCAACTACTGCTCATACATTCCATCCTCTACAAGCCCTCCTTCCATCCAGACATATCCTCACTTGTATCCCTATACACACCTTCCAGGACACTCAGAAGCACTAACCAAAATCTACTAACAATTTACAAACCAAAAAGAACAACTGGACAAAATCTCTGTAGCTACACTCCTTCCCTCTCCTGGAACAAACTCCCCCTGGCTATTAGAACTATAAAGCGCCCTCATCAATTCAAAACTGTCCTTAAAGACTTTCTAATAAATACCTGGATATGCCTCTGCAAACACCCTCCCTGACACTCTCACCCTAACATCTATTTATCCTACAAATCACCTCTGTACCCTACTCCCCATCTCTCATCTCTAACCTCCATCTCCCCTTCTCTGCTCACTCTTTCTAACTTTGCTCCTGATAAATCTTTTCTAAAATCTACTATACACCATTGGCTACAACAAGTAAATCCTAGACTGTCCCTTACAGTCCATTAAATAATATCAGAGCATTACTAAATGTCATTAGCGCACTTAATCAATACACTTGCCACTACCTGAGTTAATGAATGTACTAACAACTACTTCTCTAGTTGTGTGAAATAAAACTGTCTTATAAATATTTTGTTCTATCAGAACATTTTCAGAATTATCACTTTAAGAGCTACAGATCATCTATGGTATTGTACTGATTGTTCTTTGTATATTCTCTGGTAGCCTGCATCTGCTAATGACTGTACTCCTAATGTGTTCATGAAATTGTCTTGTATATAATCATTTCCAACTCCTGTTAAATTCTCCCTGCACTCAGTATTCACAAATTGTTACATTACTATCATGTGGTTTCTCAGTTTTAAGAACTATAGCTTTGTCATATTAATTCAACTTGTTTTGTTCTGACCCCCATGTCACTGATGGACAGAGGCTGACAGTAAGATAATTAATCCCCAACTAACACCCCTCCCACATAATCCTTAGCTACCACCTTACTAACATACCCCAGCATAAAGGCGTCCAATGTACTCAAGGACAAAACTGGGTTGGGTTGCACTACAAGGATTATAGAGATCCTGGTGGTTGCCAGCCTAGTACAAACCTATAAACCTATAAAATTTAAATTCAAAGTTGCGGAGATGAGCCACCTGGGATCTACAGAACTTTATCAACTGGCTCAGACAGGCCAGACTTGTTAATTTGTTTACAGATGTGTCAGATCTGTTACCTTTTCTAAGTCATGTTTTGTGCTATGGACAAATCTATACTTCTCATGGTAGGAGGCTTGTTCTCTGTGGACAGTGCTCTCTGAGTTTTGTGTAAACTGCCAGGTGAGGACTGGAAGATGGTGTTATATTTTCTGAGGATAAAAAACAACTAGAAAAGAAGCTGGGAGTATTAGATGGGTGCATAGATCATTTAGAGATGAATTGAAGTGAATAGACATAATAGGAGAAAGTGAGAGTGAGATGTACCCAGAAAGATCTGATCAGAATTTAATTTTGCACAATTTTTGAGAGAGATGGACAAGTATATAGGTGCTAAAAGTGGGATGGGTTAGTACAGAGGACAAAATGGAGAATAGGTTTTAGAAAACTGTTTTCTTCCTGAAGCATGCACATTTGTTGTTAAGTGCCAAATATTTAAGACAGATCATGAACTACTGTAGGTAGGATGGAGGCTGTTGATGGAACTGAAGCTTATTTCAGTGGAAGGCAATGCCCTGTGCTGTTTCAGTATGTAGCACTACTTAGTACATTAGTTTGGTATGAATACTGAGCACTTCATTCATAAAATAGCATCAAAGGAAAATATTTTTAAAAATGCTGATTGTTTTTATATACTTAAGTTACCCTATTAGCTTTATGACTGCTTTAAAAAATATTTTGGAAAATTAAGTATGCAGTGACTGAGAATTTTTCCACTATTCTCCTGCAATGTAAACACATGCCATATGGAAACTGACAGTTCTCCACATGCCTTGTGCTAGCACACCCATGTGTGTGTGTCTGTGTATTCCTGTGCATGTGTGTGCATCCTATGATAGATTAATGCAGATTAATTTCTTTGCTTTGCACCCACTGAGTGTTAAGATAGACTGTGAATTGGATACACAGTTATTTGGGGAATGAATGAATGATAAATATACCGATTTTGCTACACAAGTAAATAGTTTTGCTGTTAAATCATGTTCTTCTCCATAGGCTGTTTATTTGCATAAAATCAACATTCGTTTTTTATGCTTACAGGTGAAACTAGAAGAGGCATTAAATTTGGCAAGTGAGTTCCATAACTCCCTGCAGGACTTTATCAACTGGCTCACACAGGCTGAACAGACCCTCACCATGGCCTCTCCAGCGAGTCTTATTCTTGACACTGTTATGTTTCAGATCGATGAACACAAGGTATTCACAAGAAGTACATACGTAATTCATTCTGATGGCATTGGAAAGTGAAAAAATAGCTTTTGCTTGTTATAGCAACTATACTTTTTCTGTTGAGCAATAAATATTTCAGAATCCTGGTATCTGGTTCGAAAGAACAGAAGGTACTCAACCCCTGATCTTTTTATTTGTACAGATTTTTGCCACTGAAGTGAATTCCCATCGTGAGCAGATCATGGAGCTTGATAAAGCTGGAACTCACCTTAAGTACTTCAGCCAAAAGCAGGATGTTGTCCTAATCAAGAATCTGTTGCTCAGTGTTCAGAGCAGATGGGAGAAGGTAGTACAGAGGTCTGTGGAACGAGGGCGTGCTTTGGATGATGCAAAGAAGCGAGCCAAACAGGTAAAAAAATCCATTTCACTTATCAGTTTTGTCAAATTATAGTGTGTGTGCAGGTTTGGCAGCTTAGCAATGCTGCCCTTCATAATACTTCCTACAAGGCTTGGGTTGGGACCTTGGATTTATGTTGACTGGCCCCAGAAAGGGGGAAAGAGAAATTACAGTCCTGGACACTTTTACATCAAGGAAGGATTACTGGTGCCTATGAGGCACATGAATGACTGCTGGTTATAATACTGTAGGAGTACCAGTTGGCATGAATAACTGGTAGCTGGATAAGCTATCACCACAGACAGACAGACAGACATAGACACATATACACTCACACATTATCACCACCTTCTCTCAAACTGACATAAATCTTATTTGTCTGTTTAATACTTTAAAGTGTAATGAACCTGTGACTAACACAGAGTCCCGAGGGAAATCCAGGAAAAGAAGTTTATAAATAGTGGGCAAAATAACTTTAAAGAACCCCAGTTTTTTATTTGAAATAACCACAAAGAGAACAAGTGGATGAATTAGAAATGTAACTTTTCTACTTCATTTGAATGTGTTATTGTATATTTTTGTAATCTGTAGGCATTTCTTTATTTATAGTACACATAGTCAGTTTGTAGACCATTACAAAAATAACCAAGAAATCACCTTTAAAAGCTCCCTTCGGCCTAGAGGAGATCAGTGCATGATAGAGCAGGTGTGGATTTGAGGTTTCCCGTTTAATTATCTAGGTATACCTGGAAGCTGGGAATGGTGCTACTCTATTTGATATGTTGTGGACGTTTGTTCCATTGGTGGGGGGATGCATTAGGATATGAACTTATTACATCAGCATATCTTATATGTTTGTTAATAAATGTTGAATATTTTAACCAGTGTAAAGAAGCATTTATTCTATGAAGGCATAAAACTCAAGGAGCATGTTGTGTATCATCTCTCAAAATTTTAGACACAGTTCATCATGGAAGAGGCTATAAGACATGAAATGCAGAAAGATAAGTGCAGTGGACCAGAGCTAAGAGAGTTTGAGATATTTAATACCCTGATTAATGAGGTCAGAGATAATACATTCCATAGCTTTACATATGAGGCTAGTGAGACCGATGGGTCTGTAGTTACCAAGGTCTGTGATTGGGTCAAGGTTGTGTAGTGGAACTGCAGTGCCTGTTTTCAGGGCTTTGGGAATATAACCAGTGAACAAATTTAGACTAAGTAGGAATTTGGATAATCTGTATGTGGTAAACTATCATCAAGTTCTTAGCTGTTGCCAGGGCTGAGAGGGCTTATCCCATAGTAATTATAAAGGGCAGCAGGGACTGTGGAATTTGTGGAATAGTTATAACTGTATATGGAATACATTTTTCATTAACTTTGTCAGCTAGGATATTTGCGGTTTCCTTTGGATCAGTGTGTGGGTAATATAAGTGTGGACTAGCTACAAACATTGTTGAGTGTTAGTTCTTAACTTTCTGTCTTGGTTAAACATAAATATGTAGTTATTTTTGGTTTTATTGGCTATTTTAAGTTGATATTCCCCTATAAGGTTCCTAATGGTATCCTTCAACTCTTTCCTAGTTTGCTTAAATGTGTTGTGAAGGTGGATAAAATGGGACTTTTTATTAGTGTTAAGTCATTTCTTTCTTTGTTATACAGTTTGTTTATATGGGTATTCCATTGTAGGGGTTTGCTTTTAAATGTTCTATGTTTTACACAGGTAGAATCGGCCTTGTAACAATCCAACTGTTTAAGTGACAGTATAAGTCAGTGGGACAGGCAGCATCTTTAGCAACAGGCTCCATTAAAGGAGGATTACAGTGGAGCTTATTTAGGCCGTCAATTACTTAAAGAGGGTTTGCTTTTGAGAAGTCCCTAAACAAAGACTTATCTAGAGGTATCCAGTTTCAAAGGAAAAGGTCACTCACTTGATTGATGGTCTGATTTAATGAGGGAAGGTTATAAACATTGAGATGTGTAGAAGGAGTTATGTCTGTGAGAACAGGATCAAGGCTGTTTGGGGCTCAAATAAGATGGTTAACTTTTTGTACAAGGGAATTAGCATTTACAATGTCAAGGAAGGGTTAGGGACACCAGCTATTAGCAGTGTAGATCAACCAGTGCAATGTTGGGTAGTTGAAGTTTCCCAGTATAAGGGTGTTGGGATTAGTGAGGAATTTGACTAAGGCATTCAGATAACTGTTGTGGTTGATAAGGATATAAAGTTTGTTTTATAGCTATCAATAAAATGGTAATTAATCTTGTTTAGGATGATATGGACATCAGGGTCCTAATTTGGGGTCCCAAAGAAACCGCTATGAGGTGATGGTATATTTGGCCAAAACCAATAAACCCCTGTGATTGCCAGTATGTCTGAATACATGATGGAGACTAAAAGCAGGAGTAAAAGATGTGCTTTCATTGCTTTGAAACCATGTTTTTTCCATCATAATTTTGTTGCATGGGTCTGTAATTTATAGAACACTACCAAAGCTACTAAATTCGTACATTAAAACCATTTGATTTTTCTCAACAGTTACATGAAGCCTGGACTAAACTAATGGAATGGTTAGAAGAATCAGAGAAGTCATTAGATTCTGACCTTGAAATTGCCAACGATCCTGACAAAATTAAAATGCAGCTTACACAACATAAGGTTAGTGGATACACTGTTTTATTTATTGGGGGTGCATGTTTGGAAAGTATTGTTAAAAGATTTTGTGGTATATGATTCTCTACAGAACAAGGTAATTACTACAAATCAACAATCATCATTGCTTTATAAAAAAAAACTGCCTTATTTAAACCACGAGTGTGAGACTGAATGATAGTGGTTTTAAGTATACAGTTTTGATGGCAGGACTTTCATAGGTGGAACTTTTGTTCTGACTAAAAAATCTTGATATAAATATGCTGTGACTTGTGTTGTAATGGTATTCTGGTATTACCAGGCACTTCAGTGTCACACACATTTTTCAGTGAATACTTTTCATACATCTGATGTGTTTTATTGTTCGATGGGGATCCTTTACTTGTTAGATAGTTCGTATTACTGTATTATCTTCTTATGTATACATTTAACATGTTACTAGTTAAAGACCAGTTTCTGGCATTTCCACAGTTACAGAGCTTCAAGGCACTACCCGCGGTGGTGGTGCTGCGGTAGCATTGTCGCCTCACAGTAAGACACTGTCTGGTTCGATTCTCAGCTAGAGCGTCTTCTGCATGGAGACATGCGTGAATGGGCGTACCTTCGTTGAAGGTTGTGCGTCAGGGCTGGTAACTCGGCACGTAAAAATCAACTACCAATCATTAGCGGACCGGCGTTCCGCTGTGGCGACCCCTAACCAGGAAAAGCCGAAAGATACAACAACAGAGCTTCGAGGCACTCTTAGTCAGCAGGCCATGAATTTGTGAAATACTGCCACCAGCAGGTGACACTCTACAGGATTTTTCTTTTTCATAAAAGCAATATAGGTGCTCATCGTTCTGATAATAAATGTTCATGTCTTGTGTTGATGGAAACATGCCCATAAAGGGAGTGGACAGCCAACCTTTTCAGGTCGTTTATATAACTGTGGTGCATTCTTGCATAAGGAAAATGTTCGTCAGCCGAATATTCTGTGCAATTATTTCCCAGTCGACCAACACAAAAAGTGCTTCCTTCACTCATTAGATGTTAGTATTTCTGAGCATGTATTTATGATGTTTGTATCGCCAAATAAAGTACAGCTAGGCAGGCATTCTCCTGAGTATTAGCCTTTAAGAACAGTTTATGGCACTAATTTCTCATAGCGCTTCTATAATTTGAACTGCACCAAACTTACTCATGCACAAGGCATTTTTGCACTAATTAGGAGGTATGTTCATATTCTTTGACTTGAGCTGAGGTCTGAGGTAGTCAGGAGTTAATCAGTGCTGTGTTTGTGTATCCCATGATGGTAGCAGTCTTACTGCCTATGGATAAAACATGGATTTTGTATTTTATTTGTATGTGTGGACTCTGATAACTCTAATTCGTACTCCTTAATCTGCTGGTTTTTGCCATTATTATAATTTTTATGAGTTACAGCTTGCTTTAGCTATAACTTGCCACAGTCTGCCATCATTTAGGACATTGCAACTATGTAACACTGTTACATTGTGTATGTGATTTCCAGGTTATGTCCCTGAGATGTCTTTTCACTCTGCTTCAGCTTGCTATACTGCAACATAGTATCGTTGCATAACATGGTTAGCGTGGAAACAGATTTCTTTAATTTTAACCTGAATTGATACTTTTTACAGAGTGTGTCATCCCATTTTTGTGGGTCCTGGCGCTTTAGAAGCATTGTGTCATGGATTATCACTTTACATTTTTAGAAATGATTTCCAGGGGTGTTTCCTTTTTTTTTTTCTTTTTTTTTTCTTTTTTTGTTTGTTTGTTTCAAGATCTTTATGAACCTAATATAGACAATCATTGTTCTGAATTCAGGACATGTCAAGCTCTGGTTCATGTGTTCTTGGTGATTTTGGACTTCTTCCTGTCCTGATTCTCACATTTGCAAATTGGGACATTGGTTTTCCATTAGTGGGATGCACTCTGTTAAAAACAGCAGCTCAGTTTAACTGTTAGTTTATGCCATGCCATGTTGTTTTTTATTTTGTAATTTAAACCTGTTTTGTATGGTATTGCGCAATATTGTGACTCAGACTACTTCCTCTTTAAATAAGCTTGCATAGTTCTTAGAAGCTTCCCAAAAATATCTAAAAGAAAAAAGAAAATGTTCTGGTTTCTATTTACTGATACAAGTCAGCATAAGAACTCTCTGCTCAGGCAGTGTTTAAATCATATTGATTTTATTGTATTCTTTGAATCACACTCATCAGAAACGTGGACCATATTTTTGCTTGTGCATCCATTCATTAGAAGACATTCAGTTTTAATGTAGCCAGTGCCCATATAGCTGGCTATCTTCCAGTGCCCATATAGCTGGCTATCTTCCAGTGCCCATATAGCTGGCTATCTTCCAGTGTCCATATAGCTGGCTGTCTTCCAGTGCCCATATAGCTGGCTATCTTCCAGTGCCCATATAGCTGGCTATCTTCCAGTGCCCATATAGCTGGCTATCTTCAATGTTCTCTTTTCTCAGAAGTATGGAGTCAAGTCAGTAACCTGATGTCCATATCTAAAGTCTGTTAATGAAATACCCAAAACCCACAAATCTGGATTGTATCAGCATTAGAATTAATTCATTCCTTTATATGATATCTACCTTATAAAGGTTAGTTGACAGATGGACAGTTTGTCAGGTGCAAGACATGAACTAGTCCTGGATGGGATGTTGATGTATCAATAGTCCTATGATAGATGCACATGCCTGTGAGAAATCTGCAGTATCACTACTTCATGAATGGGAGGCCAGAGACCTTGGTGAAAATCCACTTATTCCGGGCACTTTCCAGCTCAATTCAACCTAAATGATTTTCTGAGTATGTTTCCCAGAAGTGTTTACTTAACATGTTATTTTTCTTCTTCTTCTCCGGTGTTATTTTTCACTCTTTCTAGACATCGGAAATCCCAGCAGCTTTCTTTCCACTGATTTTGTTCATCATCTATGTGATTTGGAGACTTGTCTACATGTATACATTTAGTTAATTCAAACACACATTGTCAGGATGTATTTTCCCTGAAATGTTCATTCCTACCTAGGAGTATTTCAGTGGAGTCTTTAGACTAGACAGCTTAGCTGTGCCAAAGTCATAACTGTCTACCGTTGTGGTAAGATCTTGGATAGTTTTATTTTTGTTCAGGCACAGCAATTTATTTTATTAGTGCGGCAGCTGGTGCAGATGGTTAAGACTGTGAGGTATAGTTTCTGTAGGACAGGGTTTGATTCCTTCGGCCCTCATTTTGTGTGGACTGAGTCAGTTAACCAGATGTTGCTCCCAGATCACCACTGAAAAAGGGCTGAAAGGGCTGTATGTCCAGCGGACCTACCTGGTTAACAAGTCATTTATTATTATTATTATTATTATTATTATTATATTATATTATTATTATTATATAGTCATGCTAAGCACTAAATCAGCATCCAGGGTCATATAAAACTGTCTTATTTGCACTGGCTCCTGATTACATGCCACTTTGTGCAGTTAAATGCTACAGTAAACTTTTGTGTGAGTAGATGGCATAAGGCATGAAGAGCCATGAAATCTGAAGATCTAGTCAGTTTCTCACAGTTATTTTGATTTAGAGATTATAACATCCAGCACATTTTTAAAGCATTTATTCAGATCAGCACCAGCTCTAACCATTGTTCAAGATAAAAAAAAATCACTTAACTTGCCTTTCTTTCTGTCTGTTCAATCTCTACCCTAGATGGCACAGTGCCATTTCCAGCAGTTCATAACTGAAGTGTTTTAAAACGGCCAATGTATGAGGCGACCTCAATGTTTGAATGTGCATTGTATTTGCAGATGATGCAAAACACATGCATCCTTACTCAAAATTGGCAGCTGTGGTGAAGTGTCTGAGAGACTTGTCCCCCAGAGGACAAAGTGCAGTAAACCGATCCTACTTGCAGACGTTCCTTGTAAGGTCTGTGCTTTTACTGGTATAATTTAATGTCACGGTTGTATTTCAGACACAATTTATTTCCTTTTATAGATTTTTCAGAATTCCAGCATGACATAGGAAGTCTTTCTAGTTCTGGCTTTCTAATTTGATAAAATCTCTATCACTTTTGTCATGGTCTGATACCTGACAAAGGCACAGCTATGTATTTTATCAGTAATGCCTACAACTTCTCTGTTTCACAATGGATGCCTTCATCCCACTAGTGATATCACAGTTCACATGGCTGTCGGTTTGCTTCAAATGTTTAGTGCAGCAACTTGAAGCATGCAAGATAGCTATATTTATATCTATCTATAAAAATATGTTTGCAATATGACATATATGTCTTTTTTGGTGGAACAAGTGGTCAAATATCAAATGATAGCAGTGTGCAGTCATTACTTTGAGCAAGAATGGAGTACAGTGGGACTGGGAATTTGCTTTTTTTCCCCACTGTTGTGCAATCTTGAAGTTGATATATGTAAGCAGTGGTGAGGGGAAAGTAGGCCCTCACATGGTTAGTGCAAGGGGGTTGCCTCCCTACAAAAATGTTGGTATTTTGAATATCAATCATTTCAGATTAATGTTTTAGTGTTCAAGGTTGTGAGTCTTAGATACTGTGTATGACACAAATATAATATGTATATCTGTATACGGAGAAATAGAAACACACACACACACACACACACACACACACACACACACACACACACACACACACATGTGGAACAACAGTTAGCATTGCTATCTAATACCATGTGATTCTCCAGCTCAGTTCTTGGCTGGAGTGCCTTCTGTGTAAAATCTGTGTCCCAGGGATCGGTCTTGGGGCCTTTGCTGTTTGGGATATACTTCTCAGAGGTGCAGGCCAAATCTAGTGGGCTATGGCTGACCAGGTTTGCAGATGACTGGAAGCTGTGTGCTGTCATCAATTCCCCCTAGTGATGTGGACATCCTCCAAGAGGGTTTCACCCAAACAATTGACTGGTGCCATTAACATGGCCTCAAACTGAATGCCAAAAAAATGCATCATCATCCATTTTGGGAAGAATGATGTCCCCACAAATTATCACATTAATAGTAAGGCACTAAGCATGCAGTTTAGTCAGGAGAGACTTGGGAACCCAGGTTGATAGCAAACTGACTTTTGACCACTGTATTGTGTTTGTTGTACGGAAAGCTTTCTACTTGGCCCACCTCATTAGTAAGGGGTATCTCATCCAGGGACAAGGTGGTCATAACATCCCTGTATTCTTCCCTTATAAGACTGATTATTAAATACAATGCCCCTTTTGGCATGTACCTCACAAAGCACATGCAGCAGCTGGAGAGACCACAGAGATTCCTCACTTGAAGAATCCAGGGCCTCAAACATCTCCCCTACACAGATAGGCTAAAAGCCCTGTCCCTCTACTCAGCCTCCTACAGACCCCTCAGAGGTGACCTCTGTCTGGCATACAAAGCAATCTCAGAGCCATCCCTGATGGGACTGCTTCATATCTGCAAGTTAAGCTGCACTCAATTAGCCCGCACGCGAGGCCTCAACCTGGTCTGTGACATCAATAGGACTTATGGCAGGACAGATTTGTGTCCCTGAGACTCCTCCTTTTGTGGAATAGACTCCTCCTACACGTAAAGCAGATTACCTTATTAAACCTTTTTAAGTGCAACCTGGATAACTGGATGGGGAACAGAAAATACAACCCTGAGATTCCATCTATGTCCCTGCTGGACAGTGGCATAGGGTGCTGACTTGTTGGAACATGGGCTAAAGTCTTGGCTAGGCTTGTAAGGGGCTCAGGGCCAATAGCCTAGTAACTTCCTACAATCCTATTATCCTATGTCCCAGCATCTGCATAGGCCTATGTGAATTGCCTTCATCCCACATCCCCAAAGATGCTCTGGAAGTAAAGTGATGATATCCTTCTATTCAGTGTTGCAGTATTCTTTACATATGGGTTGTATTCCGCTAGCAACCCGACATCTGGTTGTATACAAATGCTTCAAGCTACTGCCTGTATGTGGGATGTCGCACGTAGGCTCAGTGAACATCAGCCATAAAAGGGATGTCCGCACATACAATCTTCAGAACTTTTTCGCCACCATTCGTAAAGGTTGACTCGTACGTTCGGTCTGTAGTTGGAATCTGTGTTGGGGATTTATTTGCTTGCTTCTGCTTTTTGTTATTGTTAATGTCATCCAGAAAGGGCAAGTGTAGGTGTGGAAGGCAAATTCCACATAAGGATAATCACAAGCTCTGTTTGTTTTGTTTAGGGCCTACCCATGGCCATTGGCCCTGTTCTATCTGTCAGGCCTTCGTCTCTAAAACCTTGCATAGCCATCTGTCTGCTTTAAACTTATATCTTGAAAACCAGAGGCTTAAACGTCTGGCTAGGGAATCGATGGAATGTTCTGTGTATTCCTTTGAGCCATCCTTGAAGAGGAAAGTGGCCAAAGCTAGGCCAGAATCCTCTTCGACTGCACCTTCTCTCTCTGAGGTACCCCTTGAGATTGGTGAAAACCCAGTGGTACGATTGGAGGTAGGGTCCGTCTCTCAGATGGGAACTGCATTGGAGGCCATCAGGAGTGTGGATCCCAGCGCATCTGAGTCCATGCAGATATCCGGTTCAGATCATTTGGGGAACCATGGTTACTGAATTCTGAGGACTCGGGAACTGCTCCGGTTTCTTTGCAACAGGAAGCTTCTGCCATTCAGCCTACATCATGCCTTGCTCCTGCTTCAGAGAGACCTTCTAAAAAGAGACAAAAGACAAAACATTTTGTAGTACCTTCTATCCCTATGTTGGACTGGGAAGTTTTTTCTCAAGGTCTTAGTAAGGTCTTGATGGCCCTCAAGCCTCCAGCTTCGGTTTCTCCTATTTCTGGCCCCGCCTTCTCCTCTTACCTTGTGCTGCAGTCAGGTTCTCAGAAGTCTTTCTGTGCTAATTCTGCCCAGGATTCTGACTCAGAGGGGTCTTCCTCAGATGAAGACTCCTTAGCATATTCCACCCAGATACCTGCCCCTTTGGAATGTACTTCCCCAAAGGAAGATGAGGGAATTCTTTAAGTGGGATTGTTCTGAAATTTCAGAGGGGCAAAAGAGATACTATGACTTGCTTCAGGTGGAGGCCCCTGCACCTGCACCTGTCCTTTCAGTGCTTCCAGCCTTCCTTGATGCCTTTACTTCATCTTCCAAGACCTCAAATTCACAGGCACCAGCTCCCAAAAGACCTGACCATTTCTATAAGGTCCCTAAGGATTGCAAATTTCTTTTCAAATGTCCTTCAGCTGACCCAGCTGTAGTCTCCATCACTTCTGACAAATCCTTGTGAGTTTTCCCTATACAAAATTACTTCCTTCAGACAAGGAAAGTAAAATTTTAGAGAGGTTAGGTAAAAAAGTCTACATGTCTTCAACCCTTGCAATCAGGGCCATTAATTACCAGACTCATACTTCTAGGTCTTCTCAACCTTTGGTATCCCAAGCTTCTCAAGCTCTGTCTCAACTTCCAGAAATAGGGGCTAAGACCTTGGCTCTTTCTTTTTTTAGCTGCATCTTCTCAAGTTTCTAGACATTCCCTTTAATGCAGCTATGATGCTGTAGAAGCTTCCTCCAGGTCTGCAGCTTCTGCTGAGATACTCTTGGCTGCATCTACAGGCTCTTCCAGATGACATCAAGGCAAAATTGCTTGATGGTCCTTTGGATAATTCTGCTCTCTTTGGAAAAGGTACTGCAGAACTCTTTAAGACTCTCAAAGAAAAAGTTAAGTTCCAGGATCTAAAACACCTGTTAGTTTCTCCAGTTCCTAAATTACATAGGAACTTCCCTGCTAAAACTCCTTTTTTTAGAAAACCTTCCAGGTCTTCATCTTCTTCAGCCCCCTTGTGTTTTAGGCCACATAAACCTGGTAGAACTCCTCAGTCTAAGACAGGTATTTCTGCTTGATCTCCTCACAGCCCTTTCAGGCCATACCAGGCTGTCTGTGACATCTTTCTACTGCTCCAAGAGTTTTCACACAGCGTATAGCCCCAGCTATTGCTTTCTTAAGGCTGAAAGGTCTTTAAGTTTACCATTACCAGGATGATCTGCTTTTTCTGGCCAGCACTCCTTACCTTCTGCTTCAACACCTGGATCTAGCTATTCCGTTTCTACAAGCTGGGGTTCACAGTAAATTAAAAAAAATCTGCTCTTATACCAAGTCAGGATCTAATTTTTCTGGGTTGCAGGTTCAGAATGGATTTGATTATGTTTTTTCCTCCTTTGGAGAAAGCTCTGTCTCTCACAGCTTTCATGGTATGTCTTCTACCTCCTTCTTCCATAACTGCCAGGAGTTCCATGGCCTCTACAATCCCCATGTTGCCCTTTGCAAAACATCACATGAGGAAGTTCCAGTGGTTTCTGAAAAACGTTTGATCCCAGCATGCTCATCCCTTGGAGACTGTCATTCCTCTTTTTCCATGCTAGAAAAAACAGCTAGGGTGGTGGATGCAGCAACTCGGTCAAAATCCTGGTTTACCTCTTCAAATTCCTCAACCAATACAGGAACTTTATACAGATGCCTCAGATTTAGGATGGGGTGCAGTCTTCGCTTCCACAAAGGTTCAGGGACTATGGTCACCCATTCAGAGGAGAGAGAGCACATACATGTCAGCGAAATGAGGGCTTTGATTCTAGCCTTACAGGCATTACATCCTCTGCTTCTTCCAGGACCCCTCAAGATTCTCATAGACAGTACTACAGTCCTTTGGTACATAAACATGCAGGGGATACAAAATCTTATCTTCTTTGTCACCTAGCAATCAAAGCATGGGAGTTGGGTGTTCAGTACAAAATCTCACAGCATGCAGTGTACCTCCCCTCTACTCAGAACTCAGTGGCAGATGCATTGAGCAGATCCATGACACCATCCCATGAGTGAATGCTTCACAGGGTTGTGTTCCTGGATCTAGTTCACCAGTGGGGTACTCCAAAGATGGATTTATTAGCCTCCCCTCAGAACAGACAACTTCCTCTTTTCTGTGCCAGGGTCCCTCACCATCAGACTTGGAAGGTGGATGTCCTATCATTTTCATGGAAGGGGAGGTTTCTTTATGCACCCCCCCCTTCCCTTTGATTCAGAAAGTCCTGTTGAATATTTTACAAGAGAAACCAGAAATCTTGTTAGTGACTCCCTTTTGGCCAAGACAGCATTAGTTCCCTCTTCTTTTACAATTAGCCAAGGGCCATCACTACAATTCACCTCACCAGATGGACCTACTCACTCTGGACAAGGGATCTCTGATTCACCGACACTTGTCAACTCTTCCCCTGACATTGGTGGTCAACTTTTGATTCATTTTAGGCACTTTTTCTCTAAGAACGTGCTTAAAGTTTTGCAGGAGGACAGAAAACCTACTACTAGAAAATCTTACAAAATGTCTCCAAATGGACAATATTTTCTGTCCCGTGCCTGAAAAGGAAGAAGAACCCCTTTCTGCCAGATATCAAGATAAAATCTAAGCTGCCTATGCATATCTAAGGATTGCAAAATTCTCTCACTAGGAGATTGTGGAGATGGGAAAAAGTAGGCAATTAGATAGTTTGATTTAAGGAAAGATCAATGACAACTTTAGGCATAAAAGATGGATTAGTTGTCAAAGAAACCCTGTCCTTATGGAAAGGTGGTGAAGGCAAAAGACACTGCAGGGGTACTGTAGTCAACATGCCTTTTGTGTAGAAGGCTGTGACAGTACTTCTTACCTGTGTGAGTTACTCAACAGTGCTCCTTCTTATCCTTCTACCAAGGTCCCCTGTTCTGCCTTATCTGCCTTTAACTCCTCCATTGGCTTCCAGGCTGGAAGTTAAACTTTCATTAAAAGGTGTTCTACTCATTAATCCTCCCAAAAAAACTGTTTCACCTCCCTAGGATCTTACTTTTTTCTTGGAGAAGTTGACTCAGGCCCCTTTTGAACCAGAAACCTCAGCTTCTCTGAAATTTTGTACTTTGAAGACAGTGCTTCTGGTAGCCATTACATCTGATAAGGGCTTCTGATATCCAGGCATTAATGGCTTCACCACCTTTCCTAGTCTTCCATAAGGACAGGGTTTCTTTGACAACTAATCAATCTTTTATGCCTAAAGTGGTCAATGACCCTTCCTTAAATCAAACTATCCAA
The DNA here is from genome assembly GCF_019279795.1 of Protopterus annectens. Taxonomy (NCBI): domain Eukaryota; kingdom Metazoa; phylum Chordata; order Ceratodontiformes; family Protopteridae; genus Protopterus; species Protopterus annectens. Next base: position 1,958,923,598 of record NC_056729.1, read on the forward strand.
TTGCTTACTTTTTTCCCCATCTCCACAATCTCCTAGTGAGAGAGCTTTGCATTCCCTAGATGTGCGTAGACAGCTTAGATTTTTATCTTGACAAAACTAAGTCTATCAGGGGATCTAATAGAATTTTTGTGTCTTTTCATCCTGGGGCTCTGGGTTTGCCTGTTTCTAAATAAACTGTCTCTTCATAGACTTCTAAAACCATTCTGTTTTATCAATTTCATGGGAAATCATTACCCTCTTCAGTTAAAGCCCATTCCACTAGATCTGTTGCATCCTCAGGGGGCTTTCGTCAAGGGTTTGGATACACAATCCATTCTGGAAGCTGCTACTTGGTCATCTGTTCATACTTTTACACAACATTACAGGCTGGATAATATTTCCAAGGCCAGAGCAGGTTTTGCCAGAGCAATTCTGCATGGATTTCTGGAAAATGTTTCTGCCTAATTTCTCTCTGTTTCATCCCCCTCCCTAGGTTCCCTTTCAGCTTTTGCACTCTACCATATGTAAGTATTACTACAACATTGAATAGAAGGAAAGAATAGTTGTGTAAAGTTTTACCATAACCATAGATGTCTTTCTCTTGTATGTTGCAGTATTCTATCCCACCAGCCTTCCCTCTACATCTTGCTCTTCATTTGGATGACTGTCCTTTGGGCCTCCTTTTGGAGTTTTCTTATGGGGCTACTTTATTATAGCTGACGTTCCCTAAGCCTACATGTGACACTCATGTACAGACAGTAGTTTGAGGTTTTTGTATATAAGCCAGACATTGGGTCAATAGTGGAATACAACCCATTATGTAAAGAGTACTGCAACACAGAAGAGAAGGACCTCTATGGTTATGGTAAGATTTTACACAACTGTTCTATCATTCAAATTGTGCGTAGGCAGCCATATTTTGTGAGAACGTGTGCATGTGTGTGTGTGTGCGCATGTGTGTGTTTGTGTGTGCGTATGTGTCTGGGGATTGTGTGTGTGTGTGTGTGTGGGGGTTGTGTGTGTGTGTGTGTGTGTGTGTGTGTGTGTGTGTGTGTGTGTGTGTGTGTGTGTGTGTGTGTGTGTGTGTGTGTGTGTGTGTGTGTGTGTGTGTGTGTGTGTGTGTGTGTGTGTGTGTGTGTGTGTGTGTGTGTGTGTGTGTGTGTGTGTGTGTGTGTGTGTGTGTGTGTGTGTGTGTGTGTGTGTGTGTGTGTGTGTGTGTGTATGTGTGTGTGTGTGTGTGTGTGTGTGTGTGTGTGTGTGTGGGTTTGTGTGTGTGTGTGTGTGTGTGTGTGTGTGTGTGTGTGTGTGTGTGTGTGTGTGTGTGTGTGTGTGTGTGTTTGTCTGTGTGTGTGTGTGTGTGTGTGTGTGTGCGCGTGTGTATGTATTGTGCAATAAGTTGAGATTGCATCTAGAATTAGTTGCTCTGCTATGCACCCCCGAGTGCCTGAATAGGTGCTATGTCCTCCGTGACCCTGAACTGAACAGGCTTAAGTACGTCATCAAAGAAGGAAGAAAATGTCAAATCTTACAAATATGCTGCAGGCAGATATACTAAAAACACTGGCTTATTTGGTAGATGAAAAAAATAGCCAGTGTTTGCAGTATTCACAGTACTGTATAAGATTCACAGTCCTAGAAGTAACACCCTAGTGGCCTAATGGATAAGGCTCTGGCCTCCTAAGCCATGGTTTGTGGGTTTGAGCCCCCATCTGGGGTAATATAATCTTGTTTTGGGAGGTTGGCTTAATGGTTAAGGTGTTTACGTTATAGACAAAAGGTGCAGTGTTTGATTCTTATATTGGGTACTTGACTAGGCTTAAAATGGCCCACAAAGACAATTAGCCTAGTACTAACTTAGAAACTTATTATAAAACATCACTTCTGCTGTCCACAGACTCAGTCCTGCACATCTTTCGTCAGTAGGCTTATTTACAAAGTTCACAGTTGCAGGCTTTGGCTAAGCCTTCCTTCCAGCTGCATAAAAAAACTTCACCAGGCGTATTGAGTACAACAGCCATGGTAGGCCTCAACTGAGCCATCCAACTCCAGGCAAGAAAAAGCTTTAGGCAGAGCTCCTGCTGTACTCTATAATGATTCTCCTGACTGAGGAGCCAACTTCCTATTTTCTACAGAACCTTTCTTATAGAGCTGATGAACATTGCTTATATCACTAATGCAGTAAGTTGCTTTTCTAGATTACTGTTTGACTTTCACAGATATAAGTTATACTCTACAAACATCTATAGGCATATTCTTCCATATTCTCCATTTTTCAAAAGCAAGATATCTATATATAAACACACACACATTTATATAAATATATATGAGAAATATCGCCTTCAGTAGGTAAACAAGTAAAACAAGATGTCTGTAGTATGCAGTGTGAGTTGCAATGAGGTATTTGTAATACTAGGGAAGATTTGGCCAAGACATTGGGGACCTTCCTTTATTCTTTTTGATAGGTGCTGTGGGATCTCTTACACCTACCCGAGCTGCCAACATCTCAAGCAGTTCAAAACTATTCAATCTTCACAAACCGTTTTTGTATTCCCTATTAGCAGTAGTTTAAATAATGTGTATTAGAGATGCATAAAGAAGAGAAATGCTCTGGTACCAAGTAGTGTATTATGATATCATTATGAATTCATTTTGTTCTGTTTCATGACAAAAATACAGGAATTCCAGAAAGCACTTGGAGCAAAACATTCAGTCTATGACACTACAAGTCGAACAGGAAGATCACTGAAGGAAAAAGCATCTCTGACAGATGACATTCAGAAACTGGATGATATGCTTAGTGAACTGAGGGATAAATGGGACACAGTCTGTGGGAAGTCTGTAGAAAGGTAAGATTGCAAATTCCTGAGTTAAAGATTGGATTGTATAAAAAAATCACCCCTTTGCAGAATGCTAGAACAATTTAGACTTATTATGAGGCACAAAATATTATGATTGCCTTTGGCTACTTAAGATGTTTTGTTATGCCACAGCAGAGGATCCTGAGGCAGGTGACTGAAAGTACAACATGCAATGGATATAAAAAGTTTGCACACCCCTGTTAAAATGCCAGGTTTTTCTGATATAAAACAATGAGACAACAATAAATAATTTCAAACCTTTTCCCACCTTTAATGTGACCTATAACCTGTACAATTCAATTGAAAAACAAACAAATGTGTTAGGGGAAAAATATAAAAAATAAAAAACGTACAATACGCTGGTTGCAAACATGTGCACACCCTTAAACTAATACTTTGTTGTGTGCGCACACCCTTAAACTAATACTTTCTTGAAGCACCTTTTGATTTAATTACAACATTCAATCTTCTTGGGTAGGAGTCTATCAGCATGGCACATCTTGACTTAGCAATATTTGCCCACTCTTCCTTTCAAAAGCACTCCAAATCTGTCAGATTGCGAGGGCATCTCTTGTGCACAGCCCTCTTCAGGTCACCCCACAGATTTTCTATTGGATTTGGGTCTGGGCTGTGGCTAGCCTATTCCAAAACTTTAATTTTCTTCTGGTAAAGCCATTTTTTTGTTGATTTGGACGTATGCTTGGGGCCATTGTAATGATGAAAGGTGAAATTCCTCTTCATCTTCAGCTTTCTAGCAGATGACTGAAGATTTTGGACCACAAGTGACTGGTATTTCGAACTGCTGATAATTCCCTCCACCTTGATTAAAGCTCCAGTTCCAGCTGAAGAAAAGCAACCCCAAAGCATGATACTGCCACCACCATGCTTCACTGTGGGGATGGTGTTCTTTTGGTGATGTGAAGTGTTGTTTTTGCACCAAATGTACCTTTTGGAATTGTGGCCAAAAAGTTCAACCTTGGTCTCATCAGACCATAACACATTTTCCCACATGCTTTTGGGACACTTGATGCATTGTTTTGCAAATTTTAGCCTGGCCTGGATATCTGTCTGTCTAAGAAAAGGCTTTCATCTTGCAACCTTACTCCATAGTCCAGACATATGGAGACTACTGGAGATTGTTGTCACATGTAGTACAAAACCAGTACTTGCCAGAAATTCCTGCATCTCCTTCAGTGTTGCTATAGGTCGCTTGGCAGCCTCCCTGACCAGTTTTTGTCTTGTCTTTTCATCAATTTTGGAGGGGTATTCAGTTCTTTGCAACATCACTTTTGTCCCATATTTTCTCCACTTTTTGATGACTGTCTGACTGAAATTTTTTTATACCCTTCTCCTGATTGATACCTTTCAACAATTACATTTGATGCTTTGTAAGCTCTCTGTGAACCATGGCTTTTGCTGTAGCAGGCAACTGAGTAAATGTCAGGAAAATCCTAATAGGACAGCTGAACTTTATTTGGGGTTAATCAGAGTCTCTTTAATTGATGGCAGGTGTGTACCCAAGAAGACTGAATGCTGTAATTAAATCAATAGGTGCTTCAACAAAGTATTAGTTTAAGGGTGTGCACACACAACAAAGTATTAGTTTAAGGGTGTGCACACTTATGCAACCAGCGTATTTATTTTTTATATTTTTCCCCTAACAGATTTTTTTGTTTTTCAATTGAATTGTACAGGATATAGGTCACATTAAAGGTGGGAAAAGTTTTGAAATGATTTATTGTGGTCTCATTTTTTATATCACAAAAACCTGGCATTTTAACAGGGGTGTGTAAACTTTTTATATCCACTGTACATCATGTTTTTTTTCACTGTGGTGGGAATAACGTTACTTTCCATTTAGAAAGAAAAAGGAAAGTATTACAAGATACAGTTCTGGTTACGTGTTGTATACTTTTATCAAAGCTTCCTTTATTTCATCCTTTTTTGTCTACACACATTTGCAATAGACCTGCTTAGGGAAGTAAAAAGATCTAGATGCCTCTTGACAGATTCAGTGTACCACTTAGCAGTCGTGATGTAGGGTTCTGACAGGTCACTGCTATAGTTTCTCTTGTGCTGCCTTTATTTTCTTGAAATGTAATGCTTTCCTTTACTAGCTGATATATTTCATGTTGAAGTTTAATTATTTTCTAGTAATTTATTTTAATTCATTTGTTTTTGTCATTTTCCTTAAGAAATGAACTGGCATGTTGAAATAATGAATATTTTATTTACCTATAGTTTTCTAAGTTAGGTAAAGTGCAATTTGCATTTTTTAGCAGTTTCACAATTACAGACGATATTCAGAAATACACTTTTTGTACATTCATCATAGTCCTGCATTCTGCTATTGTTTAGTCATTTTAAAATATATTGAAACAAAAAGTTATAATTTAATATTAGTAGCCTATTATTTATGTGCAACATGTCTAAGCATTTGGGTTCCTCTGTTACGGTAGAATTAAGAACCATCCATAGAAAATAAGACAAAGATGAAACACTGCTGAAGAATTTTTAAGGCAGTTTCTGTAACAGGCACTGCAACCATTTTTATTTATTAAGTCTGTAAGTTCTATTATATTCTAAACATTTACTTACTTTACAGGCATTTAAAGCTTTTAGGAAAAACTGCAGATGCACTCCTTTTGTCATTATTGGTTATAAGAGAATTTATTTATTGAGTTTTTTTTGAATGGGAATTATTAATTAATATAGCTATTATTGATTATTTCTTATATATTCTGTTTTATTTTTTACAAGAACAAGTAGTTTAAGATATGTTTTCCATTAATACATTTAAGGATAACTTGCACCAGTGGTGGATGTTGACTGATTGCTACCAACACCCAAAACTGGTCCATTTTTTCTGGGTGCATTGGACCCAGGTCGTCCCTGGCTAGGTGAGTGTCCTACAGCCAATTAATTCCTGATGGGAATTATGATTAACCCTCCATTCCTTAGTGAGAATTATGAATGGGGGGGGGGGTCAGCTTGATGCTGCTTGGGATGGGCCACTTACTCTGTCCCACTGGAAGCACAGCCCTCTACTTCAGCAAATCCATAGAGCCCACCATCGCAGTCTCCTGAGGGGAAGTGTAGCTCTGTATGCTGGATTCTGCTGGCTTACTGGTACATTGTAACTGGGCATGCTCAGCTGGCTTGATTTCCACTGGGTAAGATGTAGTGCTTCATTAGGTGTAACCCTTTGTGGCAACTCAAGAGATGGGACAATAAGCAATGGCTGCTCACTTCCATCTTATCCGGTCCATCCCTACTGCTGCCAGAGCTGCTACCTGAAACCAGGTCACCTGCATCATTGCCAGAGCTTCATTTTGTCCCACCAGACCCTATAGATGCCAGAGCTGCTACCTGAACCCAGATCACCTGCACCCTTGTCAGAGCTTTATCCCTGTACACCTGAGAGATAGCTTGATATTGTTATATTTTTATTATGATTAATATGTTTGTGATCGACTTGTCTTTTGTCTGTAGTTTTATATGTTTCCTTAAAATGCATATCTGGCTTCTGATTAAATTTTTGTAATAGAACTGGTAAGTTGCTAAAATCCTCCTTCTTTAGAAGAGCCACCCTCTCCAAAGCAAACAACACAGCATCAATGGGACCAGACGGTGTCCCGGGCTGCGTCCTACATGAACTCCAAGAAGAGCTAAACCCAAACATAAAACTACTGTTCAATCTCAGCCTTACTACAGGATATTTACCCAAACAGTGGTGTACAGCAACAGTGGTCCCTCTCCACAAAGGTGGTGCCTCAATGGATCCTGGAAACTATCGCCCCATAAGCCTGACTAGCTTGGTCTGCAAAGCAATGGAAAGGATCATCATGGACCTCATAAATAAAGATATTGGGGACCTACAAACACTGGATCCTACCCAGTTCGGCTTTGTTAAGGGTAGATCCTGCCTCTTAAACCTGGCCAAGGTGGTCCACACAGCCTACCTGGACCTCGCAAAAGCCTTCGATACAATACCCCACTCGGGCATTATAGATAAGCTCACCAGCTTAAATATAAACCCCTATGTCACTAGATGGGTTGCAAACTGGCTCAAGGACAGAACCCACATGGTTAGAATTGCTGGAGCCATGTCAGACTCCAAACCAGTTACAAGTGGCATCCCACAAGGCTCAGTCCTAGGACCTCTCTTGTTCGGTATATATTTCTCGGAGGTACAGGCCAACACGGAAGGGCTGTGGCTGACCAAGTTCGCAGATGACTGCAAACTTGGCGCCATAATCGACTCTCCAGCCGACACAAGCATCCGCCAAAAGGGCCTCATAGAAACAGACAACTAGTGCCAGAGCCATGGCCTCAAGCTAAACGCCAAAAAGTGTATAGTCATCCCCTTTGGCAAAAACAGAGTGCCCACAAATTACCACATAGGTGGTAATCCATTAAGTACAGAAGAAGCAATTAGGGACCTGGGGACCAAGTTGATAGCAATCTCTCATTTGACAACCACGTGGCCAAAGTGGTTAGAAAAACATTTTATATAGCCCACCTAATCATGAAGAGATTCACATCTAGATCAGGGGAGGTCATCGTGCCTCTTTGCTCATCCCTCATCAGGCCCATAATTGAGTACAATGCCCCTTTTGGGATGTACCTTACCAGACACCTGCAGCAACTGGAAAGACCCCAAAAGTACCTCACCAAGAGGATCAAAGGGCTCAAACAGATGCCATATGCTGCCCCGTTAAAGAAACTCCAGCTCTACTCAGTGGCATACCACCTGCTCAGAGGCAGTCTGTGCCTGACGTATAAAGCCACGTCCAACCCGGAATTAATGGACATGCTGCACCTCAGAAAATCCAAATCCCATCGAGCTGCGCTCGAGACTTGAACCTCAGCACTGAAATAAATAGGACATGCTGGAGAGACAGATTCATAACCCAGAGGCTCCCTTCACTCTGGAATAAAATCCCAGTCCAGGTTAGGCAGAGTCCCTCATTGACTCTCTTCAAGAGGAATCTTGATGAGTGGATGGGAAATCATAGGTTTACCCCGGGTATCACTTCTGTGTCACTGTTAGAGAGAGGCACAGTATACTAACCTCGAAAAAGGGCATAGCAAAATTAATTTAAAATGGGTGGCGAAAGCCAAACACACTCTGGCTAGGCTTATAAATGCCCTAGGACAGATAGCTTAGTATGAACCTATGAACCTATGAAAAAGACAAGACTCCTATTTAAGAACTAACGCATGGTTTCATGGTAATGCTTAGAAGAAGGTGCCAATTTTAGTCTATTAAAAGACTTTCTCTTCTCTCAATTCCATCTACAGAGGAAGTTGGTTTGGGTTGAGATTTTCCTATTTACACTAAAGGATACTCCTGAGTGGCCTGATAGGGAAGATGACCCTCCCTCACCTGGGACAAGACATAAGACAGCTTGCTAAGTTTTTGAGTAAGGATTAAATCCAACTAAGGAGAACTCTGCAGTGAAAAGATTCTCTGTAGTCTTAATGTTTTGGTGAAGGATGTTTATGCAAACTCCGTGCTGCTCCTTCACCTTTTCAATACTTTAGGTTTGCATTATGTCTGTCAGTCCACTGCAGCTTTTGTATTCCATAGATGCTTATGTAGTGACTGTGCATTTATTTATTTAATTCCAGTTTGATTACCGGGGAAGTCCACTGGGCCCAGAGAGCCCATTTTCAGTGGAGGCCCAGGGAGAAAAGCTCCATGAAACAAATTACAGTAAAGATAGCAGTCCAATAAAAGTACAAGTACAAATTCATATCAAATAATACAAAGCGTGAGCAATATTGCCCATAATGGATAATGCAGATACATTTTAACAAATTTGCACAGTTAAAGTCAAAAGCTATTTACAATATTTACAGAGTTTGAGAAATCGTATGGGAATTAGCTATAGAAGGTTATAGCTAGCTATAAGGTGTTTAGGAACTCAGGAGGATACTCTCCCAAGGACTTTTGTTAAAGAGTTCTAGGTAGGGAGAATGCAGTCACATTTCCATTTGGAGGAGAGGTAGGTGTAAAGCTGAGTTTTGAAGTTTTGTGTTTGACATTGTCCATAGAGTGGAAGGGAGAGAGTTCCATTTCTTAACTAAGGAGAAGGAGAGGAGAAGCTGGCCAGCAGGACGTTTAGGTTTGTGGACAGTAATTAAGTTTTGGTGTTCAGATCTGCGAGTTCTATTTGGGGTGTATGAGGTAGGATGTTAGTTAGAGCTGGGCATTTGGTTGGATTAAGTATTAGTCTATGTGCTGTAGTGAGCTGAAAGAAGTCCAGGTAATTTGTGAATTCTAACCAGTTGAGGGATTGGAGGGTATCACAGTGGTGAGTGGAATGTTTGGCTTTGGTGGCAAATTTAAAAATTTTGTTATAACAGCTTTCAAGTTTGGAAGTGATGGAAGAGGATAGGTTAGTTAGTAGCAGGGCGCCATACAGAAGGGAGGGAAGGAGGTAAGAGGAGGCCAGAGCATGCCTGGTAGAAGGAGAGGAAGTGGTTGTTCCTGTATAGCATACCTAGTTTTTGGTGGGTTTTCTTTATATTTTGTGAATATGGATGTCGAATTTGAGGTTTTTGTCTATACTTATACCGAGTAGTTTGACAAAGGGAACAACTTTGATCAGAGAGTTGCTTTGGCTAAGGACTTGGAAGGAATTTTTATCAAAAGAGAAAGATTTTGAGGGTGTGAATAATAGTATTTTAGATTTGTTAACATTGAGAGGAAGGTGATTTTGGTGCATCCAGATCTCAGTAGTTGAGAAGGCAGTCTGAGTTTTAGATAGGAGTTCAGGGAGGTTAGAGGCAGAGCAGGCAATTGTAGAGTCATCTGCAAATTGGATGACTTTGGCATTAGGAATAGCACAGTGAAAGTTATTGATAAAGATATTAAACAACATTGGTCTGAGGGTGGCCCCTGTGGTACTCCAGTAGGGGTGGGTAAGAAAGGTGAGGTGCCTTTTTTCCATTTCACAACCTGACATATATCTGACAGATAGTTTGAGAACCAGGAAAGCATGTTTTGGGAGAGATTTAGGTTTGAGAGGTGACTTAGAAGGTGCTTATGGGAAACAGTATTGAATGCTTTAGCGAGATCTAGGAGCACTGTGGATACTAAGTTCTCAGAATCTCAGACTTGATTGACAGTTTCTAAGAATGACAGTAGAGCTGTTATGGTGCTATGTCCTGGTCGGAAGCCATGTTGGGTAGGGGTAAGAAGTTGGTTTTTAGTCAGAAAAGGCACAAGTTGGAGGTGGATGCATTTTTCTAGGATTTTGGAGAGTGGAGAGAGAAGAGCTATATGGGGGAAGTTTAAAATGTTAGTGTTTTTGCCTTCCTTGTGGAGAGAAAGAATAAAGGCAGAATGCCAGAGTTTAGGGACATAGGATTCCTTTATGGATCTGTTAATTAGGATGCTAATTGGGAGAGCTATACTATCGGCAGCAGATGTAAGAAAGGAAGAGGGGATGTTGTCAGGGGGTCTATATTATAACATCAAAGTCTAAAAACATCGAATGTTATAATATCGACACCATTCAATCGAAACACCAGAAAACCGAACAGTCAGAATAGCAAATTTTTTCCAAGGAAAAAAATTTGCTGTTCCGACAAACATACACACAACTCAAGCACACCAAAATAAATAATCCACACACATACACTTCACGAAACCCTACACTAAACCAGACATACACCACTAGCTACCCACATACTTTAACCCAACCCTAACCCTAAGGTCCCAAACTATCGCACACTCACATCCACACAATCGCACATTTACCTGACCCAAGCCCTAACCCTAACTCACTTAACCTGCCCCTAATCCTAAAGTCTGTCACTACCGCATGCTCTCCTCACCCGTGCCCTAACCCTAAAGTCCCTAACTACTGCACACTCACCTTAACCCAGTCCGTTCGCTCACTTACCTTAACCCGGTCCATAACCATTGCACCACACTTACCTGAACCCAGCCCATAACCTCCGTTCGCTCACTTCCCTAAACCCGGTACGTAAGCATTGTACCACACTGCTATAAATAGCAAAGCCACAGAACACCGAAATCTTACCCTAGGTAAAATTTCAATGTTCCGAGACTTTGCTATTCTCAGCTTTTGCACTAAAGGGTTCGATATTATAACATTTGAAGTTTTTGAACTTCGATGTTATAATATAAACCCGTTGTCAGGTGCATTGAAGCAGGGTTTAAGTTTGGATAGAAGTCTTTTTATATAGTTAGTGGAGACAGGTTTAAGCTCAAACATAGGTGGGAAATTATTTGGGGACCTAGATGAGGTGGAATGTAGGCAAGATGGGTCATTGTTGGGAAAAGTTTTCGTTATGTCAGATACTGACGCTATAAATAAAGAGATGAATAGTGAGACTAATTCAAAGTCAGATTTACTTGGGTCCAGACAGGGGTTATTTTTGGAGCCTGGGTTGAGGAGTGAGTTTATGGAATTCCAAAAAAGCCTCAGGTTTTGGGGATGGTTGGACTGGAGCTTAGTGTAGTATAATTTTTTTGTCTTTGAAGATTTGTGTTTTTGCAAAGTTATGGAGCTGTGTATATTGTAGAAGGGGCTTGGGAAGTTTATTCTTTTGGTAAAGCTTCCAGGATTTGTCTCTTTGATGCATAATTTGCTTTCTTTCTTTGGTTAGCCAAGAGGCAGTTATAGTTTTTATTCTTTTTTCCTTGGTGGAGCTAGGGAATTTAGATTGTCTAGGAAAGTAGAATTAAAGTGGTCTATGGCTTTATCAAGTGGAAGGGTTTTTAGTATGTTCCAATTCATTTGTTTGAGATAGTTAGAGATGGTTTCGGGGTCAAATTTACAAAGGTTGTGGGTCTGAATATATTGATGATGGTGTGGATAGGAGGTGGTTGCACGGTAAATGAAAGCTGGGATGTGGTTACTAATATAGTCAGGGATGGTACCAGAGTTGGTAATTTTATTTGAATTGGTGACTTAAGATCCAGTCAAGAGTGGATCCTGGGGGATTTGTTTTGACTTCTGTCTGGATGACTTCTGTATATTAAGGTTTGCGCAATGACTGTGTAAAGCTGTTTAAACACTTAGTTGTACCTTTCTACTCGGCACTACTAGTCCTTCCTCTGCCCTTAACTTTTGTGTGGATATTCCTTTACTTTGTCTCTGTGTTACAGGAAAGCCTGTCAATGACCTCCTTTGGTTAGCATGTTTCTTTGCAACTAAAGCTGGTGACAGTTGATCCACCTTTGAAATAAGTGTTTCTATAAAGGTAGTTGTAGGTGGCAGCTGGTTTTCACTGGTACTGTGTTAGCAACATACTGACACAGAGTGAAGGTCAGTGAGCCGCTGCTCTGCACATGTGCAGATTGATTGTCTCCCACTCACATGGGAGTTCTGGCCTACTTTGCTGTTCTTTCACTCCCAGTTCCCAGACACCCTGAGACTCATTGCATTTGTAACAGCTTGTTTCCTCTACTTTCATTATCAACAATCCTGTGTCTTGAGGAAATCTTATTTAAACAAAAATGTAATGAAAAGACACTAGTGGATGACAAATATAGTAATGAGTACTGTTACATCAAGCCCATTAAGTATAACCTGCACACAATGCCTTAATTAATCCTTCAGTTAATCATTCCACACATTCACAAGCAAAAACTTTACACACATACATACATACAAACATATATATATGTATGTATATGGTATATATATATATATATATATATATATATATATATATATAGATAGATATATGTATGATTCCCCTGTATTTCATTAAATGTTCAAAATGTTGAAACCGATTTTATGAAGGGGGCAAGCCCCCAAGTACCAATGCAGCCCCCACACCCCTTACTAATTATATATACCAACTTCAGGATTTCACAACAGTGGGAAAAAAGCAGAGTCCATTTTCAACATTTTGTACCTTCATTGGAACTTAGGGGAACCATATCTATATCTAAATATACAAGCAAATGGTAAAAAAGTTTAGAAAGACAAAGTATTCATTAAAAACTGCCAGGAAGACTCAGCCAAGCTAAAATCTTCACTGTGCAATGCTTTAAATTTCCTGTAGTAGAGGCTGTTGGAATATATATAAATGACCCCTTAGGGACATTTCACTGTTTCAGCTACATGGCCTCCAAATGTCCATACCTTTTTACTTTTTCAGTCTTTATGGATACATTCAAGCCAATAAAGACGATCCCCACTAGCTGTCGACATGCAGTGTTTTGGATGTGTTATGACATCTTCAGTATATCATACGTTTTATGGCATCTTCAGTACATCATAAGTGGATTGCTTGTCTGTACTGTAAAAACAGAGGGCATAAAGCCCTGTCTGATGCCCCAAAATATTAAGGAGCCTGTAAAATATCCCAAACAACATCCAAGCAAAGGGTAAAACAGTGACACAGTAAAAACTGCAAGGAAAGCCTGTATAATATCCCAATCAACATCCAAGTAGCCTGCAACGTCTCTCAGATAACATCCAAGCAACATGCATAGTATCCCAAACAACATCCAAGTAGCCTGCTAAATATATGCAAAATTATATCATGACTGATTGACAACACAAATGAGTGGCATGCAAATGAAAGAGCTAAGAAGGGCTAATGTACAAATATATGACATGCAAAGTGAATGAATCACAAAACATTGACAACTTATTTCCCATTGTCAGTAAGGTCCTGCAGCAAACCAAGATCAAGCTTCATCTGAATGATGTACTGTTATGAACCGGTTTTAGTAATGTAATGCGTTATGGTTAGTACACAAAAATAAACTCCCCACAACACCTTCCTATGTTTATTGAGCATAACCTGTTCTGCCCCTAACCCCAATCTTGCACATTACAATACTAAAAGCCCTTTCTCTAACAGTACCAGTACATAAGACAAAAGGACACAGAACATACACACACCATCAAACAGGTACAATACTGAATCTATCCCCTTACCTGTCTCTTACCCTAACCCTAGCCTGCAAACCATTGCACATACACACTAAATTCTATAAAAAATATATTGTATAGTTTCAAAACTACCATTTAAAAATATATTTAAATAAAAAGTTGTAATTTAATATTTGTATCTTTTATTATTTATGTCCAACTTGCCTAAGCATTCACCTTCTTCTGTAGCGGTGAACTTAAGTGTTCTCACTATAGAATCGGACAAGACTATTATAATCTACACAAACCTAACAAAAGCAATACAGTCATGTACAGAAAATGGAAACCTCATGGCCACCCAGTGGCGATGGTTGTTACAGTTAATTTGACAGCCTGACCCCATGTGTAAAAAAATGGGGAAAAGAGGTTATGAATAGATGGATGGATTTGCAACGATAGAAGGAGGCAGATACATACAACACAAACCTTTCTACATTTCTTACTGATGGAAATTCTTGGCGCCAAACTTAAATTCCTTGCAACTTATCCCAAAGACAGTACTTCATACTCTGAACTGCGTACCAAACTTAAAGTGCACCTTCTCAAAAAGGCTAAATGCAATTACTTTCTCTCAAGTCAAATAACTTAAGTCCACTGTCTCTCCCCATCTTACCTCTATGGGTGTGCTTAACCATCTGACTCACAGCATTTCAAATCAGCTATAATTCGGTCTAAGATGTCGGCATATGAGAGTTGATATGAAATGTTGTGCTTATACAGTAGAGAGTTGATTATCTGTTTATCCGTTTATAGTTTGTATAATCAAATTGTTTGGATAGTCAAACATATAACTGAACCAGATAAAAAACATCTAAAATCTTGTTTTTTTCTGCATGCCGGAATACACTTTTCAACCATTCAGTGATTCTAATGGACAATAAGGAATATTTTTCACACACAAGCTGGCTACAAGCTCAAAAAACATGCTCAAGCAAATATGTATAATGTTTACATACTCAGACTTTATGGTTTTACCTACTTGAAAACTTTGGAAGGAATGGTTCTGATAATTGATGTTTCTGATAATTGACATTTGGATAATCGACTCTCTACTGTATGCCCCTTTGAGCAATTTCTGGCTATTCCAGCATCTGGTGCCATTCCCCACTCTGATGTCCTTTAATATCATTGAGAAGCAAAAAAAAAAAAGTACAGGAGCCAGTCAGCCAACTAGGTCCTGCTTCTGCATCGCACCTTCACCCCCTCCTCAAGACTGAGCAATTTAAAAAAAAAAAAAAAAAAAGGTTCACAGTCTGGTACTCAGTGCTCCAGAAATGCAAGAACCAATCAGTTCCTATTTCTGCACTCCTTCCCGACCCTTCTTCCTTAGCTGAGGATCAGTGCTCCAGAAATGCAAGAGGCAATCAGTTCCTATTTCTGCACTCCTTCCCGACCCTCCTTCCTTAGCTGAGGATCAGTGCTCCAGAAATGCAAGAGCCAATCAGTTCCTATTTCTGCACTCCTTCCCGACCCTCCTTCCTTAGCTGAGAAGTGCTCCAGAAATGCAAGAGCCAATCAGTTCCTATTTCTGCACTCCTTCCTGACCCTCCTTCCTTAGCTGAGGATCAGTGCTCCAGAAATGCAAGAGGCAATCAGTTCCTATTTCTGCACTCTTTCCCTGACCCTCCTTCCTTAGCTGAGGATAAAAAAACAAAAGAACTTCATCTCATTTCTTAAACTGTCGCAAACTGCTTGCTACATTTGTAACTCACAGTCATTACAGTTTATTTATTTTATTTTAAATTTGTTAACCGGGATGGTCCGACTGGACACAGGTCCATTTACATTGGGGGCTTGGGGAGAAAAGCTCCACAGTAAGATTACAATCAAACAATATAGTACAAATCACATATGTCAACAATCAGTGAAGTAAAGTTCAGAGATAAGAAGTCACGTACAATCCTAGCTAAACAACAAAAATTTTAGCAACAAGTGAGATAAAATACAGGGATAAAAAGCCACATACAATCACACTTATAACAGCAATCAATAAGATGGGATAAAAAAAATAAATTCACATGGTAAAACATTCGTATTAGTCAACAGTAAGATACTTAACCGTAAAATATTTACAGTGGATATGGTGGGAAGGATGTGATTTGAGTGCATTTCTGAAATGCATGTTAGTAGGGACAGAAGTAAGGGGGGGAGTTGTTCCAGGTTTGAGCTATGGTTTGGGAAAATAGAGCTTTCACTGCATTGTTATTGGCCTTAAAGATGCAGAGTAGTGATTTATCAGTAGAGCGGAGAATGGATGATTTGTTCTGTAGAGAGAAAGTAACTGACTTAGTGCTGGGGTTTTCTCGGGATATCTGACTATATTATAGGCAATGACTAACTGATGGAAATTGAGTAGATGGGGAAGTTCTAACCATTTTAGCCTCCTTAGAGATTCACAGTGATGGGTTTGGAAAGCGGAGTTATAAACAAACCTAGCAATTTTATTATAGCATGATTCCAGCCTGGCAAGATCATGTTTTCTGACTTGGGTGAGAATTGATGTGGCATACATTAGGGTGGACAATAGATGAGTTTGGGCTAGAGTGATTTGTGCCTGATGTGAGACGAATTGTTTATGCATGTACAGGGGTCTCATTTTTTATGGACCTTTTTTACAGTTTGTGAGATATGACTGTCAAAGTGGAGGTTATTGTCGACACCAAGCAATAGCTACACAGAGCACTAAGGAGCTTAATAAAAACAAAAAATAAAAAAAAAAAAAAACAAACAAAAAAAAAGAACTTTTATTTAAAGTATAGCAAACTGCTTGCTACAAGCAGATGCTAGAGTTTATACCACACCCAGAGCACTACATTGGTTCATAGGTTCATAAGTTGGTACTAGGCTATTTGGCCCTAGGGCCTATACAAGCCTAGCCATAACAATTCCCTGGCTATTTCTTCCCACAATATTTGCTTCCTGGACCCCTGTCTAGCAGGGCGACTGACGTGATCCTGGGGTGAATTTTCTTTCTTATGTAGACCAAAAAAAAGCCAGCACAAATCGCTGTGAAAAAATGGTATTATAACTAGAACATAGTGTATTTAAAAATACACAAATGTATCATATTCACCAAATGAATCAGACCGTGCTGCCTTCCTCAGTGAACAAAAAGAGTATAACAAAACCATGTATACATATAAATACCAATTAACACTTATATTACAATTATTGGATTGATCAGGGTTTCAGAAGTATTCATTCAAGCCAGGTGGAAATAATCCACCAAGCTTGACTATCCACTTCTTTTCTTTCAAATTAAGTATCTCATGCAATCCTGCCTTGTCCTGTGTTTTGTATATAATACAGTCAATGCTTGTAAATCTAAATATCCCAGTTTTATATTTACAAATATATTTATACAGTGCACTAGATTGTTTGCAGTTCTTAATGTCACTCATGTGTTCACGTATCCGTAGTCTAAGTGGCCTGGATGTTTGCCCAACATAAAATGCTGGGCATGTACAACTTGCCAAATATATCACCCAATTGGTACTGCAAGTTGCAATAAAAGTGATGTCAAACACTTGAGGTGTATTTTGGCTAGTAAAACTGCAAGTTTTGTAGACCTTTGAACAATTGGAACAATGACCACATGGATTGCAACCCATCAGTTTCTCCCCAGTCATAATTCTCTGGCTAAAAAACCTATGCTGATTTTGACACCTTTTGTAATGGTTGAACAGAGAACTTAGAGAGTGACCCTTGCGAAAGGAATATATACACTTGTCTCCTACATATTCCATAAGTGAGCCCTCCCCTTGAAGAATATCCCAATGCATAGAGATGATATTCATGAACGAATGTGTATTTTTACCATAAGTAGTAATTAGCCTAACTTGATTACTCCTGACAGGCTGGTCACCCTTATATACAAGCAAATCCAATCTGTCCTGCTAATAAGCAAACTGGCTAGCTCTACAGATGTCACCAGCCCTGTATCCCTGATTCCTGAATCTATTGGAAAGGTCACGCTTATATTGATTGTAAATAGAGGAGTCTGAACAAATTCTTCTAATCCTGAGAAATTGAGACTCGGGGATATTCCTGATGACATGTTGGGGTTGGAAGCTGGAAACATGTAACAAGGTATTATATTACGGAAATTTGCAAAAAACTTCAGTCTCCAAGGTGTCCTCGGGGGTACGTTTAACCAAGACATCCAGAAAAGTGATCTCATTTTTGTGCCAGCTTAACTTAAATTGGATGCCCCACTTGTTTTGGTTCAAATATTCAACAAACTCCACCAAATAAGAGGCATCCGCTCTCCACACTATCCAACAGTCATCAAGATATCACCTCCAAATATCAGTTTCATCATAAATCAGTTGCTCCTCTATGCAAGCCATGAACAGGTCAGCATATATGGGGACAAATGACGCCCCCATAGCTGTACCCTGTACCTACCATACACATTGTTTTTGAAAATAAAACACATTCTTAGTTAGAACATGCTCGGCCAAACAGATCAAAAGAGTGTTAAAACCTGGTCTATAAAATTCAGCCCAATCCAACCAGTATTGAAGAGAAGCCAACCCCGCTCAATGGGGGATATTGGTATACAGGGAGGTGACATCAAGACTACACAATAACCAGTGGGGTTCAAGTTGCATATCTGATATTATACCCAAAAATTGGGTTGTGTCTTGTATCCGAGCCCATATGCATGATAACAATGGTTTTAAGTAATACGTAAGAAATTCAGAAATGGGTTCTGTTTGTGAGCCTCTCCCCGAAACAATTGGTCTACCTGGGGGGTTATTGAGGTTCTTATGAATTTTAGGAAGGAGGTATAAGTATTGTTGTTTAGGATGGTCAACCTTCAAATGATAGGCAGTTTCCCTAGAAATAATACCTTCTTCAACTGCCAAGTCCAAAATGGCATCAATCTCAACCTTAAACTTGGCTCTAGGATCTATAGGCATTATCTTATAATAATTTTGATCCAGAATTTGTATCCGTGCCTCATCATTATATTGTGTCCAATCTTGGACCACTATAGCTCCTCCCTTGTCCGCAGATGAAATAACAATATCCTTGTTTGATCTAAGCTCATCTATGCAAATTCTTTCAGCCTGAGTAATATTGTCCCTACTTAAGTAATCCTTACCTAAATTTCGATGTAAATCTTTGAGCACACTGCCCTGGAAAAGTTAAACCACCGGAGACATGGGTGACGTAAACATGGAATCCTGAAATTTAAAAGGTCTATTATCAGCCTGATTTTGTTCGCCCTGAAAAAATAAACATAAATTTAAATTGCAGCAGAAATCTACCACATCCTGTGCAAATTGATGTTCAGACACAAAAAAGCTAGGAACAAAGCTGAGACCTTTATTTATTTATTTTTTATTTATTTATTTGCAGTTGGTTTACCAGGATAGTCCATTGGGCCAAGATGAACCCATTTTCAATGGAGTCCTGGGGAGAAAAGCTTCAAACAAGGTTACAATAGGTTTTACATCCTTTTTACAATATTTACAAGAATTATACAATTAGAGCATACAATTTGTGGTAGACAGACTAGTGTTAAATGTTACAGTTAGAGCAAACAATTTTTGGAAGAACAAACTGGTGGTACACACAGAAGATGCACGCTACAAAAGGTAAACATTTCAATGTAGATAAGTAAAAAGCAATTGTATCATTTGTAAGTTTGACAGAGCAGACAATGTAATTCTTTTTTTTTTTTTTTTGAGCAGAGATAAGAAATGTCCTAGTGGAGGAGAAGGAGAGATAATCAGTATAGATCATGAAGGATGTGAGCATGAGCATTCCCACTGGGAAAATAGATGAGATTGAAGAGATTTTTTGAATGTAAGATCGTTGAAGGTGGTACAAATGGCAGGAGGTAGGGAGTTCCAGAGACATGCTAGGCTAAAGGATAGGAGATTTTTACCAGGGGGACGATTTGGTTTATGCAATTCAATTAGATTTTGGTTAGATCTAAGTACTCTGCTGAGAAGGTGAAATTTAAATGCTGAGGATAGAGATGGACAGAGGTCAGGCTTGAAAATGAGCTTGTGAGCAAGAGTAAGTTGAGAATAGATGAGTTGGTTGGGAAGTTCAAGCCATTTTAATTTATGCAGTGAAGAGCAGTGGTGGGTAGAAGACTTATGACTGGTAGCGAATTTAGCAATTTTGTTGTAACAGGTGGAAAGTTGTGTTTTAAGGGAAGACTGGATGTTAGTTAGGAGTGGGGCTCCATAGAGAAGAGAGGGGATGAGGAATGAGGTACAGAGAGTGATTTTAGTGGAGGGTGTAAGGTAGCGATTGTGCCAGTATAGCATGCCTAGTTTTTGATTTTTTTTTTATATTGTGTTGAATGTGGGAGTTGAATTTGAGATGGTTGTCGATTTGAACACCCAGTAACTTAGCATTGGACACCAATTCCAGGGATGTGTTATTGTGGCTGGTAATTGATAGAGAGTTAGTATTGATAGAGATGTGTTTAGAGGGGGTAAATACCATTAGTTTGGTTTTAGAGGCATTGAGAGCAAGGTGGTTATCTTTCATCCATAGTTCAGTGATAGAGAAGGCATCTTGTGTAAGCTTTTGTAGCACTGGGAAGGATGTGGCAGAACAAATGATTGCTGAATCATCAGCATATTGGATAATGCTGGAGAATGGGATAGAGTTGTGGAAATCGTTTATGAATATATTAAATAACAGAGGACCCAGTATGGAGCCCTGGGGAACTCCAGTTGGGGTATTTAGAAAAGAGGATGTGGCTGTTTTCCACTTTACTGCTTGATATCTATTTGAGAAGTAGCTAGAGAACCAGGACAATGAGGAAGGAGATAAGTTGAGTTGAGAGAGTTTGGTTAGAAGAAGTTTGTGAGAGGTAGTTTCAAAGGCCTTTGAAAGATCAAGTAAGAGGGTAGAGACAATATGACCAGAGTCCTGAGCTGTATTTACTGTTTCTAGGAAGGAGAGGAGGGCTGACATAGTGCTATGACCGGGTCGAAAGCCATGCTTATTGAGTGTTTATATTTGCATATCCGACAATTCCAAAGAGGAGATATTAAAAACATTACATGATGTTACACTTGAGCCATCCCCCTCAACATTCCTTCTAAGTAGGGAGGGACCTTTATGCTTCCTCTCCCTCTTCTTGACCTAGGCCTAGAGGGTGGGCCAAGTTATCTCCCAGATTGTTTCTCTTTGACCTCGGTGACCTATCCATGTGGGCTTCCTCCCCCTCAGTATTGGATGAGGTATCCTCACCTGATGTAATATTCTCCCTATTTCTTTTCTTTAAAATAGATTTGGGTCTTTTGGGCCTAAAATTCCCTGATCTCTGATTGGGAGTAGCAAATTTAACATTCTTACGTATGTCAAAGGGTCTCCCCCCTATCAAAATCATCAAAATCTCTCTGAAATTTCTTCATCTTTTTCTCTTTCAAGACATTTTCCAACTCTAACAAATCCTTACTTAGTTGGTTCAGACTAACATTATAACATGGAAGAGTCTGAAATTCCTGTACGCCTTTGCTCAATTCATCCAGAACAAAAACCTGTTGTTGTATAGTTCTCCCATAATATGCAACTAGTGTATTAACAAAACCCATTGAAGCTTGCTGTTGTATTGCAAGCCAGTCATCTAATAGTAACTGATCAACCGAAACAAGTGGCTGAATTTTGACCCTCAATCCCCATGGATATATCTGTTTCTGTTGATATGCCGTAAAAAGCGCAAGTTCCACACATTGCTTCTCAAACTCTTCATGTCCTTGTTAAGTTTAGAGAAGGCCAACTTATGCTGATTAACCAAATCATCAGCACACCCACGTAGTTCACCCATCATTGAGTGTGAGCCCAGACCAAAGATGCCTAAATCATCAGTATCAGAGGACAATCCTCCTATAAAAGATGCTAGGTCCATGGTTCATCAATCCAACCTGAGCAAAAATGGGGACCAAATCCAATTCTAATTCAATAATGGGAAAAATCCAAAATGTTTAATCATAAAAAGTCATACTTGAATGTGTACCCCACTAGAACATATACTTGCTTAAGAGATCCTGACAGAAAAAACAAATTATTCCATAAATAGGAGCCAGATAATCTCCTCAACTCCAGTGGTGGTACTATATATATATAGACTCAATCATCAATCCTTGAGCACTATGCTATATACCCACAAAAATTCAAACATATAGCTGCTACACTATATTCCAAAATAAATAGTGGAGTAACCCTCTCCACCAAAATGTATGATTAGCCCTGGCGCACACACTGTCTTGTCTATTGCCCCAGTGGCGGCTGGTGACTTCAAATCAAAGGGGGGCTGCAGGGGACAGTTGAATGGGTGGGGCCAATGGGAGGGGGTGTGACCAACTAGAAAGGGGTGGGGCTATGCTCAAAACCACAAAAACTGGGACTTTAAATACACTGCCCTGGGTGCCAAACCGACATTATGAGAGTCCAATCAAGACTAAATGAAGTGTAGAAGAAAGAAAAAAACACATTTCAATGCATTGGCTACATTACAGTTTCCTTAATATCTAGATGGAAACAAAAAGGTTGTGAGGCATGAAAAAATAAATTACTTTTAAAATACATTACTGGAATGCCAGTCAAAATCAAGTATAAAAAACAAGCAGATCTCAACCCAAACCACTTCTCCTTGCACTGCATTTCTAATTATAATTTATATTCAGCTTTATAAAAGTACCAAGTAACATGCTGAAAGTAGCAATCTCTGTGATACCCCCACTTGTAAAAAAGTTTCTTATCCAAAAAAGACCTGCTACCTGACAACTATCTACTTATTTCATGGGGTAAATGTGATCAAAGTAAAAAATGAACAAACAAGAATCAAACTCTAGATAAATTGCTTAAAGGATTATTGCACAGGTTATAGACCACACATGATAGATTGGCATTCTGTTTAGTTTATAGGTAAAGCCTGCAAATATGACTGCAATTCTCCAACAAATGTCATGAGCTTCTGAAAATACTGTAATCCTATCCTTTATTACAAATGCTGTCATATGCATTTCAATACCTAAGGCTTATATGTTATCTAGTTATGCAAATATTCTCTGCATGGCACTAAGAAAAAGGCTTTCAATGTTGGCAATTCTTTAACAGTAAGCTTATTAATGCTTTCTTGCATCTTACAATCTCAGACAAGCTTACCTTATGGTCATTAAAGCATTGCTACTTAAACACAGAGCAGCAGACACTGCAACAACAACATGCATTTTCTGAATAATAAGAAACATAAATCAACAGTATAAAAATATGACAGAAAACCAGAACATTCTGCAAAATCAAGCACAGCTAAAAAGCCATTGGATGTTTGGCAGATTGTGTTATTAGGACCAACTATTTTAATGATACAATGACTTCAGTCAAATAGAAATTGATTCTGGGCATGACACAATTTCTATGATTTTTAAGATGTACAGTATTATAGTCATTAAAATAAGTAGGAAATCCGATCTCCCACCAACCCCAAGAGGAAAACTAAATTCCACAATTATTTATAGATTATTTGTCATTTACTGCTTTGTCTCATCTAACTAACTTAAGTTTCAGCTATTGAATTAGCGTTCACATAAGCAACCAAGCAGAGTCTTGCAAAATGCTATTATATCAGAGGAAATATTTGTTTAGCACTTGAAATGAACAACTTGTGCACCCAGCTAATCTGCTGAGATACTTGAGAAGCCTTTGAAGAGAATTGCTCAATAACCAAGTTTGATTTTTCGGATTTTTGATGTCCTAGTGGCAATAAGTACATTTTACATAGTTACTCAACATTCAACAAGCACATATATGGGATGTGGAGGGAAAGACTGGAATAGAAAGCACATAAACACACACAATCAAGTGTGGGTGGGACTTCACGGAGTGGTCTGTTTGCAGTTTGGTGAGAACTTCTTAGGGCCTTTGTGTAGCTTAGCTGTCTGTTGCATCAAGATGCTGTAGGTTCTTTCCTGGGCATTTAGTAAGAAAATACTCCCGCAAGTGTACTTAAACCCAAAGTCTGGGTTAATGCTACACTGCAGGAAGCAGCTTGGGATAAATGCCAGTCTTTTGCTGCTGGTGAAAGAATGAGTAAAGGATCATAGATTCCTAGCTGTAAGCAGCTGTGTTGAGACCAGCATTATCTCCACTACCAGACTGATAGCACCTCCAGCTCTCTTATGGCATTACTCCCCTTTTAGCCAATATCATTAAGCATATAGAACCATTGATTTGCACTTTCCAAATATAGCTTTAGCCAGCTTGCTTGAAATAGGCATCCTGAGACAATGTAGCCATTATCTCATGTTTAATAGTCACCTACTGATTAAAGAAACTAACTTAACTGTGTGAGAGATGCAGTTATTTTTAAAGCTAACAGAGGTAAGCCTCTCACATGAAGATGCTACAAATAACAAGCAGTTTGGCAGTACAACACCAAACTAAATCTAACACATACAGATCAGACCACACATAGATGTACATACTATGAGGTCCATAACCTACCTAAACCACAAAGGTCTCCCAAATGCTACTTAAGAAACAAATACCCTCAGCAACCTCACAAACATACAACACAGGCATCCACCTTATAACATATCTAAGAGTTAGTGTCTCGTTTCAAAAGCCCATAAGACAAGCTTCTACAAAGGAGGGACAACATGTACATGTTCTCCCCATCTTTGGGTTATTTGTACTAAAACTATAAGGGCTACAAACTTCATAGGAATGCATGGCTAGGTTTCTAACTATCCTTATGGATCAACATCTTAGTAAATGGTTCTTAACATATGAACCTAATAGCAATACAGTTGACCACAAACCACTGGCTATGCCATCAACTGGACTCCCATACAAAAACATCACATGCCATCTCTAATCACTCCTACTGCACTGTAGCTTCAAAAACAAAAACTACCTGCATTTATAGCTTTTCCCCATCTGAACAAAGCATGAACAAAACAAAACATGTATTGACTTGGGAGGGGTCTACCCACCACACCACTTTACTTATAAGTTATATACACTAACTCCATTTCCATGCAACTGTGATTAAATGGCAGACTCTGGGGTTGGACTACAAAAAAATCAACTACATTTACATTCAAAAGCATGTCATAGCTAAAACAAAATTTGTCAGCAATTTAATCATAGGAAAAATATATAAATCTAGTAAGATTAGATCAGGAGTCTTTTGCCCTCGCTCAAAACTCTGCTCATATACTCTGATTCCCATAATGCACATTTATTGTCTAGATTTGCACGACAAATAATAACAATATTACAGCAATTCAAAATATTTGCTGTATAAGAAAAGAATTATTGCGCATGTTACAATATAAAAATCAAAGCTGCTGGGGTGAAAAGTAATGTTAACAGTATACTTACTTTAATTCTTGAACCTTCACTCTGTTCTTTTCTTCTTTTTTCTTCTTCTTTCTTCTGTTCTTCTGTTCTTCTTTCTTCTGTTCTTCCTTCATTCTCTCTCTAGCACACCCAAAATCCCATCCGTTCAATCCAATGGCAAAGCAAAAAAATTTTTAATAAAGGTAAAATACCGTCAATCCAGAAACTAGCCGACAATTGACTGACTGATTCTCGCTCTTTTCCCAGCACATAAAGCCCAGGAAGAGAGCGACAACCAATCAGCAGCATTTGCCCAGCAAGCACGTCATGACGTGCCTGCGGACGTCGCAGTCCGAGCCCCTTCCATGTCTATGCGGTTTGCGTCTCAACCGCATAGACTTCTGGGGAGTTCTGGGCATCACAATGATGCCTTCTTTGCTTCCCCGGGCTGCAATCAAAACATTGCAGAAAGAATAAAAAAAAAAAAAAAAAACGCTGTTGCGCTAGAAGCGCATTAACAAGATAAGGCTAATTTAGTCGCGGACTCGAAATTTAAAGTTTTAAAGAACAGATTTTCATTTTTTTTTTACATTAAAAATAAAATAAACTAAGTACTCAGCTGTCTAGCTGAGGGAGCTGCAGTCCGGCAGACCGATGCCACGAGCCGCCCCTGTATTGCCCGAAAGGCTTATTATTATGTACCACCAAAAAATCCCTGTTGCATCAGTACCAATCCCAATATCAAAATTAGTGTCTAGTGGGCAACACATGAAAGTAACAACCCACATTTAAAAAAAGAAAAGGAAAAAATGGAAAAAAATCCCTCTGTTTTGCTCAAGCTCAATTCAAGACCGAACCCCAACACAAAACATAAGAGCTAAATATACTCAATTCAGAAGAATAATATTTGCTGAAGGGGGCCCAACACCCCGTATCAAACACTTCATTATAAATCAGACAATACTCCTATCCTGTGGACTGTATTGCCAAGTTATATTGTGATACAGTTCCTATACAACAATTTAGGTCATGTCAGCACATAAAGATTAACAATAGTACATATTGAGTCACAATACTATATATGACCCCCATGTAAAGCCTTTGCCTACCCAAATATGACCGTTCAGTTCATAATCACTTGGCAAATTTCGTTTCCTACACAAACATAGTAATTATAAACTGTACAGAATGAACTAAATTGTCATAAATTGACTGTTGGAAAAAATGTATTGAGTTTGTGAAAACAAAGTTCAAATAAGTCAAATGTCCAATGACAAAATAATATATTGTCCAAAAAAATCAAATGTTAAGATATTTCCGACCCATACACTTAGTTGCTTCATAGAAGACTAAAGAACATGTCCGCTTGCTTGCTTCGTAAAAAGCCAAAAGGCATGCCGAGCCCATTCAAAAATCATCAATATCCAAACATAATAGCCAGTTGAACAAAAGAGAGCTTATTAATGTGCTGCAAACCAGATGATATAATCATGTCCCAATGATCAGAACAACCCTTATAGTTCAACTGCCCTCTTATATTTATACAAGTGAAAAAATGAACCACAGACATACATGCATAGTTACCAACATATGTCCCATATCTGGCACTGAAAAAGAGTCCAAAAAAGAGTCCAAAAAACTGATAAGACTGGGAAGAAGTAACATAATTCCTTCAAGTTGTCCAAACCCATGGCTTCTGCTGTATAACCTTAATGGCAAAACCTTGACATTTCAAATAACTTAGTCAGAATCATCCACACTAACGAAAAGTGACACTTACCACAGGACAAAGATCACAGAGAAAATATATTCTTGTTCTCCAAGTGAGAACTGACAGCAAAAAAGCTTTGGAAACCCCCTGATCCAATACACAGATGAGGGAGGGGCCCACACCGATATTAAGCCAACAGTGAGTACAAAAAAGGAGACCAACTGATACTGTGAAGGACCCACAGGTATGGCTAGTGCAACGGCCCAAAACTCCTAAATTACGTAGAGCAAAAAAGAGCCAGCACAAATCGCTGTGAAAAAATGGTATTATAACTAGAACATTGTGTATTTAAAAATACACAAATGTATCATATTCACCAAATGAATCACACCGGATTCGGCAATGCTGCCATCCTCAGTGAACAAAAAGAGTATAACAAAATCCCCTCCAACAAAACCATGTATACATATAAATACCAATTAACACTTATACAATTATTGGATTGATCAGGGTTTCAGAAGTATTCATTCAAGCCAGGTGGAAATAATCCACCAAACTTGACTATCCACTTCTTTTCTTTCAAATTAAGTATCTCATGCAATCCTGCCTCTGAGTAGACGATATGGGACAGAGTATAGCTGGAGTTTTTTAAGGCAGTCAGCATAGGGAATCTGCTTTAGGCCTGTGATTCTTTTAGTGAGGTATTTCTGCGGCCTTTCAAGTTGTTGCAGGTGTTTTGAGAGGTACATACCAAATGGGACGTTGTATTCTATAATGGGTCTAATGAGGGATGAGTACAGTGGGACAATGACCTCCTTTTTTCTGGATGAAAAGCCCTTAGTGATGAGGTGTGCCACATAGAAGGATTTCCTTAGTGTTGTGGCGATGTGGTTATCGAAGGTGAGACCACTGTCTACCTGTGTCCCTAAGTCTCTTATCACACTTTTGGTGTTTAGTGTACTGCCACCTATGTGGTAATTCATGGGTACATGTTTTTTCCCAAAGGGGATAACTATACATTTTTTGGCATTGGGTTTGATCCCATGGCTCTGGCACCAAGCATCTGTTTCTGTAAGGCCCTTTTGTAGAGTATCCACATCATTTGGAGATTCAATAATGGCTCCCAGATTGCAGTCATCTGCAAACTTTGTTAGCCAGAGTCCCTTAGTATTGGCCTGTACTTCAGAGAAGTAGATGCCAAACAAGAGTGGTCCCAGGACTGAACCCTAAGTTACTCCACTGGTCTGGAGCTGGATTTGGAGTCAGCTACTTTTACAGTGTGGGTTCCATCAGTAAGCCAGTTGGCAACCCATCGAGTGACGTAGGGATTAATGCCCAGCTTAGTAAGTTTATCTATGATTCCAGAGTGGGAGATGGTGTCATAGGCCTTGGCGAGGCCCAGATAGGCCTTCTGGACCGCCTTACCCTCATCCACGGCTCTGGAGACTGATTTGAAGAAGTTAATCAGGTTCAGGAGACAAGATCGGCCCTTCACGAACCCAAACTGGGTGGGGTCCAGTGTTTAAAGATTGACAATGTCTTTTAAGTTTATAAGTTCCATGATAATATGTTCCATGGCCTTGCAGATCAGGCTCATCAGACTGATGGGGCGGTAGTTCCTGGGATCCAAGGTGGATCCCCCCTTGTGGAGTGGGATAACTGTAGCTGTGCTCCACTCAGTGGGCACGAAGCCTGAGGTGAGGCTATGATTAAACATGACACTTAGGTGAGGTGCCATTTCATTTTGTAGTTCATGTAGTACACAGCCCGGGGTGTCATCTGGTCCCATGGATGCTGTATTCTTAGCTTTGGAGAGTGCGTTTTTTACCTGTGTGGCCATTATTACCGGAATTTGGCAATCTTCCGGTATTGAGATGGGCCATTTAGGGGGTGAGAGGGGGGGTGAAGTTGGCACTGAATCGATCTGCCAGGATATTGGCAATATCCTTGAGATCAGTATATTTAATGCTATTCTGTTGTAGCTCAGAGCAGATATGAGCATTGCCATTTAGATTCTTGACATAGTTATAGAATGCCTTGTGGTTGTCTTTGGAATCTTTGACAATTTTATTTTCGTAACTAGCTTTGGAGGATTTTATGAGGGATCTTAGCTTCTTACTGAGGCTGGTAAGGGAGTTTTTTGCATCCTGGGATTTTCCTCTTTTCTGCAACAGTTTCTTCTTTTTGTTGTAAAGTTTGTTTATGACAGGGGATCACCATATTTGGCTTCATGTTATTGGAGGAGAGCATCTTGGTTCTATTTGGGATGGCATGATTCATGTATGGATGTGCTCGTACAGTGCCTTAGTCTAGGACTCAGCAGTTGAACTTTCAGTTCCTGTCTGTATGGGTGTCATGAAGTTTGTCACTTCTGACTTGAGTAGCATGTAGCTGGCTTTGGAGAAGTTTTTTATGGAGGTTTCCTTACTGGGGGTGGGGTGGGATGTGGATGTTATGGGTGATTAGCTTATGGTCTGACCTGACCAATGAGGGGGTGACCATAGGTGTGGAGCATCGATTTCCCACATTGGTAATGACCAGGTCTAGGATATTGGAGCCCCTGGTGGGACAATGGATTAGTTGATCCAGGGTATTGGAATTTATGAATTCCAAGAACCGTTGGGCAAAGGTGTTGGTGCATGAGTAGTCTTCCCAGTTAATGGCAGGGTAGTTGAAGTCACCCAGTATTAGGGTGTTTGGTTGTATCTTAATATTTTCCAGTATGTTTAGAAAGGTGTAGTGAGAATCTTGGAACATGGTTGGGGACCTGTAGCAAGCTACAATTTGGATTGTAGTCTTACCTAGTGTGAGTTGCACCTGGAGAATTTCAGATGCATTGTGTTGGGCAATTAGCCTGGTGATGTGAATATCCTTGGTGAATATGGACACTCCTCCACCTTTAGTGTTTTGATCTTGGTTTGGTGGCCAAAACGTGTGGTAAGAGTTGTAGCCTGGTATTGCAGGGGTGCTCTCTGGAGCCTTGAACCAGGTCTCAGTTACTGCACAGATATCGATGTCCTCCATTTTCAGGAGTGCCTCGAGAGAGTGCATTTTGAGGTTTAGACTTCTAGCACTGAGTAGCATTACCTTCAGATTTTGCATACTTGTACCTGTTATGGTGGTGGTTTTGTCCTTTGAGCATTTGCCTAAAAAAGGCACTATAGGGGTGGCAAGAGCCTTAGCCAGTAACCTGAATCCCAGGGGCGACAGGTGCAGACCATCTCTAGCAAAGCATCATGGTCTGTCAATCATGTCGGCCCAGGCAGACAAATACTGAATCCCCTTTGAATGACACCAGAAGCTTAGCCAATTGTTGAAGTCAATCATTTTGTCCTTATATTGTGGTATAATTCTGGGCAAAGGCAGGATGCTACTCAGAGCTAGGGCCATACCTGCCTGGGCCACATGATCTGAGAGCTCATCCATGTCTCTTTTCATACAGTCCAGGGAGGTATGTCTCAAGTCATTCATTCCAACATGGACAATGACAGAGTCATATTTGTACTTTTTGTGGAGTAACTTGAGTGCATGTGTTATGTGGCTGATCCTGGCACCCGACAGGCAGCTGACTGTAATTTTCTCCTTGTTCAGCCTGGTGAGTGGGACATCAGTGTGCCTGACTATAGAGTCAACTATGACTAAAGTGATAGGTACATTGTCTTGCCTTAGGGGCTGTTGCTGTGTGGCACACTGGTGTTGTCAGCTATGTGACACTTTGGTTGTGATTGGTGTTTGTTTGCGTTTCAGCTTCAGAAGTCCTTGCTGCTTGGGCAGGTTACAGTTAAGAGCCTCTGCATATGTGGATTTATTGTTGCTATGTGTGGGTGTTAGTGGTGTGTGTTTAGAAGGGCTATGTGTTGCTTGAGGTGTAGTGCGGGTGTTAACCTTCTCCTCTTGACTGTCTAGCACAATCTTGGGTGGAGAGAGTTTTGCTTCCAATTTGGCTATGTAAGTGCATCTCTCACAGGTTGTAGTGTTGGGTGGTAGGAGGAGAGTGTTGTCTGTGTACATGAGACAATTGCTGCATTGCCCCAGTATGCCCAGATTCACCAGGTGGACAGGAGAAATCACCGGAAGCTGACCCTTGAACATGCCTGGTTTGGTGCTTTTTTTGTAAAGTACAGGAGCTGTTTTCCCTTACCATAGCAAGCTACTTTGCAGTTATAGGCTGTTTAGTGCCAATGCTTAATTTCTCCTTGTTAACAAGGAGAGATGAGTGCTTGTATCAGTTTAAGGCTTCCTAGTGCTTTCCAGCAGGTATTAGAGCAAGTGGTAGTCACAGGGATGCTTAAAGGTAAGATGAAAAAAAAATGTTAACCTAAACACTGCAGTGTGCACTGCTTGGATGAAACCTTTTTTTTATTTTAAATTGTAATAAACTGTTTCCTACATTTGTAAGACGGAACACAGAATGCTAAAGCACAAGTTATGTACAAAAAAAAAACTTTAGTTTAAACTGCTGCATAACAAACAGTTGTTACAGTTAGCAGAGCCAGAGCACGGCCAAATGGGTGCCCCCCCCCCGCAGCCATTTCAGTGTCCCATTACTTGGCTATTTCTCTCCGGTTACCATAAACACTGTTCAAACCTCTCAGTTTGCCTACTGTTTTCTGCTTTACTTCTACAATGATTATTTGGATTTAATTTAAAACTTTTATTTCAAATTTTATAGCACAAACACTGAAAGACATTTGGTAAACAAATCAGTACAGTCTCTCAATGAAAACAGACTTAGCTTTAACAATGCATCTGGCCAGTGGCAGATAAGGTTTACCTTTGGGCTGTTTTCAAATCATAGGCCTCTTGCACACATTTTTAGGACCATGCACACATGCATTTGTTCTTTAGCTCACCTTCCTAATTGTATTCAGTTGTATTCCTTGCATAACAAAGCACCACTTGTTAGAGTGTGTTTTAAATTTGTAGTTTGAACATTTTTCCAGTAAGCAATGAAACAAAATGTATGAACCAGTAATGACAAAACAGCCAAATTCAGAACATTTCAACAGTAAAAGTCTACTGAAACTTCTGTCATTACAGTCCACTAATATTAGTCAATAGGCACAATCTCTGCAGAAATAAAGGTCACCTGAATAATTACACGGTAAAGAAATGTGTAACTAATAAAGAGGTTGCTGCTAGCAAACAAGTTTATATTTCAATGTTTCGGCTACAAATTCAGTGCTTGCTGCCCTTGAAGAATAAATTGCCTGTGTTATATTAAAAAAATTGTAAGCTTTTAATATTGCAATAGGGAATGGATGACCATCTGACAACAGGTTCATAGTCACTAGCCATCTCATCCAAAGGAGGACATGCCCAGGACTGCAGCACCCCACCCCCTTAAACTATAACACAGTATCAGCAATCTGTCTGTATGCTGTGGGGAGAGAACCCACATCCTTCTGCATCAAAATCAAGTATGCTACCTGTTGTGCTATTATCAGTGCTTACAAATTCTTTAACACAATAGGAATACCATTTGCTAAACAACAGTTGCACATTGTAAGCAGACTTAGCATGAGCAGCAGTAAACTTCTCTTCCCTCGAAGTTCACAATTCCTTAAAAAAATGCACTTGACACTCAACTTCTTGAAAATGCATATGAAATTCAACTCGTTAAAACACATTTTTAATAGCGTAGTGGTTGAGCTAGAGGATTCAAGCTGTTTTTTCCTGTAATGAAGGTACAGGGTTCGAGCCTCAGCAAATTAAATAACCACCTACTCTCCCTAAATGGGGCATTTTATACACATGCACACACACTCAGTCACATCTAACTTGCTATAGAATAATCCATCCAGTGAGTTTACATTCATTCTGTGGTAGCAGCACCAGAATGTAAGGAAAGGAATGTATTCTTGTATTTAAATTATGCACTCACGGAAAGGAAGAACAGGAGGTCTCTGTGACGGTGCACGTTCAGATGCAGCAGGTGTGTGCGACCAGATGCGGAAGGTAATCTCAAAGAGGAATGCCCTTAAAAATAAAAATGTGCAATTTGTTTTTGTAATTAAAAAGGTAAATGTGACAGTCCTTGGCAAATGGGCCCCCTTCCAGCCAGGGGGCCCTAGGCAACTGCCTTGGTTGCCTAGTGTTGGACACGGCTCTGATAGTTAAAGCACATATGGAGC
The DNA here is from genome assembly GCF_019279795.1 of Protopterus annectens. NCBI lineage: Eukaryota > Metazoa > Chordata > Ceratodontiformes > Protopteridae > Protopterus > Protopterus annectens. The sequence goes on from NC_056729.1 coordinate 1,958,956,533, forward strand.
ACTACAGCCATCAGCTTTGAGTGCAGATGCAAGGCAGGCATTTAAAGTCAGTGTGTGCTATTACAGGGATCACACACCTCTAACACTCCTTCAGGTGCAGCTGCCCTCTTCACTCCACCCTATCTTGTTAACTGCTAATTTTGTTTACTTTGGCTTTCCTTTTTTTTTTTACATTGGTTTTGAAACCTCCTCTCTTCTATTTCACATTTCTTTCTGTCAAACTGTCAAATGTTTGCAGCTGGTTGTTTGCTTGTTCAGTGTTCCTTTGATCCCTTGTAAATATCAAGCACATTGCATTATAGCTGGTAGAACTTGAGAGGATTCTCCTTTCAGCATTTTATAGCTGCTGCTTTTTGAGAACTGTCTAAATCCTTAATGAGGAAGCCAGTGGCTCAGACCTGTGCAGTGAAATTCCATGAACAGTGTACAGATAACTAACTTATGAGGCCTCTTCAGTTTTTGACATTTGCAATTACTGCTTCTGTCATTTAACAAGTGAGGCTGGGTTTGCCTTCTCACCAGGTTATTAAGGTGTCAGACTCCATTATTTTCAAGATTTGCTGTGTAGAACAATTTGCCAATGTACTTCATGGTGATTTTATCCCAGTACTAATATATCTAGACAGCCCAGAAGCAATCTTTGGCACAATTGTTCATGGCCGTTAAAGTATTCCTGTACAGTTGTCTGACTTTCTTTTCAATATTCAAGTCATGTGTATCTTCAAAATGTCATGAATTTTTGTTTTTGGGTCAATAAGTACAGATATATACCTGTCTGAAGTTCTGAATTCTGTTATCTCTTTCATAGATTCACTCCTTTATGTATTTTTAGACTGTTGGAATAATTATTGTAATATTCACTTTTTACATAATAACCAACAGCAGCGAAAAAAAACTGAAGAAAACAAAAGTGGCGTGCTGAGTCGCTGTACGCCAATGGATCAAGGAACGCCAACAGTTCACAAAACCACAATAAATAATGCAGGTGCTAGTGATATATCCACAGATCACAGAGCTGATAAAACGAATCCAGTTTATTCAAAACATAATACAAGGTTAAGCGCTTTCACACACATAGTGTGTGCTTCATCAGAACAATATTTGATAGTTTAAACAGACTTTAAATATGTGATTTGGCGCCAAACTGCTGTAACACATTTAAAGCTACAACGCCTTATTAAATGCATATAACGCTTAAAATAATTCCATATTATAACACTCAAAGTTGAACAACACATTTAAAAAATATTATACTAATTATATTATAATGTATTGGTAGATAATTAATCCACCACATTATATGCCTGTACTTTTAACAAATACAATAAAATATATGGATATGTACATCCCCTCCATTTCAGTGTGTATTTTGTATGTAATATGTTTAAAAATCAGTATAAATATCAATCAATATACTAATAACAATTACAATAACACCATACCCCCAATATAACACACTAAATAAATGTATGTATCAATACATAATATAACATATAAAATATAAATATAAATATAAAAAATATAAATGTAATTGAAAAGGTAAAGGTTAATGACAAGAACTTTGGTAGATCATGTGTTATAGAATTTGGTCCACACTGTAATGCTATAAAAGACATACTTAACAAGCATTGGCACACATTGTTAGTTAATGACGAAATCACAGATATATTGGGAGCTAAGCCCAGTTTTATATATAGGATGGGACAGAACTTGAAACTCCTGTTGGAAAAAAGTACAAGGGGAATGGAAAATCAAGGTGTGGGCAGTACGAAGAGATGTGGCTCCTGCAATCAGTGTAGGTACATTACGGAGGAGACGGAGATAGTTTTAATGAACTATAATAAGACTAGATTAATTCCTAAAAAAGGGAATTGTAACACTAGGAATATAGTGTATGTGGCTATATGTAAGAAATGTTCTTCCTATTATATTGGAAAAACTGAACAAAAGTTCAGAAAAAGGATATACGCGCATACTTATTCCATTAGAAAAAAGGATGAAAAAAATGCCTTAGCCAAACATACAATGAACAGAGGTAGTGACCATGAGTTTAAATTTTGCATTTTAGAAACAGTAATGCCAAACCCAAGGTGTGGGAACACCAAGGGGAATTTGCTATATAGAGAGTGTTTTTGGCAGATATTGACTGATGCCACAACCCCCCCGGGAATTAACGATTTTATCTCTGTTAAACCTATACTAGCAGTATGAGAATTGTACATTTCACACATTTTATACATTTTTTATACATTTTATATTTTATATGTTATATTATGTATTGATACATACATTTATTTAGTGTGTTATATTGGGGGTATGGTGTTATTGTAATTGTCATTAGTATATTGATTGATATTTATACTGATTTTTAAACATATTACATACAAAATACACACTGAAATGGAGAGGATGTACATATCCATATATTTTATTGTATTTGTTAAAAGTACAGGCATATAATGTGGTGGATTAATTATCTACCAATACATTATAATATAATTAGTATAATATTTTTTAAATGTGTTGTTCAACTTTGAGTGTTATAATATGGAATTATTTTAAGCGTTATATGCATTTAATAAGGCATTGTAGCTTTAAATGTGTTACAGCAGTTTGGCGCCAAATCACATATTTAAAGTCTGTTTAAACTATCAAATATTGTTCTGATGAAGCACACACTATGTGTGTGAAAGCGCTTAACCTTGTATTGTGTTTTGAATAAACTGGATTCGTTTTATCAGCTCTGTGATCTGTGGATATATCACTAGCACCTGCATTATTTATTGTGGTTTTGTGAACTGTTGGCATTCCTTGATCCATTGGCGTACAGCGACTCAGCACGCCACTTTTGTTTTCTTCACTTTTTACATAAAGAGCTCCGCCCAGGAGAAATAGATTTCATTTGTAGATACTATCAGTTGTGTATTATGTGTGCAAGTAAGTCCTCCATCATTTATAGATCTTATAATTAGAGTCTAGAGATTAGATAACTTAAGATGATTAAATTAAGGAGTGGGTATCATTGTGGATGGTTTCATTGTCAGTTTATTCTTTTTTTTGCAATTGAAACACCTCTTTAAAAGTTCAGTAATGAACATTTTAGCTGGATTTTTCACTTTACTAAAACTTCTCATTAGAGAACCGATATCATTGCTAATTATTGTATATAGTTTGGTTGATGTTATTATTAAACTTGAATAAAGAGATTAAAAAAATAAATAAAATGAGTCTAATTTTATAGACATTTCTCTTTGCTTAGTTTATTTATCATTTAACTATCTTCTTTTAAAATTAAGTTTGGTTTGGTTGATTTTCAGTTATAACCCACTGCTGACTATTAGTGTTATTATTCACCCCCGCCCAGCTCTTAATGCTCCGTCCGTGGCAGAAGACATTGGCATCCCACTATGGAAGCATACTAGACGTGTGAGAGTTTGTTTCTTCAATGCTTTCCTTCATCTTTATATTTGGTGCATATAAATGATTAAGATGTGACCCCTACATTTTTTGATAAGTAGGATGACAAGCATTTAGTTTTTTTGCGGATGTTTGGCAGTTAGTTTGAGTGAAGCAGGGCCAAACCGTGTAGCACAACAGTCATTAAAACTGAGCAAAGATAGTTTATACACTCAGCACTAAAGAATATATTAACAGATCTTACAAAAATTCACAATGCATTTCGATATTTGACAATGTACTTGTGTTCTGGTAACTGTGGACCTGAATTTTCAGCACCACTTAATATGTGGCATTCTTTTCACATCGTACATTGTTGAAACCATTTCAGAATAGTCTACAAACTGACAAAGTACCACACATAAATATTCATCAATCAACTATCATGATGCTCCAACCAAACACTCTGTTGTATGCTTGCTGTGTATTACCTTCTATAGCTGGTTCCTTCCTTATCCACTGTTGGGCTGCTAGACATCCTTTAAAATGAGAGTTTCACTTTTGATAGATCAATTAATGGTACTGTTCTGAACAATGACTGCAGTTCATCACTGTTAACACCATGTGGGAAGGACAAACAGCACGTGCGTGTGTGTGTGTGTGTGTGTGTGTGTGTGTGTGTGTGTGTCTGTGCGTGTGTGTCTCTGTCTGTCTTTCTGTGAGCATACATGTGTATGGTTTTGTGTGTGTGTGTGTGTGTGTGTGTGTGTGTGTGTGTGTGTGTGTGTGTGTGTGTGTGTGTGTGTGAACGTGCGCAGAAGAGTTGTAATAGTCTATTGCAGTTCTCTGAAGCTACTGTCTTTCATTTTTTTAGAAACTAATGCATATCACTTATTCTGTGTCTTAGCAATTTCTGAACAAGTTGTGTTTTTTTTTAGAAATGCATTTGGCATACTGCTTACATTGGACATGATCTTTGACAAGCCATGTTTCCTTGAGACAGCACACATACATGCAGTAAATATGATCTTGCATCATTAGTACCTGGAGTTCATTGTTTTCTTTTTTATGTTTGTACAGGCAGAACAAGCTGGAAGAAGCCCTGCTGTTTTCAGGACAGTTTACAGATGCTCTGCAGGCTCTCATTGACTGGTTGTACAAAGTCGAGCCTCAGCTGGCAGAAGATCAGCCTGTTCACGGGGACATTGATCTAGTGATGAATCTAATCGATAGTCACAAGGTACTTCTACCTAACGTGTCTGATGTCATATTGTTTATTAAAATAAAAAAGAAGATATCAGGACATAAACTTAACTATCTTGGTTTTGTATGTTGAATAGGTACAGTTTTTACAAATTAGAATTCAGATTCTTGTTTGTGAAAGCACATTGAAACTGCAAGACAATGCCGGCAGAGTGAAACAGTTAAATTCAAGACAGCAGCATTTCAGTAGCCATGCACTTAGAAGCAGTAAACGTATTGTACAACAGTGGCTGAGTCTGATAAACAAGTTGCATACACACAGCATCTGACTGCATGGAAAGCAGCCATGAGTACACTGGTAGTGATTTATAGTACTGTGCTGTGCCACAGTATGGCAAGCAGAAGAGTGCTGTTGAGAATATATGCAAATGAAAGCATAATGACATGCAAATGAAGGTGCATAGGGAAATGAGGCCAGGATGACATGCACATGTATACAAGGTGAACACAGTTGTGATCCATAGCTGTAAGTGGCAGAAATTACATAGTAGTGTGAAACAGACTGTAAAGGAGCAAAGCACTCAAAGACTGTCAGAGCTCCAAACAGGAACAGTGCCTGCGATCACAGCAACAGCCACACATCAGCGACTAGTAGGTCTTAGTACCTCCACTTCCTATCTGTGTACATGAGGAGGTGTCAGGCAGCATGAAAACAACACCAGCAGCAGGTAGTATTGCACGGTGTTACTGAAAGATTATTGATCGGTTTTGTGTTTGTCAGAATATTTTACAGATATTACTTGACGTTTGCAGAAATGTGTGGCCTTTCCATCCATATGGAGACTAAGGTATGTATAGCACTTGCTGTCCTAGCCACTGGAACCTTTCAGAGACCAACAGAGGGAGCATTAAGTATTTCTAAGGACTCTGCCTGCAGTATACAAAATCATTTCCTTAAAGTTATGCTTCTTTTTGAAGTTGTACTTGTATGTCTGCTAGACTTAGGTGATCTGTTAGTACCATAGAGGTTAGCCACCACTTTGTATTGCTTCTGTGACATTACTGATCTCCATGAGGTACTGTAGCAATAAAGTCTTCACATAACTCATAGCTACAGAGGCAAGCAACCAGGAGAGACTACCATTCCATGAACTGCCAGTTAGTGTGTGCTGCACATGGAATTATAACTAATGTGTCCAGTCAGCTTCCAGGCAGTTCCCATGATTCACATGTATGGCATACATGTCAGCTACTTCCCTGCTTCCTGCAAGGGGTCATTCCACAGGACCACTTATTCTGTAAGTGAAGGCACTATGGCTAAAATATAAATGGCTGCATGTAAAATGTGGCCAAGTGCAATCACCCTCCATCGTCTGGATGTTGCTGTTGTGTTGCAGATTATGCTGGATGCCTGACAAATCCCTGGCTGGGGACAGAAATACATAACCCAACAGTGCATTGCTAAACTCCAGTACAACTCATTATGCACACACAACACACACGCACACAAAACATAAGATCAGTGAGCATGTATTCATCCAGTTTGAAGCCTGTTTCCTTTGCATCAAGACATCTGGGAAGGTGCTGAATTATGACTCTTCTACAGCTTGTAGAATGTTTGTAGCATGAGGCAAGAAGCCAGCAATAAGGTCATATGATGCACACACATGACTGACACAGAAGGCACAGAAACAACATTCATCTGATAGCAGTGAGGCAGAACTGGAGTAAACAGCAGCTGCATAATACCTCTCAGACAGTGATGGGCACAATGAATGGCAGTACAGGTGAACTGCTGATGTCCATTCCAAAGCTATGTCTCCTAATGAGCTCATTTTGACAGTGTGGTGACACATAGTAAACATGATGTGCGCACTCTGTATATCAGGCTGTGCTGGTCAGTGTATCATTGGGCTATGATGTGGATCAGATATTTCCACATATACCACACAGGAAGGAAGGTGTTACAGTTTTTGTCATATGCACAGGTTCTAAGGGAAGAAGTAACATGTGGATGTCTACATACACTGGACTGGGGTAGTAACAAGTCAAATAAGGCAGAGCTGGGTGTCTTGAGGTGATGAGAATTCTGTGACACCACAATTGCCTCCAGCAATGTTAGCTTACAGCTTTTGGTTGCCCCCTCCCTATTCCTGATCTCTCACCTGATATGATGTGTGCCTTTACCTTAGCATGGCATAATATGTTGGTGATATGCTTATAACATTGTTGCAGTGTACAGTTCCAGCCTCCCCACACTGATGTTATGACAACCACTGGTCACTCCTGGTTCTCTAAAGGCTGATCAGCACTCCCTGTCCTCAACATGTGGTGCCAATAAGTCCTGAGTGCCTGTAGCAGGATGGCATTTTCTTAAGGGATAAAACTGTCCAACTTCTGTTGTTCACCTCATTTTTCAGGAGAAAAGTGGAAAGTGCTGCTGTTTTTTGTAACACTGCTGTCTAGACCTCTATAATAGCTTCCAATGTGTGCACAGTAGAAATTAAGACAGTAAATGTCTAACTCAAATGTTAGATTACACAAATTTTGTGTTTGGCTTGCACATCCTCTAACTCCACACAAACTGGGCTGTTGCACTGGTCTGAATACTTTTTCCGGCATGGCCTTGTCAACAGGCAAAGAGATGCATACATTCTTAAGAACACCAGGGCAAAGTAAGGTGACATTACATTAAAAATGTACAAACAAAATTACAAGAAGTAAGTATATTATGCAAACGGGGCAGTGATTTTAAAGAAATATATATATAAATTTAAATAAATACATAATCCTGGGCTGAAACTGACGTAGCTCCAGTGGGCTCAGTATTCTTCTCCAGTTATCAAACTGAATGCATAAATAAAAAAAGCAGACATCAGAAAAAGGTTGGCATAATGGTTAAGGTGTTTACCTTGCACACACAAGGTGCAGGGTTTGATTCTCACACGGGGTAACTGGCTAGGCTTAAAATGGGCCGCAAGGGCAATTAGCCTAATACTAACCTATGAAGAAATATAATGAACAAAAGAAAGCTGTCACAGTATAGTCATCATCAGCAGTGTGGATTGTGTTGCACATAAGACTGTAAACAGTAAGGTGGAACATTTTTAACAGGTTTGCTGATGAATTCACAAGTACTGGCTTGATAATGGTGTTCCTTTAGAAATGTTATGGTGCTTCTAATATTGTCAAGTAGTTTTTTCCACACAGCTGGGACAATTCCTGAAAAGAACATTTCAGTAACTGAGAGTTTAAATGGGGGGTCTATACAGCATAGTGTTTAAGGAGTCTCTCAGAGATTAGGAGCTGCTGTTGATTTGCAGTTTATTCCTGAGTAGTGGGTATTACGTGTTAGAAATTAGTTTAAAGGCAAGCTTACTCAGCAGAAAAATTGCTGTATCTTTAATTGAGATTTTTTTTAATGTAGTGCGGTGGTCAGTGATTAGCCACATGTCTGACATCCCACGTCTGTGGCATATACAGGATATATGTGGTAGTACTTGTATTCCTTTTCTGATCAGTGATGACTTGCATTTCCATGGTTCCAGAACTTGCACTGTATCCATGATCTGTACACCACTGCAGTCATACCTCAGTGGCTTTCTCTGCAAGCGCCCAGTAGAGAGCAGCTGTTTGGTGCATGAAAGGAGTCTTAGGTTCATAGGTTCATACTAGGCTATCTGCCCTAGGGCATTTATAAGCCTAGCCAGAATGTGTTTGGCTTTCGCCACCCATTTTAAATTTATTTTGCTATGCCCTTTTTCGAGGTTAGTATACTGTGCCTCTATCTAACAGTGACACAGAAGTGATACCCGGGGTAAACCTATGATCTCCCATCCACTCATCAAGATTCCTCTTGAAGAGAGTCAATGAGGGACTCTGCCTAACCTGGACTGGGATTTTATTCCAGAGTGAAGGGAACCTCTGGGTTATGAATCTGTCCCTCCAGCATGTCCTATTTATTTCAGTGCTGAGGTTCAAGTCTCGAGCGTAGCTCGATGGGATTTGGATTTTCTGAGGTGTAGCATGTCCATTAATTCCGGGTTGGACATGGCTTTATACGTCAGGCACAGATTGCCTCTGAACAGGCGGTATGCCACTGAGTAGAGCTGGAGTTTCTTTAACCAGGCAGCATATGGCATCTGTTTGAGCCCTTTGATCCTCTTGGTGAGGTACCTTTGGGGTCCTTCCAGTTGCTGCAGGTGTCTGGTAAGGTACATCCCAAAAGGGGCATTGTACTCAATTATGGGCCTGATGAGGGATGAGTAAAGAGGCACGATGACCTCCCCTGATCTAGATGTGAATCCCTTCATGATTAGGTGGGCTATATAAAATGTTTTTCTAACCACTTTGGCCACGTGGTTGTCAAATGAGAGATTGCTATCAACTTGGGTCCCCAGGTCCCTAATTACTTCTTCTGTACTTAATGGATTTCCACCTATGTGGTAATTTGTGGGCACTTTGTTTTTGCCAAAGGGGATGACTATACACTTTTTGGCATTTAGCTTGAGGCCATGGCACTGGCACTAGTTGTCTGTTTCTATGAGGCTCTTTTGGAGGATGCTTGTGTCGGCTGGAGAGTCGATTATGGCACCCAGTTTGCAGTCATCTGCGAACTTGGTCAGCCACAGTCCTTCCATGTTGGCCTGTACCTCCGAGAAATATATACCGAACAAGAGAGGTCCCAGGACTGAGCCTTGTGGGACACCACTTGTAACTGGTTTGGAGTCTGACATGGCTCCAGCAATTCTAACCATGTGGGTTCTGTCCTTGAGCCAGTTTGCAATCCATCTAGTGACATAGGGGTTTATATTTAAGCTGGTGAGCTTATCTATAATGCCCGAGTGGGGTATTGTATCGAAGGCTTTTGCGAGGTCCAGGTAGGCTGTGTGGACCACCTTCCCCTCTTCAATGGCCTTGGTGACTGTTTCAAAGAAATCAACCAGGTTTAAGAGGCAGGATCTGCCCTTAACAAAGCCAAACTGGTAGGATCCAGTGTTTGTAGGTCCCCAATATCTTTATTTATGAGGTCCATGATGATCCTTTCCATAGCTTTGCAGACCAAGCTAGTCAGGTTTATGGGGCGATAGTTTCCAGGATCCGTTGAGGCACCATCTTTATGGAGAGGGACCACTGTTGCTGTACGCCACTCTTTGGGCACATATCCTGTAGTAAGGCTGAGATTGAACAGTAGTTTTATGTTTGGGTTTAGCTCTTCTTTGAGTTCATATAGGATGCAGCCCGGGACACCATCTGGTCCCATTGATGCAGTGTTTTTTGCTTTGGAGAGGGCGGCTCTTACCTAAGCATCTGAGATGTCAGGGGGGCAGCACTCTGCTGGGATAGATATTTGCCCTTTTGGTGGGGGGGGGGAAGAAGTTTGCGCTGAACCTGTCAGCTAGGATGTTGGCAATGTCTGTGGGTTCGGTGTATTTTTTGTCATTTTGGACTAATTCTGAGCATATCTGGGAATTATGACCCAGGTTCCTAACATAACTAAAGAAAGCCTTGTGATTATCCTTAGTGTCCTGTGCAATTTTTCTCTCAAAGCTGGCCTTAGACAATTTTATGTGTGCCCGTAGTTTTTTGCTAATACTGATCAGTGATGCCTTCCCTTTTTGGGATTTTGCTTTATCATTTAGTAGCTTCCTCCTTCTATTGTATAGTTTGTTTATGGCTGGGGTCCACCAGACAGGATGTCTGCCTTTGGAGGATCGGGTCTTGGTTTTATTTGGGATCGCATGATCCATGCATTCCTGAAGGTGTTCATAGAATGCGTTTATAAAGGATTCTGCGGTCTGGGCCATATTTTCCACAGGCCCGGGGGCTTTGAAGGATTCCACCTCAGTTTTGAGGAGTGTAAAATTTGCTTTAGAGAAGTTTTTCACTGTGGTTTTCTGGGCAGGGGGTGGGGTCGGGATGTGAATATCCAGTGAGATTAGTTTATGGTCTGATCTTACCAGTGAGGGATACACTTCTGGTCTGGAGCATAGAGTCCCCATGTTGGTGATGATCAGGTCCAGTATGTTTTCCCCTCTTGTGGGAGTGGTTACAAGTTGTTCCATAGCATTTGAGTTTATAAATTCTAGGAACCTTTGGGCTAGGGTGTTGGAGCTAGAGTAATGCTCCCAGTCTATGTTTGGGTAGTTGAAGTCGCCCAATATAATGGTGTTTGGAGAGACCTTCATATTTTCCAGTGTTCTCAGGAAGGCCGAGTGGGGTTCCTGGGTTTGGGAGGGTGGTCTGTAGCAGGCTATAAACTGGAAGGCAGTTTTACCCACTGTTAGTTGCACATGGATAGTCTCTGATGCTTCATGCTTTGCCACCAACCTGGAGGTGTGGGTATCTTTGATTAATATCGATACTCCCCCTCCTTTTGTGGTTCGGGTCCAAGTTTTGGGGCCGAAAAGCATGGTATGAGGTATAACCTGGTAGTGCTGGGGTGCTCTCGGGAGCCCTGAACCAGGTTTCTGTTACTGCACAGATATCGATGTTCTCCATGCTAAGGAGAGTTTCGAGTGCATGCATCTTGAGGTTTAGACTTCTGGCGTTGAGTAGCATTACTCTTAGTTTCTTATCCCTTGTGATACCTATGGAGGTGGGTTTGTCTTTTGAGCCTTGCCTAAAAAAGGCACTATGGGGGTAGCAAGAGCCTTTGCCAATATCCGAAAGCCCAGGGGTGACAGGTGCAAGCCGTCCCTAGCGAAGCATCGTGGCTTGTCGAGCATATCATCCCAAGCTGACAGGCATTGGATCCATGGCCCATTCTGAAAACTTGATGCTGGTACGATCTGGCAGAGATGTTGGCCACAGCCAAAGACATTACAAGGTCAGAGGAGCAGTACAGGCATCATTATGATGACCCGTAATGCTGTTTCCTTGATGACCTCATTATGTGGTAAGTGGAGGTTATCCAAACAATGCCCCAGATGGTACTGTAAATTATTGTCATTGTATTTTGGGGGGGGTCATGGGAGTGACTGACTTTTGCTGTTGGCAAATGTGCATGATCCTTTGTATGGTACTTCAATATCAGAGGGAAGTGGTGGGGACAAGTACTTCAATATGCTAGCAAAATTTATTGTGGGCTCCTGCAGGGACCTGTTTTGTGGTGCGGTTATGCTGAACCATCTTAGGGTTGCCTGGATGTTACTGTGTCTGTCTCTGTGTTAACCTATGTACAGAGTACGGACAACTGCCTTCTGTGTGGGGTGGAGCTGCTGGGACATGCAAGCATAATTATAGGCTGTTGTGTTTTTTTTTTTGTTTTTTTTTGTTTGATTGTTTTGTTTTGGCATCATATTATACCTGTCACAGTTCTCTCATATGACTCTTTCAACAAGAGTGGGCTGAGACAGGAAGGAACCTTGTCACCTACACCAAGTGAAAGGAAAGAGTAACAGCCAGACACTGTTAGTTCTACTTACAAATTCTGACCTGTGTTACTTATATGCATTGCATTCATCTTTAGTAACCTTCCTATTATGTCTCCTACCTGAACTGTCCTATAGACTATTTGTTGCTAATTTCTTACCTTATGCACTATAGTAAAAAATGAGGCAACGTTAGAGTTGTTTAAGGAAATCTTACAGACTGATATTTCAGTAACCTAGACCCCTTTCTGAAATGGAATTGACAATATTGCATGCAGAAAAAACATGCCACAACCAACACAGTGGGTAAGTATTGTCAGTCTTATATCACCATGCCATAATTGTAAAAAATAAAAAGTATTCTTTTGCTGTTTAGGTTTAGTTAAGCAAATAGAATACACATTCTCAAAGCAAAATCTACCTCCAGCTGTGTTTGTCACCTACAGTTATTATTACAAGCCCTATTAAACACTATATCACTCTAAAATACAATAGCATAACAGTGTATTTGAATAAATTTTACAAAACTGTGTAAAAGCCATATGGCAAGAAATTGCATATTACATGCAGTTAGGTGAAAGCTATCAAAAGTTAGAAGATCGTATTATAGTATATCATTAACAGCATCAACAAGTTCTCTTTAAAATGTATTCATGGTTTTGTTTAGTACGAGCAGTATAACCACATACCTAATGAGTACATCAGTAAACAGCACATTTGTGCAAAAAGCAATATAAAACACATAAGTAGCTGCACAGCATCCAGCAATTCACAAACACAACCGTCTTTATTTTAGTTTGCCACATACATGGTAGTTCTACATGGTAAAAGAAATGACAGATTACAAAATGCATTCTTCAAACTTTTTCAGAACCCTATTATGTTTAACTGCATGGCAAGTTAAGTATATTGTATACATATAAAAAGTTAAAGTCATAACGCTTGCAATGCCATCTTAAATCTTGCTAGGATTTATGTTCATGTACAATAACCATGGCAAATATACCAGGGCATTTTTTTAAAGCTATGTGGTAATTGTATTGGCTGGATATCAGGAAAAACAAAAGAGATTTCAGATGTTTAGATACTTTTGATAATTTCTAAAGACTTAAGCAACCCCCCAGCCCTGAATACCACATGTATAAGGGAGTATTGGACAATGAATACGTAAGAGCAAACAAACAACCGTTGACTAAAAAGGCTGCTGCTGTTTGACTTGTTACATACATAACAAGAACAGGAACAGTCATATAATGTCAGTTTGCGTGTTTCTTCTTGCAGAGAACTCTCAGCATGTTAGCACTGACTTTTATAATGGCCCCCAACTGGCAGGGGTGGGGAATCCCAGAATTGTCATTTCTGCAGCTTCAGTTATGTTACTTGCCCACCTGTTGCTATGGTGTGCACAATTGTAGAATAGTACTTTATCAGGAAAACAGGACTCATCCAAAACCTTTGTGAGTGCAGTCTCCTCAGATGGGCTTTCAGTATCTTAAAGTCAGCCCCCATAAAGTATTCTGTAAGAAAGTTTGCAGAGTATACCCCAGATTACAGATACTATTGAAAAAAGTCTTTAACCATCAGATATGTTAAACTTTGTTATAACTAGTAAATTTATTTTAAAAACTCTCCCAGGTATTCATTAATGCCTGCACTAAGTGTACACAATTCTGAGTGATTAGACAACACAAGTGTAACTCCCACCTTCTTCCTCCTAATTGTAGTTTCCCTACTGATTTTCTAGCACCCTTAAATATTGAAGGGGGTTCATAAAGGTTACCACAAAGTGTTGACCATGCGTACACTTATTTTTTATGCGTGACTAGAATGCAGAAAAATGTGTTAGGGATGTTCTTGAATACAGATCTTACAAACTTAGTGTAGGCATTAATGAATCGGGCCCATTTCGTGATCACACTTCCTTGATGAGGTGATGGGGTATTAGGGTTCTGCAGTTATGTATAAATGACAAAGAGTTTTCCTTTATTATGAGAGGGTTGTAATGCTTTTGCATGGTTAAGGAGCAATTCCTTTACTGTGTAATGTCTATAACAAAGCCACATGGTGGGCAAAGAACATTTATAAAGGCTTGTGACCCTGAACTTTGAGCACCGAATATGGATACGTTACTGCAGGCCAGGATGTGGAGTATGGACTTTTTTGGGGCTACTTTAGCTTTTTCCTGCTAAGACTTAATGAGTATGTTTTATATAAGGGTCTTGTATTCTGGCTGAGGATCTTTTATTGACAGCTAGTATGTGAAAGGCAATAGAAGCAAGCACTTGTAACAGATTTGACTATGATTATCTATATGCTACCACATAAAAAGTAACTTTTTGTAAAGGGAAAATAAATAAAATGCTGTATTCCAATGGAAAACAACTTTTTTTCATAGACATGACTCTGAAAACAATTTAGTGTTTAAGTGTTTACTTTGTGCAAACTGAATTTGCACACGTGATATAAAGGTGTGTTTTTCATTTTAATGTTAAGAGTATCCCTTTTTTTCTTGCACAGGTCTTCCAAAAGGAGCTAGGGAAAAGAACTAGTGGTCTTCAAGCACTTAAACGATCTGCGCGTGACCTTATTGAAGGAAGCACAGATGACTCCTCCTGGGTGAAAGTGCAAATGCAAGAATTAAGCACACGTTGGGAAACAGTATGCACCCTTTCTGTGTCTAAGCAGCATAGACTTGAGCAAGCACTCCACAAGGTAAATCAATTACTATCCAGTTTCAGCAAACTTGACAAATAGATCATGTAAGCCACATAAACCTGATAAATATTCCATGCTTTACCACTTTTTGTAGCAGGGTAGATTAGTTTACCTGATCACGAGCTTGTGTACATAGTGATACTGATTTGCTTTATTTGTGTTGTAAGTCATAACTAAGTATTTTGTCTAGGATGTATTTTATTTTAATGGGAAAAGTTACTTGCTTCATCCAGAACTGACAATAAGGTATCTGCAGCAGTAATAATTTATCTGATTTAAGTAGCATACTAAACATTGCATATTGACCTTTTTCTAGAGTGGCTGTTTTCTCAGTATGCTTTTTAGTTGTATTCCTGGTGACTGTAGTACAAGTTTTGCATTCACTTAACACTAAGTCCCTGTTATCAAATCCACTGTAAAAATGAGATGGTAGCATAACAAAGTGGGCAAGCAATATAGCAATGCAGTTACTGCAGTTCTCACAAAGAGAGCTATAGCTCTTCTGTTCTAAAGTCAGAACGTCCTGAGAAAAAAAAATCCCCTTTTAAACTGTAGGACACAGCTGCTACATTTTATGTTGCCCTGCACACACAGTGTTAATGAAATGCTTCAGTTCTTACCACAGATAGTAACGACTGCCGGTATTCCACTAAAAACTGACCGGAATTCACTGATTCTGTCCTGTAGCACTTAACACCGGGACGGTGGCCACTACTTCATCTGATGGGGGCGTTTGATTTTTCTTGTTTACACACATACAGCTACGCACTTAGTGAAGAGTTGGAGATTTTACTAGAAGCAGCCCATTAAAAGTCGCCATTCCCATGTGCTACAGCTATTCCATAGTGAATATAGTGTTCCTTCATACTTTTTACTTGAATTTCTAACAGTCATATGCCTGTAAGTATACAATTAAAAATAACTTAATGAATTGGGAATGTCAAAGTGGGAAACTACTAATGCAGTGATAGAACAATGGATAGCACTGTCTTTAACATAAACAATGAAAAACTCACAGTTGCTGACTCCCCTACACGCTTGCAGCTTTAAATATACTAACTTGTAGATCATGTAACTTTGGGGGTAAGGAAATAATTCCTTACCCCCTTCCCTTAATGAAGGATAAAGATCAGAACAGCCAAAAAGTAAACATTTGCCATACTTTCAAAATTTGGTGTACTTCTGCTGGACCTTTCCTCCCTGGACTTTCGTTGAAAATGCCCATTGCCCAGTTGGACTATGCCAGCCAAAAAAAAACCAAATAAATAAGTAGTACTGCATGCAAAACTGTGATAAATAAAATCAGTATTCTACTTCTGGTAGCCACTCACTAATAGATAAGAATGGAACAAACTTGTTTCTGACGTCAGGGTCGCATGTAACTGGCAAAATTAAATGTTTGTTAAAGTCTCAGTTGTAGCTGTCTGCGATCAGCAAGGATGTGTTAATGGTACCTGTCACCAGGCTGCAGATTACCTTTTAGAGCTTATATGACAGTCTCACATAGATCCATTCAACCAGCACCGGCAAAAAACACACATAAATACACAAAAACATACTCGGAGGCTCTAAATAAAAATCTGCAAAAGCAACAGGGACCTCCAAAGCAGACATCCAAGCAACCTCCACCCCCCAACACAAACCATGAAACACATACTTCACAAAACCAGTGTGCCACACAATCACAGCCCTTAAGGCAAAATAACATACCCAACATACTAGTAATAGGTGACTCTATAGTCAGGCACACTGACGTCCCACTCACTAGGCTGAATACGGAGAAGGTTACTGTTAGCTGCCTGTTTGGTGCCAGGATCCACCACGTAACACAAGCACTCAGATCACTCTAGAACAAGTACAAATACGACTCTGTCATTGTCCATGTTGGTGTGAATGACCTGAGCCATACCTCCCTGGAATACATGAAAAGAGATATGGAAGAGCTCTCTGATCACGTAGCCCAGGCCGGTATAAACCTGACCCTGAGTAGCATCCTACCCTCACCAAGAATTATACCATGGTATAAAGAAAAAAATATCAATTTCAACAATTGGCTAAGTTTCTGGTGTCATTCGAAGGGGATCCAGTGTCTGTCCGCCTGGGATGACATGCTCGACAAGCCACGCTGCTTCACTAGAGATGGCTTGCACCTGTCACCCTTAGGCTTTTGAATACTGGCCAAGGCTCTTGTCACCCCCATAGTGCCTTTTTTAGGCAAGGCTCAAAAGACAAACCCACCACCGTAAACAGCACAAGTAACAAAAATCTGAGGGTAATGCTACTCAGTGCCAGAAGTCTAAACCTCAAAATGCACACACTCGAGGCACTCCTCAGTATGGAGAAAATCAATATATGTGTGCAGTAACAGAAACCTGGTTTAAGGCTCCAGAGAGCACCCCAGCACTACCAGGCTACAACTCATACCATACATTTCAGCCACAGAACCCGGACCAAAATACAAAAGGCGGGGACGTATCCATATTCATCAAGGATACTCACACCTCCAGGTTAGCAGCACAGTACAATGCTTCAGAGATCATCCACGTGCAACTAACAACGGGCAAAACTGCAATTCGAATTGTAGCTTGCTACAGATCTCCCACCATGTCCCAGGACCCCCATTCCACATTTCTGGAAACACTGGGAAACATAAAGGTCCTACCAAACACCCTAATATTGGGTGATTTCAATTACCCAAACATTAACTTGGAGAACTACTCAAGTACTAACTGCCTTGTCCAACATTTCCTAGAATTTATAAACTCAAATGACCTGGATCAACTGGTCACCACTCCCACCAGAGGTGACAACATATTAGACCTGGTCATCACCATCATGGGCGAACAGTGTTCCACACCGGAGGTCAACCCCTCGCTGGTTAGATCTGACCATAAACAAATCACTTTGGATATCCACATTCCGCCCCCACCCCCAGACAAGGAAACCACCGTGAAAAACTTTTCAAAAGCAAACTTCACATTACTTAAGACCAAGGTGGAAAGTTTCAAAGCCCCCATGCTAAAGGATAACACTGTCTAAGGTGCAAAATCCTTTAGTAATGCATTCTTTGGGCACCTACAAGAATGCATGGATCGTGCTATCCCAAGCAAAACCAAGACTCACTCCTCCAAGAAAAGGAAACCAGTCTGGTGGACCCCTGCCATAAACAAACTATACAACAGAAGGAGGAAACCTAGTACAGAAAAGAGTAAAATCCCAGGAAGGGAAGACATCCCTAATCCGTATCAGCAAGAAACTATGATCCCTCATAAAATCGTCCAAGGCGAGCTTCGAAAGAAAAATTGCCAAGGACTTCAAAGATAACCACAAGGCATTCTTTAACTATGTCAAGAATCTAAGTGGCAATGCTCAGATCTCCTTGGAGTTAGTGCAGAATGGCACAAAATACACTGAACCAACCGATATTGCCAAAATCCTGGCAGACAGGTTCAGTGCAAACTTCACCCCCTTCTCACCCCCAAAATGGCCCATAACCATACCAGAAGAATGTAGAGCCCCTCTAATCACAAACACTCAGGTTAAAATAGCCCTCTCCAAAGCCAAAAATACAGCATCAATGGGACCGGGCGGTGTCCCAGGCTGCATCCTACATGTGCTCAAAGACGAACTAATCCCTCACCTAAACACACTGTTCAAACTCAGCCTCTCCACAGGCTATGTACCCATAGAGTGGCGCACAGCAATGGTTATTCCGCTCCACAAAGGTGGAGCCACAACAGACCCCAGGAACTATTGCCCCATAAGCCTGACTAGCTTGGTCTGCACGGCTATGGAGTGCATCATTACAGAACTCATTAACAGAGACATTGGGAACCTCCAAACACTGGACCCTACCCAGTTTGGCTTTGTTAAGGGCAGATCATGCCTCCTAAAGCTGGTGGACTTCTTTGAGACAGTTACCAAGGCTATAGATGAGGGAAAGGTGGTACACACAGCCTACCTAGACCTTGCAAAGGCCTTCGATACCATTCCCCATTCTGGTATTATAGACAAGGTCACCAGCCTGAGCACAAACCCCTATGTCACAAGATCGGTTGCCAAATGTCTCATGGACAAAACCCACATGGTGAGAGTTGCAGGAGCTAGGTCTGACTGTAAACCAGTTACAAGTGGCATTCCCCAGGGCTCAGTCCTAGGACCCCTCCTGTTTGGCATATACTTCTCGGAGGTACAGGCAAGCACAGGAGGACTAATGCTGACCAAGTTCACAGACGACTGCAAACTAGGGGCTATAATTGACTCTCCAGGTGACACAGACATCCTCCAAAAGGGTCTCACTGAGACGGATACCTGGTGTCAAAATCATGGCCTCAAGCTAAATGCCAAAAAGTGTATAGTCATCCCCTTTGGAAAAAACAAAGTACCCACAAACTACCACATAGTTGGTAGTCCACTAAATACGGAAAACATAATAAGGCATCTGGGGACCCAAGTAGATAGTAATCTTTCCTTTGATAATCACATTGCCAAAGTGGTTAGAAAATCCTTCTATGTGACCCACCTAATCACAAAAGGGTTTGCATCCAGATCAAAAGAGGTCATTGTGCCCCTCTACTCATCACTCATGACCACAGAAGTACCTCACCAAGAGGATCACTGGCCTCAAACAGATGGCCTATGCAGCTTGGCTGAAGAAACTCCAGCTGTACTCGGTTGCATACTGCCTACTCAGAGGTGATCTCTACCTGACATACAAGGCCATGTCCAACCCAGAATTGATGGACATGCTCCACCTAAAGAAAACCATATCCCCTCGAGCCACATGCTCTAGGGATCTAAACCTCACCACAACAATAAATAGGACGTGCTGGAGGGATATATTTCTGTCCCAGAGACTTCCCATGCTTTGGAACAAGATTCCAATCTACATTAGGCAGAGCTACTCGCTAACACTCTTCAAGAGAAACCTTGACGAGTGGCTGGGAAACAGAAAGTTTACCCCGGGGATCACTTCAGTGACTCTGCTGGACAGAGGCACAAGGAATAAATCTAAGGGGGTGGCGAAAGCCAACACATTTTGGCTAGGCTTATAAATGCCTTTGGGCAGATAGCCTAGTAGCTACCTATGAACCTATGAACCTATGAAGCTTTATACATGGGGGATACAAGTCCACTGCATACATAAAACAACTCTGTGTACAGTAATAATGTAGTACTATTGTAGACATTTCAGAATATGGTCATTGTGATGGAGGACACCACAATGAAGTATCAAACAATGTTAAGCATTCTTCAGAGATTACACACAAAAAGGATGATCGAGTTTAATTTTTTGTGACACCAGCTTCACTCAGAGCAGCACTGACATGAAAAGTGTCAAGTAATGAGCATTCCCTTTGCATACAGAGCACGATATAAGAGTATTGTACAAGCACTTTCAAGGAGAAATGCGTTACTTATAATATTTCGAAATTACAAACTTTGTACACTGAAAAGCTAATCCAAACTATAAACAGTGTGCAGCAAAACGTTCTCTCTTCCAGCCCTCAGTAATTCTGTGCTTCTCATTTTCTACACAGCCATTAGCTCCGAGAAGGAGAAAGAGAAAAATAAAGGCCGAGGCATACAAAAAGCTATACAGTCAAAAATAACTTACCCGAAAAGTAATACAAAATTACAAGTCTCATCCTTTTATTAATCTCCAAGTGTGGCACTTTCAGCAGAAGAAACTGTAAGGTTTATTTTTTGGTTATGCAATCTGTAATAGGTGCTAAAGCTTCTGGGTCTGAACTAGCTTTCTTGTGCCACTTATCTTCAGGTCCGTTCTCTCCTCTAACGTTTATTGGAATTAATGACAACAATCAATGAACAGTTATCATGGAGATGTTTGGGGAACAATTGCCCACATGTCACCTGACAAGAGGTCTGAAAAAACAGTGTTGTAAGAAGTATTGCATTATCGTGTCTATGTTCTAAAGAAAGAGTTTCTCCTACCAGTGGGCTGTGAACAACTCTCTAAATTATTTTCAAGTATTAACATATTGGTGAGACAGCTTATTGGTGACCTTCTGTACATTAGATTTCCAAGTGGTGCATCAGTGAACACAGTTTTAAATTAGTATCTTCCATTAGGTGCTGAAATTTCAGTCACTTGTTCTAATTTCAGTTTTTTTATGTTAATTTATTACTTCAGGAAAATACTGTACAATGATATGATTTATACTAGGCAGCAAACTGAAAACTGCAAACATCAGTCATTACACAACCTGTGTGTGTTGGGGGGAGGTGGACCACCTTATATTAGATGGCTCTAGGGAGATCGTATAGGTATAGAGTGAAGGTTTTTAACATAGTTTTCGTGTTGCATGTATAATGACTCACCAAATGAGCCAAGTTTAGTGGCAGTGAATCCAAACCTATTTCTCCACTGTAAGCCAATGTGATAAATATTTTAGGTAATAATAATTGTTGCAAAATCTTTGAGACCCACCCCATTAAAAAGTTAGCACAGGAAACAAGAAGTCCATTCAGTTTGCCACTTTCATGACAGTAGAACATAACATCTGTCTAAACCTATTTCACCATTGGAATCCTGTATGATAAATATTTTAGGTAATAATAATAACTGTTGCAGAATCTTTGAGACTCACCCCATTAAAAAACAAGAAATCCATTCAGCTTGCCACTTTCATGCCAGTAGAACATAACGTCTGTCGCACTTTTACACCAGTATTAAAACATTTTATTTTTGTTTTCACAGTGTCTTCTAACATTCTGTGTTGTAGGGAGGCCAGATGTAAATAACATTTATTTATTTAGTTACGTATTTTAATTTGTTTACTGTGGTAGTACACTGATTCCTACAGACCATTTGTAGGCAAAGAGTTATGACTTAATGTATATGGAATTTAATGTCGACAAATTTTGACAAACAGTCCTAGGAAGCAATTTTAACTCTGAGGAGCATGTGGAAGGTGGTGGAGAGTGTTTAAGAAGCCCAAACTGTCCATTTCCTCAACAGCTCTTAAGTATTAGATGAACTTTTGGGTTCAATGCCTGCACTTTCTCATTTAGGGTATATATGACCTTGGGAAAACACACTTTTGTCCCATATCTTTAATTTCATCACTAATTCTGTTATACTTTGCTTCTGCAACATGAAAAAAATATTTATTTCGTTTCATGCAGGTTTTCTTTTCCGCTGCCCACTGGCTAAGCAGAGTGGCTTTCAGACCTTGACATATCACCTGGTCTTATAATCCAACATTTGTCTCTGGTTAGGTGCATCACACAATACACATTATACCAGATTTAGTATTTACTTGTCATGAATGCCCACTGATTTAGGTTTCCTGGGAGATGTGACTTTTTTTCTTTCCTCATATCTGACACCCAGCCTTTACTTTAGATGAAGGCATTCATGTTAACTTGAGTGTATAGAAACAATCCCACTATTCTGTTTTATCATTACTATATGTTCTACCACTGTCAGTTCTCTTTGATTCACTCTCAGTGTCTGTTGTATCATGTTTGATTACAAAGTCTGTATCTGCCCTGTCTAAGATACCCATTGTGAGGCCCTGCTTCCCACACAAGTCTCTATGACTATCTTGTGCCATCACTTTCCTGAGTCTTGTTTGTTGGACACAAGCATATATGCTTCCAAGTGTCGAAATAACCCAGCAATGAAGGTTATGAATTAGGCTGAAAAACCGTGACTGAATTTGTGGTTGCCCATCCATGCATTCAAATTATGTTTGAAGAGAGTAAGGTGAAGTATATCTGTTTTTGTGGAGAGGAAGATGGTTTCATAGAAGCTGAATTTTCTGTGACGTATACCTGTCCCTATAACATGTTCTGTTTATGTTGCAGGAGATTGAAATCCCTTGAGCAGGTGATATGCCACCATTAAACTTGTAAATGTGTAATAGGTCTGTCAGGATAGGGTCTGTTAAGGTTCTATACATGAGGCAGACATTGTTTGTCAGTAGCCTGTATGAAATGTGAGACAAGGCTTAGAAATGGCCCACATAGTTTGTATGATTTAAGCCATGATTTTCTTAGTGATGAAGCATTCTAGTCTTTCCAGTTGTGACAAGTTTTCAAACAAGTACATACTGAAAGGGGCATTTTACTCAGTGATAAGGCTAATGAGTACCAAGTACGGTGAAATAATTACATCCCTGTATGTGGACACCATACCTTTAGATATAAGCTTGCAATGACACACAACTTCCTTGTAATAGTGGATACAAGGAAAATTCATTGTCGGCATTATGTTTGCATATCCTGACTTAGGGATCAATTTTCAGGGGTGTGTTATCAATGTGATAGTTACAAAGGAATTCATGCATTTCTAAGGATACAGTTATACATTTTTTGGCATTTAGTTTTAGTCTATAATTTTAACACCAGTTATTTGCTTGGGAAAGGTCCTCTTGGAGAATCATGGTGTTCTCTATGGAGTTTATGATAAGACCAAGTTTGCAGTCATCCTCAGACATGGTCAGCTACAAACCCTTAACATTAGATTTGACCTCTGAGACGTGAATGCCAAAGAGGAGTGGAAAAAGGATTGAACCCTGGGTTACACTGCTAGTGGCACATGTTTTGTAGGAAGTAGAGCTGTTCACCCTTATTTCCAGGGTTGTATTTCTGGGCTAGTTTGCTATCCAGTGAGTTACCTGGGGATTTACTTTTAGATGGGGCTGGTCAGGCATATGGGTCTGTAATTACCTGTGTACATTAAAGCTCCGCCTTTGTGCAAATGATTGACTGTTGCTGTCCTCTGTTCATCTGGCATGAAGCCTATTTTGAGACTGATATTGAATAGCCTATATAGAGGGATCTGACAAGCCATTTTTCAGACTGACCAGTAGATAGCCTGGTATGTCCAGTCCCACGTAAGTAGTGTTCTTGGCCACGGATAGCAACTTGAGGACTTATTCTTGGGAGATCTGAGGGGAGGGGGTACAAATGCAGTAGTGTGATCTGAGGATATTGGAGGGAGAGAGCGGGAAAGGGGGGGGTGAAGTTTAAGTTAAATATGTCTGGGTCCAAGTATATGATGTCATTATCATTGCACAGCACGGGTATTGTTTCTGAGGCCTCTAACATAGTCAAAGAAGTCTTTCTGGTTATCCTTCATCTGTGAGGCTGTTTTACCTCATATCTGACTTTGGCTGATTTGATCAGGGTCCAGAGTTTCTTTTTTTAGATTACCAAGAGTGTTTTTGGCATTTTGAGATTTAAATGTATTTTTGCATGCAATGAGTTATTTGTGGTAGCATTTCACTCCGGACACTCCTTTGCTATGCTTTTGCATTGGGAGGACTGGGATTGCTCCTCTGGTGGCAGTAGGTGTTTTTTTGGTCTGACTGAGCTGGGAAACACACAATAGTGCTCTAAAAGTATTTTTTGCAGTTCTCTACACGTGATTTGCACTGTTCTGATACCTAAATAGCATAGACTAGATTCAGACCTGCTGAATCTATCCTGTTATTGATACAGTTCAGCACTAAACCAGCCATCTTACATTAAGAAGGGCTCCCCTGAACCTTTGTGGCAGAAGAGTGTGGATCCAGCCTTGTCTGAGCTGGGAATTGCTGTAGGAAGGTTCACTGTGTGCTTTCCTATTGGTAGATTAGCTTAATTTTGCCTGTATTTAAGCCTTACATTTGAGCACTGCTGCACACCCTACAACAGGAGTTATGGGTGCCCTGTATAGATGCAAACACCTTGAAACTCAATTTTTCCCTAGACATCTGTCAATGGAACCTTCCCAAGCTTCCCTACTGCACTATGGGCACACTGAGCAGCGTTGCCACACATGTCATCAATAGCCTTCAATAGAACAAGCACATCTGTTAGTCATAGCACAAAAACTGGTCAAACTAGCCCAGCCCTTCCCTAATAGTATATATGGTAAAAACCTGCTATAATGGACAGGCAGTTTCCCATCATTTTACCAGTCAGCCTGATTGACATGGGCATCCTAAGGCAATGTAGTAATTGCCTCATGTATACTGATAACCACTTATTTATTTATTTATTTTATTTTTACATTTGTTAACCGGGTTAGTCTGTCTAGGTTCTCAGAAGCCCTTTTTCAGCAGAGACCCGAGGAGAAAAGCTCCCCCCCAAAAAAGTTTAAGCAAACAAATAGTAAGAACAAAGATAAACACAGATCACATTTTAAGTATACATACTTCTGAAGTAATTACATAACATGCAATAAAGGAATATATAGAATGGATAGAAATACAATCCAATACATATATGGAAATTTTCACGTAGTATGGCAGGAAACTAAGCAGAAATATAGTAAGACTAAGGTAAATACATTGCTGAACCAAGGTATTAGGCATGAAATAAGTAAATATACAGATAAAGTTGTGTGAACTTTGGAAGTTAATAAATAAATTAAAGAACAGTAATAAGGGATTATGGGAATTGAGTGTAACATGAGCTAACTAGTATGGAATATGATGGAAAAATGTGTAGGTAGTAATAAGAGAGAGAGCTAGAAGTGATACAGTCCTAAAACAAACAAATACCCTATGTGAGAGATGTAATTACACTATGAAATTGGAATCAATTCTCTTACATAACAAACCAGACATCAAACAGGTTGTAAGCACACACACTTCACTTCTCACACAAAATGAGGTCACAACACATAAACCCACATATGCAGAAATGCTCACTAGAAGCCTACCAAAAGATCAGAGACCACCCAAACATAAACCACTTGCACACACTGCTATACAAATAGAAACCATTGCACAAAATAAAACATACACCAGTGCTTCAACAAATAAGCCCCTATGACAAAACACCGCAATATCTAATGTCTTGGTCATAGATGACTCCATAGTGAGACACACAGATGTCCCCTTCACCGGGATGGACAAGGAGAAGGTCATGGTCACCTGCATGTCAGGTGCCAGGATCCGTCAAATCACGCACTTGCTGAAGTCACTCAACAGCAAGTACCGTTATGACTCTGTCAGTCCATGTTGGGGTGAATGACTTGAGATGTACCTCTCTGGACTATATGAAGAGTGATATGACTGAACTCTCAGACTATGTGTCCCAGGTAGGTATGACTCTAGTCCTAAGCAGCATTGTACCTTCACCCAGGATGATGCCACAATATAAACAAAAAGTTAATCCACTTCAACAACTGGCTTAGCTTGTGGTGTCAGTCCATGGGGATCCAGTATCTGTCATCCTGGGAAGACATGGTTGACTGGCCACGCTGCTTTGCCAGAGATGGTCTGCAACTGTCTCCTCTAGGCTTTTGGATACTAGCAAAGGTGCTTGCCTCCCTCATAGTGCTTTTTTAGGCAATGTCAAAACAACAAAATTTCTGACGTAAAAAATCCACTCAAGAGAAACTCAGGATTCTCCTTCTTAATGCTAGGAGTCTAAACATGAAACTCCACCCCCTGGAAGCACTCCTCACCTTGGAAGATGCTGACATCTGCAGTCACTGAGACATGGTTCAATGTCATGGAGAGCACCCTGGCCGTGCAAGACTACAATGCCTTCCACACGTTAAGTCCTCAAAATGAGCATGGAACAACCAAAGGTGGAGGTGTAGCCATCTTCATCACACCTTTAGATTGGACAAACAGCATGACTCTCTTGAACTACTCTATGTCCAATTAACTGTAGGCAAGATACCCTACCACACCATTGCTAGCTGTAGTTCCCCCACCATGAACCAAAAAAAACACCACCTACCTGGACTTACTGGAGTCACTCACCATACAGCCCAACACCTTAGTCATGGGACATTTCATCTTTTCTTCTATCGACTGGGTGATATATATGAGCATGAACATGCTCACCCAGAGGTTCTTGGACTTTCTCAGTACAAATTCTCTGGTTCAGATAGTCTGTACCACCACAAGGGGCTCAAATATCCTACATCTAGTACTCACCAACATGGGGGTTCACTGCACTCCCACGTTGTGATGTCCTCCCTGGTAAGGTCGGTCCATAAATCAGTCTCGTTCAAAGTAACTAGTGAACCCCAAAGCCAAAAACATTGCCTCAATGGGACCAGAAAGCCATGCATAGGACAAAGGGAATGAAAAGATGATGTTCATCGTGTTACCCTGCTGCAGTCATCACACTTGAGTTATCCTGTCGTCAGGCAGTCCCGCAGTCGGCCGGAATTCCAAAGCCTTGGTCCGGCGTCGGTTGCTGTCGCCTCCTCCCTGACGTCAGTGCACCAGGGGTATATATAGTGCATCCGACGCCATTTTCTCCAGTCTTTCTTGCCGCGCAGTGCCCGAAGCAGAAGCAGTTCGCAAGTGCCAGTCAGCCGACTCCTGAGATTTTCGAATTCAAATTTCAGACTGAAGTCTTCTATAAAGCTAAGTACCCCGTTGGGGAAACTTTTCCTGCCTCAGACCGATGTCAGAAAAAGTTAACAATTGTATTTCTTGTGGGAAGCAAATACCTCATAAGGATTTTCATTCTTTTTGCATACCTTGCCTAGGCCCAGACCACGTTGTCACTTTTTGTCGGTTTTGTGCCAGGTTTAATAAGCGTACTATTAAAAGACGCTTTGATTTCGCACGACACTACTTCGGTAGGAAATTTAACTACACCATGCCGTCGGAGCGACCGACTACCGGCGTGCACAAAAAATGCAGGGATAAGGACAGACAGCCCAGGCCTAAGCCAGACTCTGAGGCCTCGGCTGATCCGGTCTCCGGTTCTTCGGTCCTCAGTGAGGCTCTGATGCAGCCCCTGACTACCGCAGATCTGGAACCCGAGACCGCTTCAGAAAATTTGGCAGAAGGCACCAGGCCGACGCAGCCATTTAGTTCAGGCCCTTCCGACGACATTGCTTCAAAAGATGTCGGTGCTACAGAAACGCCATCGGTTTCTGAAGGCATTTTCAGACCGACGACTCTCACCATTAAAACGTTTTCTAAGTCGCAGACTCCTACTAAATCTAAAAGGACTGCACTTCAGTCTCCTGTTCAAGGCCCTATGCCTAAGAAACAGATGCTCAAAATGGCTGAAGATTTGATTACTCTAATCAGGGGTTCCCAGCCCGCTCCTGACAAAAGGCCTAGACAAGAGGAAGATAATGCATCCTCTGAACAACTGTCCATTTCTACAGACTCCTCTGAGGACCAAGATTATTCCTTCTCTCCTTATGAAGATTCTGATGCTGAGGACTCTATTCCCTCAGCTTCTCCTCCTGAAGACTACTCCTTTGGGGAGACTTTACACACTGAGGGAACATTTTCACTGGGAAGGTCAGGACTACTCTGACTCGAAGAAAAGGCTCAGAGAGTTTCTTTTACTCCCCCAACACAGACCACTTGCCATCCCACCAGTTTTGGACATTGTGGATGATGTTTATTTAGAATCTAGTTTGAACCCAGACTCTCTACCTCCTGCTCCAGCTAAGCCTTTGCCTGATTCCCACAAATTTCTTTACAAAAGCCCTGCAGCTGACCCAGAGACTATCTCCCAGGGTCCCAAGGGGGCCAAGGCTTCTATGGTTAAAAACCCAGTACCTTCTGAGAGGGATTCCAGAGCACTAGACAGGTGGGGGAAAAAGGTTTACACCTCAGCCACACTAGCTATGAGGGCACTGAATTGCCAATTTCACGTGCTTAAATATCAGCAATTCCTAATCTCTCAGTTAAAGCAAAGAATAGCCACTCTCCCTCAACAATCTGAATTGAAAGAAGTACAGGATCTGTTGCATGCCACTGAGCAGGTGGGCAAGCATACCTTACAATGTGGGTTTGAGTCTTTGGAGGCCTCCTGCAGAGCAGCTGTCACTGGGTCTGTTATATGTAGGCATGCTTGGTTAAAGGAACAAACTCTGCCTGATCATGTTAAAGCAAAATTACTAGATGCTCCTTTACAGCAGGATGTGCTTTTTGGAGTTAAAGCAGAAGAAGTTTTAAAGAAAATGGAGGATATGGCAAAATCTATGCAGACAGTCAAGGATTTCCTACAGGTACAACCCCCTTGCTTCAGCAGAAACTGGCTAACAAAAAATTGATCCTTTCCAACTACGGACAGACCACAGAGGGGTAAATACAGACGCCCAAGGGGCAGAGGACAACCACAACCCCAGTATAAGCCTCGTCAATGGGGCACTACAACACAGAAGGGAGGAGAAGACAGGTCTCAATCCACCAGAAGGCAAACTCAATGACTTGCACCTCATCTGGCCAAGCATTACTCTCTTGGCAGCCCCCTTGGGGGGAAAACTCACACTTTTTGCAGACAACTGGCACAGTGTCACACAGGACAAATGGGTCCTAGACATAATTTCACGAGGATACAGATTCCATTTTCACACCTTGCCAATGAAAAGAGGAATGCCAAACCTGTCACAAAATCAATGGGCAGAGGCACAAAAACAAATTACAGCTCTCATGGACATGTGAGACATTCAACTGGTACCTACTCGAGAGCAAGGCCAAGGATTTTATTCAAGACTCTTTCTAGTGCCCAGAAAGGACAATGCCTGGAGACCCATTCGGGACCTTTCAATTCTAAACACTTACTTACAAGTACCCAAATTCAAGATGCTAACTCTACAGCAGCTACTTCCCATGTTGGGCAAGGAAGCATGGCTAGTAACGTTGGACCTCAAGGAGGCATACCTGCATGTCCCAATCAGACAAAGTTGCAGAAGATACCTCCATTTCATTGCAGGTTCAACCCATTACCAATTCTCTGCACTGCCCTTTGGCTTATCTACTGCACCCAGAGTCTTCACAAAATGCCTGGCACCAGTAATTGCATACTGCAGACAAAGAGGAATTCAAATATATCCATACCTGGATGACTGCCTCATCCAAGCAGAAAGCAAAGACATCCTCCTACATCATCTGGCCTTTGTAAAGCATCTACTAAACTGCCTGGGGTACACAGTAAATGAAAAGAAGTCAAAACTAGTACCCTCACAAAAAATGACATTCCTGGGTGCCAGCTTGGATACAACGGCCCAGAAGGCTTATCTTACGCCAGACAAGCAACTACAACTGACTCAATATTTCAGGACAATGGCAACAAAGACCCAATTAACTGCAAGAAAATTTCTGCAGGCTTTGGGCTTCATGGCATCTTGCATACTAATAATACCATTTGCAAAACTGCATATGAGGAAATTACAGTGGTACCTAAAAAGCATATGGTCTCAACACAGCCACAGCTTGGACACAATGATATCTCTCATCCCCTGCCTACAACAGGAATTTCTATGGTGGTCACAGGCATGTCACCTCAACAAGGGTCAGCCTTTCACCTTGCCCCCAGCCAGGCAAACTATCACAACAGATGCTTCAGATTACGCCTGGGGGCACACATGGCAGGACAATGCATTCAAGGCCTATGGACTGCAGATCAAAGAAATCTGCACATAAATCAAAAAGAGATGCTAGCTGTACAGAAAGCTCTGACAGTCTTCAAGGATCTGTTACATCCAGGACAACTTGCAATAAAGACGGACAACACCACAGTAATGTGGTACATAAACAAACAAGGGGGTATGCATTCCTACCCTCTATGCAGGCAAGCAATGATCTTATGGAACACAGCTTTGACTTACCAAGTTCAGTTGCAAGCTCAATTCCTGCCAGGACAGAAGAACACATTGGCAGACGACCTCAGCAGAAACATCAAGGATCTCCACGAGTGGAAACTAGATCCACAAATATTTGCAATGATAACTCAAAAATGGGGCCTTCCAGACGTAGACCTGTTTGCCAGTCCTCAAAACTATCAACTAACAAAATTTTGTACAAGGACATTTCACCATCAAGCTTGGAAAGTGGACGCACTCTCTTTCTGTTGGAAAAACCTGACAGTATATGCCTTCCCTCCATTGCCTCTCCTCACAAAGGTTCTTCTGAAAGTCAAAAAGGAGAGACCACGACTGATTCTCATAGCCCCAGACTGGCAATGCCAGCACTGGTACCCACTATTGAGAAATATGGCTCACAGCCCACCATGGATATTGCCTCAAATCCCCCATTTGCTCACACAACAAAACAATCAGATTCTTCACAGCCAGCTCAAAACTTTAAATCTGGCTGCATGGCAAATCAACTAAACATACAACCAGCTCCTCTTTCCCAAGCAGTTCTGGATGTTATTCTGGAAGCCAGGAGGCCTAGCACCAGGAAGGCTTACTCGGACAAATGGAAAAGGTTTTGTGCCTGGAACCAAGCTAAAGACCAAGACACAATTCAACCTCACATGCCTCACATTCTACAGTATTTAACTGAGATGTTACACAAAGGACTTTCTTTCTCCTCCATTAAAATCCATGCTTCAGCTATTTCAGCTCATTACAACACGGATCCACCTTTATTTTCACATCCTCTTCTAAGGCAGTTCCTCAGAGGGGCAAAAAACATTAGACCACCCAGGAGAACTCCTACACCTACATGGGACCTCAACTTTGTCCTGGAAAAACTAACACTGCCTTCTTTTGAACCAGCTTTCTCTGCAGATCTTCAGTTCCTATCATGGAAAACTGCCCTGCTCCTAGCAATAACTTCAGCTAGAAGAGTCTCAGAGCTACAGCCAGAGTTTCTCTATGAACTAATCCTTCCTTTATGCCTAAGGTGGTTTCCAGTGTGGCTTTAAATCAAACCATCCACTTACCCACCTTCTTCCCAAATCCACAGAACAAAGGTGAGAGACTCCTGCATTCCTTGGACATTCACAGGCAACTTCGTTACTACTTGGACAAAACTAAGGCTTTCAGAAAATCGGACCAGCTCTTTGTATCCTATGCTACAGCTACTCAAGGGAAGGCTATATCAAAGCAAACTATTTCTAAATGGATAGGTCATTGCAAACGTTTCTGCTATACTCACCATGGGAAACCAGTTCCTGCTACCATTAGGTCCCACTCTACCAAGGCAACAGCTACCTCTACAGCCTTTCTAAGGGGGGTTCCAACCAAGGAGATTTTAGAAGCTGCAACTTGGAGTTCAGTACACACCTTTACCAAACACTATCACTTACCTCTTTACTCTAGGACCAGGGCAGGCTTTGCCACTGCAGTTCTGCAGGGCCTTATAGCCTGCACTAACCCTCTATGATACCTCCCCCCTTCCTTAGCTTTGGGATTCAACCCAAGTGTGATGACTGCAGCAGGGTAACACGATGAACATAGTACAGTTTTGTACATACCATAAATGTAGATGTTCGAGTGTTCACCCAGCTGCAGTCTGGGTTACCCTCCCTCCATCCCCTCTGATCTACTGGCTAAATCTCTTCAATACCTTACTGATGTATTTGCTTATAACTGAAGGGATTTTGTGTTTGGGCAGAGGTTTCTCCATTTGGTACTAATTTCTGATCACCTTTTTGGGGGCACCTGACATCTGGGGCAAGAAAAACTGAAGAAAATGGCATCGGTTGCACTATATATACCCCTGGCGCATTGACGTCAGGGAGGAGGCGACAGCAACCGATGCCAGACCAAGGCTTTGGAATTCCGGCCGACTGCGGGACCGCCTGACGACAGGATAACCCAAGTGTGATGACTGCAGCAGGGTGAACACTCGAACATCTACATTTATGGTAGGTACAAACTGTACTTTTTAAGTCGTTGGGATCCAGATCATGTGAGCCGCAGTGTGCCACTTGTAGGAATGGCAGCCTCTGCATGGTGCAGCAGAGGAACAATATGGTGAAGTGGGACCATCACCGAATTTTGCACCATCTGTACTCATGCAGTATTGTCAAATCCCAGCCCCAAGTAAGCAATATTACAGTAATCTAAATGACACAATATTTTAGCAGTAATCAATGGCTAGTTGTGGGTAAAGCCAGCTGTGAATAAATAAGCACTACCCAGAAGGAGATTGCTGCTATAATGCCATTATTAAAAGAAAAAAAAACACATACCTTTTTAAGTCATGGGTTCACATGCTAGTATTTCTTTTTAGAGTAGTGCCATCTCACTTTTTTGATTAGCGGTGGATGATTTTGTTGTGTGCTGTAGAGGTATGGGACATGTACATGTCACTGCTTGCACAGTAAGTACATCAGCCTAAATGCACATTTGCAAATTTTGTTTTCTTTAAGGGAGCCAGGGGTGTCTATGTGTGAAGTTTTTCACCTTGTGACATGTGCACTCTCCTGGCCTTCATTTTTCAATTGTTGTACATTATTTTTCTCTGAGGAGCAGTATTTGCTGTTTGGGAAGGCAATATTTCTTTTAAT
Source organism: Protopterus annectens (assembly GCF_019279795.1). Classification (NCBI taxonomy): domain Eukaryota; kingdom Metazoa; phylum Chordata; order Ceratodontiformes; family Protopteridae; genus Protopterus; species Protopterus annectens. The sequence goes on from NC_056729.1 coordinate 1,958,989,415, forward strand.
TTATATATGTTAATGAGTTACTGTTCTCCACTTAGTGGCACAGAGCAGATGGTGGCTATGGCCTTTAGTTTTTGCATTTACAGTTCCACGGACATCTGGACCATTTGTTTTGTTTTTCCGTGGGACTTTTCCTGTAGATTATTCTGGATTTACTGCGGTTGCAGTGATTGCTCTGTTCATTCAGCATGTAAGTTTTTGAATAATAGTTATATCTCATTTTGTAATAGGGCATACATCACTGCAGCTAAATCCAAAGAAAGAATTAAGTTCTGGATCCAGGCAGTAATTCCTGTCTGTAAATATGATGGCCTGTTGACGTCTGCATCTTGGCCCTTCTTTGTCAACCTGGTATCAAGAAAAATGCCAAGATCACAGACTGGATGCACACATTCTATTCTGTTCCTCCTCTTCATTATAAAAAGAGAAGGGAGATGAATCTGAAATGGATGTACAGTGGCATGTATCACTTTCATGACAGTTTTTGTATGGTTGTGTTTCAAGTGATGTGGAGACCAACCACTGAAGAATTCCCTCCAGACAGTCTTCTGAAGGAGAGAAATTAGGGAAAGAATCCTGAGTGAAGAAAATGCATAGGGGATGTATAGGTGAATGCCATTTACGTTGTGATACTGGTAGCAAATTATTTTCCTTCTTAGGACCTTAATAAAGAACAGATTATAAACACTGAACAACAGTAGCGCCACACTGGAGCCTTGTGTAACCTTGCATTCAGTGGAGAGCCTTGTGTAACCTTGGATTCCATGGAGTGGTGGTCACAGACTTTTAATCCTGACCTCACTCTTTGCGATTGGCTGGAGAGATAAGAGTCTGAACAGCCATGCAAGGTACCACAGAAATTTATTTATTTATTTATTTCCAGTTTGATAACCGGGGTGGTCCACTGGGCTCAAGGAGCCGTTTTCAGTGGAGGCCCGGGAAGAAAAGCTCCAAAATTACAAAGATACAATAAAAATACAATAAAATATGATAAAAAGTACAATAAAATGCAGTTATGAATAATCCTAGTATTATATAATATTTTAAACAAAATTGTAAGATGATACAGTGAGATGTAGCAAAAAGATGTAGTGCAATAAGTGTAGTATAGGAGACTTGAGGATAGTTCATACAGAACATGCTTGGTAACGAAGACGGGTAGTGTAAAGTATGCAGAGTAGTAGGAATAAATACCTAAAGTGGAGGAAGAGGAGAGAGGCAGTTGAGCAGTGAAGCAAGAGGCAATTGTTTATTAGAAAGAAGAACATATATGAGAAAAAGCAAAAGGGGGTAATACAAGGGGGACGGAGGGTAAAGTTAGTAGAAGAGTGTTGGACACAATTTGTAGAATGTTAGAGTCATTAGTTAGTCAAATGTAATATAGGTTTAGATGGAAGAAGTATATAGGGGGAGAGAAGTACAGAAAGAAGGGTATGTATAGTATTTACACTATGTAAGAAATATCAAGGGGAAGCTGTTGGGCAGAATAGCAAGGTGAAGAAGTATTTAATGAAGAACAAGTAGAAATGAGTTTAATAGGGTTAGGGGGGCAGAGAGCAATTACATTTCCAGTTTTGGGAGAGATGAGAATGGAGCTGGGATTTAAAGAGTTCTAGGTTATTGGAGATTCTTAGTGAGGGGGGAAGAGAGTTCCATTTTTTTGCTTGGGAATAGGATAGCAGACACTGGCCAGCAGGACGTTTTGGTTCGTGAATAGCAAATTGATTTTGTTGTGCAGATCTTAGGGGTCTGTGGGGAGTATAAGAAGGAAGGATGTATGCTAGAGCAGGGCATGCAGTAGGTTTAAAGATTAATTTGTGGGCTGTAGTGAGTTGGAGGTAATCGAGGTAGTTGGGAAGCTCTAGCCATTTTAGCATGTGTAGGGAAGAGCAATGGTGGGAGTAGTGTTTAGATTTAGTAGCGAATTTGGAGATTTTGTTGTAGCAGATTTCTAGTTTTGAGGAGATGGAGGATACAAGGTTGGTTAGAAAAGGGGCACCATATAATAGTGATGGTAGTAAGTAGGTAGTGGCAAGGGTTTGCCTGGTAGAGGGAGAAAGGAAGTGAGAGTTTCTGTATAGTAACCCAAGTTTTTGATGTTTTTTTTTTATATTTAATTGGACATGAGTATCGAATTTTTGGTGTTCGTCGATAGTAACACTGAGAAGTTTAGCGAAGGGGACAACTTCTATTAGGGAGTTGGCATTACTGGTAATATTGAAAGATTGTTTGTTAAGGTGCAGGTTTTTAGAGGGAGAGAAAAGTAGGATTCACAGAAGAAGGATTCATAGAAATCACAGTAAACACTGTGCCGCTCGGTCTAGATGCCATAATCCACTGTATCAGTTGCAGCACTCAGGTTAAAGAGGACCAAAATAGAATAAAATGACTGATCTCTTGCAGTAAGGAGGTTATTAACAACCCAAGTAAGGGTTGTCTCAGTGTTGTGTCTAGGTTTAAATCAAGTTTGATCTGGATAAACAGATCAAAAAATGCAACCAAAGTCGAGCCCTAGCAAACATAGCATATTGAACAAACTAAAATTAAAATAATAAACACTCAGAAGTAGTGGCACACCAGAAGGGATATAATTTAGTGTTTGAACCTATTTATTGCCGTGCAATCTCTTCAGTAAAAGAAAACATAATATAAACAAAATAAATAAAAACTGTTTAGATGCAATGGCAGTGTAATCATATGACCAAATTCTGTTGACTCAAAAGGTTGCATGTGCAGTACTGTGAACAATGTACCTATTAAAACATTTCCCCTCTTAATTTTCACTAAGTAAAAACACTTGTATTGCTTACTTTCCGAATCATCTTTGTTTACAGTTAATTTCATTTTCAGTTATACTCCACATTTTAAAGGTGCAAGTGGTTTTGAAAAAGTGAAGATTATAATGTGCTGTAGTGAGACATTATGGGTTCAGTCTTTCTATGATGTGACAGTAGGAGTGTTCAACTCCAAAAACATTTTTCAGGGAGCTTTCTTTATCAACAAAATAAAATGCAAAAGCAATGCAATGTTTTGCATAAAAATGTGTAATGTGGTGCATGGTAAGGAGGTTATATGCATCTTCAAGGATTTTGCTACTTGTTTCAGAAAGTGAACAATGCAGTGTAATTTGAAAAAAAAATAAGCTCACCATTTAATAATAAGCAGAAATAATGTTTCATTGATGACTCTATGAATAACATTGTAGATATATACTGTACTACCCAAACAGATCTACGTCAATTGATCGAAGGGCCAAATTGTCAAAACATGTACAGTCGAGACCATATAGTCAACAGTTTGGTTCGTTGAATCATTCTGACAGAGACCATGGTTCAGTAGGGGTCAAGGAATTTACCGTTTTCTCAGAATTGGTATAAATAATTAGAGAGCGAGAGCTACAAGGGGGGGATTGCCCTTTGCAAAAACGTTGTTTGTGTTGCTGGCAGGTGTTGTGTAGATTTTTGTTAGTTTTTTGATTAATTTCATTGTCGATTGCATGGGTTTCGACAATGTGATTTTTCAAGAAACTGACATAGACCCTACCCAAACACTTGTAGTTATTTTAGGTACAGTTAACACTGTTAGAGAAGATTTGAGCTCTGACTTTCATCAGCTTTTTGCACTGTAAGTATGTGCGTAAGGTATGGAGTTCTTTACTATATGATTCTGGTCTTGGCAGTTTCCATGTCCTATGCTGTTTTGATTTACATTTAATAAAATAACCATAAACATTTGTTTATATCTGAATCTATTCAATACTGTTCAAGTGATATACAGCTGTTTGCTTACACGCAATATTGAATTTATAAGACATGTCTGTGATGTCTTTGTTGTTGAATTACCATATATTGTCACTAAACAACCTTTGAGGTGATTCATGAATACTTAACTTTTAACAAATAAACTTTGTGATTTCAGAGTTTCTTTATGTAAAATGCTCAGTTATGTGGATATTCTATACACTTGGTTGCAACAAGAGTATGGAGTCTGTTTCATTATGTTTTGTAGCTAATTGTAATCCTACAGCTGGGCTAGGCTTTGGTTTGCTATATTTTGTGCGTGTTTCTCTAAGTCAGGTAAATGTTTATCATATGTATCTGTATGTGTATCTGCTGGACAAGGGCATCGGGTGCTGACTTGTCGGAACATGGGCTAAATTCTTGACTAGGCTTGTAAGGACATCAGGGCCAATAGCCTAGTAACTTCCTATGATCCTATGTATTGCCTGAGCTAACAGAAACTTATGTTTTATCAGCAGAAGTTTTAAATATTTTATTTTACTTTTTTGTTTTTGTCTTGGCTTCTCTGACAGTCTGAATATCATTTTCATCTGGAATCTCTTAATTTTCCAATAGCCCAAATGTGTTAATTTTTATCTGCATGACTGAACATTTTTTTTATTATTCTTTCTGAAGATGAGTGGGTATCTTATTGTCTGATTTCATTTGCCTAGAACTGAGTTGACACTGGTGTATAATATGAAAGACATACATTGTATTAGTAGAGGGCATTGCTTAGAAAGTTTGACATCATTTGCAAGTTAATTTATGCAACAGATACAGTGATTGTTATTTATAAGAGTCCTGTAAATAAAAACTTGGACCTATGTATAAGATGACATTTTGAGCCTGTAAGTCAGCCACAGTTAACAGTGTTTTGCAAATTTCTCAGACAAATATAACAGATCCTGAATAAAGGAAAAAAAACTTCAAATGTTGCTACCACAGCAAATTTCTTATATTTGGTGTACCTTAAGATAGAATATGTACCCTACAGTAGTTCTTCTTTCTTCACCTCCTTGCCTTTTTTTTTTACTTCCTTTGTGGGTCAGCTATACTTTCAACAGCTAGTCTGACAGCAAATTTCAAGGTCCTGAAAAGAATGTTGTTATATAAATTCTAAATTTAATTCAGCTGTGTCTGCCTTCCCTAACCCTTTGTGTCGCCTATCTGAATATTTACCATGTAGCCCCTTCATTCATTCTGAAGACAATATTCCAGCTATAGTATATCCCTATCTATACTTTGCACCCCCCCCATTTGTAAACATGAGTAAATCTCGGCTTGTTGTCATACACTAAGTGCAACCGTCTCCCTCATTGTTATTGTTGCCTGGCTACACATACTGTTATTTGTGTCCTTTTTCAAGTATCATCTCCAAAGTTGCATACAGTACTGTAAGTGTGGTCTTAACAGAGCTGTTCATCAGAAAAAAATGACTTCTATATTCTTTGCCTTTGTAGCCCTGCCTGGATTTGATTGTTATCCCACTTGGAAGCTTTCTTTGAAATGTTGTTAGCAGCAACTAGAGGCCTTTATCCTTTTCCTTCTCTGCGAACACAAACAACCTTCCCTTATAGTATTTATGAGTTCCTTTTAATCTTCCAAATGTTTCTTAGAGTTAAATCCCAGCTGCGGTGTAACAACTTATAAAAAAATAACACTCACATCTTCTGCTCCAAAATAACTATATTATAAATTTATTGAGCACTTTTTGTCTCACATATAAACAGACACTTCTTCAGAATAAATATTAGGAACATGACACCACATTTAAATAGTAACAAAACTGATTTTGTGATTTAATTTTAGCTAACAGACAATTTAAAATACTCTCAACACTTTTTTTAGAAACACAATACAATCGAGTATAAAACATAGTCATTACATACAGGAATACTTGACCATTAACTTGAAAAACAAAAATAAAACATGTAATATCTCTTAAGGGGATATAGCCTCAGCACACTTTATATAGATAAGATTCCATTTAATCCTCAGCTCTGATTAACGTTTAGTTGGATTTGCCAGACTCCTCCTTTCTAAAAAGCTGAATCTTGCTACTTGACAAGTTTTGTTACAATTTTACTGGAATGGCGTCCACTCCATTCCTTTTAAACACAGATTTGAAGTCTTTGCTGTAGTCCTGACAAGCTTTATTTGGTATACGTTTCTTGATGGCTTCTTTGATGATTCAGATGTAGAAATGAATGAGATTAAATCGATAGTTCTTCGTCCAAGAGGTTCTATATTGCCTCAGGTCAGGTACTATTTACACTCAGGAATGCTGCTAGAGCTTTCAGCACTCCTGGTGGGATTGATTATTGCCGAGGGGAGTGACAGCAACCATCTGCAGCATGGGCCAACTTTACTATATCTCCAAGTTAAAAAACCTTGAAACTCCTCAGTAAGTTTGGCTGTGATCTCTCTCAGCACCTGAATAAAAAAATCAGTCCAACCCTTGTGCTCTTTCCCTTATGTTCTCTGAACCCTGTTTATTCCTATTGGTTACTATTTCCCAAAGTCTTTCCTATTGTTTACTGTTTCCCCAAGTCTTCATTTTTTATCTGCACCAACTTCTGCTTCTCATCTAGGACGTTTCCTTTCTTAACTCATTACATTTAAGTAATGCCTCCAGGTGCTTCTGCAGTTACATCCTACTGATGGCTGTAGGTGTCAAATATTGCTTGTTCACATTTGTGTTAATAATTCCAAAGCCATGCTACACACAAAGTATTAAAAGAGTTAATCTTCAAAAATAAATAACTGTATTGATATTGGATTTCTGCCTAGTGCAGGAAAAATATCAATTGTTGTTCATATATATTTATATTGTCATAAATGTCATGTTTTCCGAAATATTTCAACAACCAAGCAGCACAAACAAAACTGCTTTGCCTCAAACAGATGCACTAAACTGGATGAACAAAATGTTAATGACAGTATGCATGTAACATGACCTAGTTGCTGTGATATCGTAAACTGTTTATAAAATATTACAACCTTAATAGTTACTTTGTTTACTGTGACTTATCCAATCCAGTTTAAGACCTAGGATGTAAAGAATACTACCAGTTTAAAAAAGTTTGTGCTGAACAGTTTGAAATGTACACTTTTTCAATAACCTGTATGGTTCCAGAGATAAGAGCATTTGTTTCAAATGTGAGGACGTAATTTTATTCTATCACAAAACTTAGGCTCCACCCACTCAAAGATGCAGTGCAGACCTCCAGAGCTCCATTGGAGGGAGTGCATTAAACTAAGGCTAAATTAAACTGCTCAGTCCGTAGTTTTCTTATGCCTTTCACGTCCTGGCTTTAATTAACAGCATGTATCTAGTCTATACTTTTTGTTCTCCCATACATGTTTAAAGATTTTTGGACTGCAGAACTTATTTCTTCCAGCAATCTCCTGTCCATTATAAAATTTACTTTCTTACCACGATGGCTACCCTGTTCCCAGTAAAGTTCTGTTTATCTATCTTCTTCACTTTAACTCAACTTCATTGGTTAGCCGTTTTTGTGCTATTTCTCCTAACAAGAATTGGCCCTGCAATTACAGTTTCCGCTTCATTTTCCTTTTTTAAATCATTTTACAAAGCTACACCTAACTGATTATATTACTCTGCATTTCTAGCACTTTCTCTGTTCCCTGCTTGATAAAGTCTTAAATTTCTGCTTCATACTTAGACCAACACAATTTCTCAGTGATTTTGAATTATACTGTGACATGGTCACTGTTTTCCATCATTGCTGTTACTTTGACCTTACTTGGATGTAGTTCACTGATGACAGCTGTGTTAAGGACATTTTGTTTATTAGTTAATATCCTCATCTTCTGGCTCACTATCTCCCTCTTTCATATACACCCCCTCCCTTTTTTACTTGTGTGGCCATAAAGATATTTTTTAGGCTTGGATGGTTGTATATGCCACCTACAATATCACTTCTTCTTCTTCTCCTTTTGGCTTTTCCCATTAGGGGTCGCCACAGAGGAACAACGGTCCGCAGAACGATTAGTTGTGGAGATTTACAGTGTCCAGTTGCTAGCCAGGTGCCCAACCTTCCACAGAAGACGCACACATATACACACACACACACACACACACACACACACACACACACACACACACTGAGGGCCAATTTAGAGTGTCCCCCAACTAAGATATCACTGTATTAATTAATTATTTGTTTATTCATGATATTTGGAATCTGTAAAGCATCCATTAAGAGGATTATGAATTTTACTAGGTAGGAACTTCAGTGCAAAATCAATACCTGTGTTTTCTTTCAACTTTGAGTGTGTAAGTTATTTTTAAACTATTTTTTACTTCACTCTAATCGAACCCTAAAGTGGCAGAGATGGTTTTAACACCATTTACATTTTGATAGTTTGCTGCATTGATAATTAGTTTACTACATTGATAATTAGACTATTTTTATGACAGCACAGTTATAGAACTTCCTTGAAAAATAAGTACCTTGATATAAAAGAGAAAACAGTGCCGTGTAGTTTTAGGTCGGTCTCTATTGTCAGTTATTCCTGCCTGATGTACTGCACAGAGAGACTACATCGACTACGAGGTATGGACAACACTTACAACATGCACAGATTCCATGTGACTGTCTTCAGCACAACAAATGTGCTTTAATTGTATCCGTGTTCAGTCTGCTTGCGTATAACGTGATGGTTCTTGGCACTGCTCCTCTGGATTACAAATTCGAAAGTTTCAGATTAGAGAACTGGAGAGTTTGCTGTCATAAAAAACGCTGTACCATGTTTTGTAAGGTATTCTGTATGCGTGCATATTAAAGATATATGTACTTTTTTCTGTAGTGTTCTGTTTTTAAAAAGGCTATTTTTATTTTAATTACAGGCAGAAGAATTCCACTCAGCAGTGCATATTTTGTTGGAATGGTTAGCTGAAGCTGAACAAGCCCTTCGTTTTCATGGATCCCTCCCAGATGATGAGGAAGCATTGCGTTCACTTATAGACCAGCACAAGGTATGCAAAAGAACTTATGTGTAAATAGTTGCATTTATGCATTTGTTTACCTTCTGATTCTGCATTTGGAATCATAAGCTATGAAAGGACAAAATCCTACAGCATAGTAAGTGCAGGACACAGAGAAGTATTACTGAACTAGAAGGGTACATAAGCTGTTATTCTAAATTATTTTGTAAGTGGATTGTTCTACATACCCACTGTGACAATTGATTCCTTAAATGCAGTACAGCTTAGTAACATGAGATAAAATGCCATTGTATATGTCTGTGTGGATGCTTTATTGTCTGTTACTAACTCTCTGTCTGTAAAAGTGTGAAGAAGATAAAACAACACTTGTTGAATTGAGCGTCATTAAGGGACAGTTGATGAGATTTACACAAAAAAAAAGTTAATGAACAGGATAAATGCTAAAGTATACTACAGATTCAAAGCAAAGAACAACTGACAGATGTCAGAAGAGGATGTGTCGATCAATCAGTAGCTCTTTGAGTGAGTGTGTGTTGATCGATTGTCAATCAACACCTCTTTCAGTGAGTGCTTGCTGATTGATCAGTCAACACGCTGCTGAGTGCGTGTTCATCGAATGGAGGATCTTGTGCAAAAACATCTCTGACAGCAGTATTGTATTTTTTTCTGCACTATTGTGTGACCTCAGGGTAAGTGTATATGAGTTTGGGGGTTGCAGGGGGACTACCCCCCCCTGCAAAAAACACTTTGCTCTGAGTTTACTGAAGTTGTTTTGGACATTTTTTCACTTGATCAGCACTTGTTCAAAGAGTGTTGTTTGATCAACATGAATCCAAATCAGAAATTATAGCCTTGTCCCTGCAGGATGACAACTGACCTTAACATGTTTCTGAGAGTAGAAGTTAGACTGCAGTTTGCAAAGAAGGAATTCCGTATCAGGGATACTCAGAAAAGCAAGGACATTTCTTTGCTGTGGTCTTTACTCTCGGACAAACTAGGAGTTTATTGTCTGGTGAAGTAAGTGAAACTGGTACCACATGCAAATTGCTTGTTTTACCAGATTGGGTTGAGGGAGCTATAAAGTATAGTACCCATACAAAACAGCCTCATACATATGGTTTTTTGTTAATAAAAAAAGAGAGAGAGCTGTGAACATTTTGTCATGAAGACAATATCTGCATAGTGTTGTTTGTCTGTTATATGTTTATAGGAACAGGGAAAGATATATGATCCATATAATCGGTGTGTTTTATTCAGCTGTAAGTAATAAATATAGAATCAGCTAGTGGTAAGAGCAAAAGCCACTCAAACTGCATTGTACAAAATGCAGCCTAAATGGGTTACTTCCAAAAATGAGTATTTTTGAGGTTTAAAACCACATAGGCTGTTATGCAAATGTATAAAAAAAACAAGAGATTCCTATTCCTGATCATTGTGAACAGGTATAACAGTCATAGTAACTAAAAATAAATAAAAGTGCAATCATTCTAGAAATCTTATTATTCTTTTTGTGTCTTAATAATGAACCTGTAATGAAACCTTTTTACCTTCTAGACATTACCTCAGATTAACCCATGACTTCTTCACAGAATACTTCATTGTCAAGTTTTGCCACTGGTATTCTTTGGCATGACTTACAGTATTTGAAAGATAAACTCAAGGTGCCCATCACATAATATACTGTGCAAGAGCATTAAAGTCACATTTTTACATCACCCAAGTGTTTCACGGCTCTTACGTTAAATTACTTTTTTAAACAAATGACTTACCGCAGACACATCTAACAACATTACTACTTCTGTAGTGTTGCAGTTTGCATGGATATACAGAAAATGTTGCTTTTAGCTTCCCAGTGCCCAAATTATGACTGACTCGTTTGTATGAATTACAAGGAATATGTTTAAATATACCTTTATCACAGGCTGTGGTCCTCTGAGACTTATCAGAATTCCCTTTAAATTATTTGACCTGTGTGCAAAACAGGCAATATTTTAAATCGATTTAAAATTTTAACTCATTCATCACTTAAAAAAAAAACCCTGTTTGTTCAATTATATTTTGTAATATTTTGGACTTCTACCATATTTGGGAACTACAAGAGTGAACTCCCCATTCTGAAGACAGATTACAAATTACCCATCACCCCTGCACTCTTCTGCCCACTATATATTCCAGATTATTGTTTTTTTTTTTATTGTTTTTTTTTCTTTTTCTTCCTCTAAAGACCTCACAAAATTGTTTTAGTACAGGCAGTCGTTTGGTACATTTGTCCCTGGTGGTGAGGAACGGGAATTACTGGGCTAGATGTCAGCCCGAAGGCCCATTCATTTCTGTCCAGGAAACACTATCAGCCTAAACCTTCCCTGTCATTGAGTTAGGTGATGGGCAGTAGGCCATCTTACTGGTTCTGCATGATTGCTTTCTCTCCCATCCCACCATGTGGGGCCTCCTCCCTACTGGTGTCTTAGCAAGCGTCACAGTTGCTGTCCTCTGAAGAGAATTCTTTCCACAGGGTCACGTGCACCATGGCAGCCTGGGCTGCATAGGCCTGTATTCCACTGGTGAAACACTTAATGCTGCCACTAGGTGTCAGACTTTTGTTGGTCCCAAGCCACCTTCCTCCCTCAGGATGGGTGTAAGCCAGCAGTAGTCATTCACTCTTATTCTCTTTTAGACATCCAAGCTGCTAATCAAACTCAGGCCACCTACAGCATGTTGGCAGGTCCAAGACACTTTTAACTGTACCTTTTTCAGATCTGTCTGATGCAGGCCTTCTTCACAACCTTGTTATAGTGTTGCAGGCTACATCCCCATATATGTCATGGCTGTCTTGATAAGGTCCTGAAAAGATCTGAGCACAAAAATTAATATTAAAAATTAGAACAAGAAGACAAACTGGTGATCCAGACAGAGCCTTTAACATGTGAATGGAGCTGTCTCAGTTCACAAACCCATAATCAAAAATACATCTTGTGCTGGAATGTTCACTATTGCCTCAAGGGTTGATTTTTCCATTTGACAGCATTATAAGAACCTAACTAGTTAAAAAGCACAAAGCTAAAATAGCAAATTGCTAGGCAACTCACTTCACGTATTTGTCCCCATTCCAAACCTAATAAGCCTCCCCCTTTACTTCATTCTAGTTAAATTATTGCACCCATACTTCCTCCCCACTTGCCTCCTCTCCTCTATTTGTATTGTAATTCCACCTCTACTAATCTTCATCTTCCTTCTTCTATCTTTGATTCCCCCCACGCTACTCTACCTGATCTGTAACTCCGTCTGCTGATTAATCCCAGTTAGGTTTGGTCAAGGGCAGGTCATGCCTACTCAATCTGGTGGATTTCTTTGAGAAGGTCACCAAAACAATGGATGAGGGCAGAATGGTTCTCATTGCCCACCTTTACTTGGCTAAGACATTTGACAATACCCTATGTGGGCATTGTTGACAAACTCAAGAGGTTAGGTAAGCCATCTGGCTTACAGACAGAGTTCCTCCCTATCCTAATTCAAGTGTAACTTGGTCAACTGGAATGGGAAAAGGAAGTTCATTCCTGGTTTGGCACCTATGTCTCTAATGGAGACAGGCAGCCTGTAAATAGTTCAACTCCCAGACCCCTGTTTGTAAATGTTTCATCTCCCAAGCCCCTGCTTACACTTATCAGGGGTACGAGAACTTGTCAGAGATTTGGGATGCATGGCTAGGCTTAAAAAGGCCCTAGTGATCATAGCTTAGTACACAGCTATGACCCTACCAGGGTCCTCAGACACAATAATGTTTGAGTCAAACAGCTGTCAGTTAGTTCTTTGCACTGTACTTAGTTTTACTGGTGTTTTACACGACTGTTATCTACAGTAAGCAAACAGCATTCCTTATTGCATGACTTTGACATAATTCCTGGACTGTCATTTCACTTTCATTATCACGTATTTTCCTACCTAGTCTAGTACGGGTTGTAGTGGCAGCAATCTGACCAGGGTCAAACTTCCATATCCTCAGCCAAAAATTCCAAGTCATTCTAGGGCATTCCCAAGCATTTCCAGACTAAGATGCATTGTCTTTTAAGTACGTCTTTCTCAGGGGGTCTGCTCCAATTGGACCATCCTTGAAATGATTGTAATTGGAGCTACTCTGAGGAATAATTTTAAGATGTTTGAACCCTCTCACTTGACTGCCTTTGCTTCTAACTATTAGCAGTGCTACTTATGGATTTATAGGTGTATACTAGTTTATCTACGAAACTGAAAATTCTGTCTTAGATCTCAGTGGTTGTTGTTGATTAGAGCCTACATATTCAAGTTGAGAGGATCATCAATAGTGTCCACTGACTGATTTAGCACCCAGAAGTCAGTGACTGCCCCTGTTGAGCAGTCTCATCCTTCTTGACATCTTGACATTGCATAAGAACAAGACTCTAAGGTACTTAAACTCTTCCAAAAGTGGCAGCTGCCCTTCTATCTGAAAGTATTCCATTAAAGAGAGCTGCCCTCCTTCATGAAGATTGCAATCCACTTTTTTTCCAGGAATGTACCATGGCTTTCAAAAAGTCTGAAATGCTGGTTATTATATCTACTATGCTGGTTACTGTCCTAGCTGCTTCACAGTTGAAAATGATTTGTCCAAATGCCTGTCAGATGTTATAGACCATTAAGGTCAGAAAGACAGCATCATCTGCAGAGAAAGGGGTGGCATCTCTAGATCAGCTATTCAAACAGTGTTTCAACCTTATTTGTGTTTTGACATCCTGTCCATGACAATCATGTCATGGTGACAGGATGCTCCCTTCGTGGGTCCTGACAGTCATCAGTAACAAATTCAGCTAGATGCTAAGAATCTGAAAACAACTCTCATGGTGTTCAAAAAGCAACAGCAGAAAATGTTACCCAGAGCATCCAACAGTACATGAAATATACACAGTCACAAATCTTGTCTAACTTCACAAAACAACTGTAGACTGGAGTAGCAAACTTCCACAACCCCTAGCACAGCCATGCAAAGCTAAAGCACTGGCCAAGTATGGCCTGTGCAAAATCCTCAGTGCTTCTCCTGAACCTGTGGTTTGACTGTCTGTCAGAGTAATACCTCCAGCTCTTTGTCAATGATTTTTATAGAAAGGATGAAGAGTATGAATGTGTAATCTTCTTGTATTTGGAACACAGCCTCTGGTTCCATGTCTTAAAAATGGGAACCATAAGTCCAGTCTGCCATTCCAAAGGTACTGTCCCTGCCTACCATGAAACTTTGCAGTGGCACATTAACTATATTACCTCAACCATTATCAGTGCTTCATGTTAGGGTCTGAGCTCCTTTCACATGGATGCTTTCACAAGTTCCAAAAAGATTTTGAATTTTCATTTGTTTCTTGCAAGTCTGTGAATCAGACAGCCTAGCTGGTGAATTCACTTCACCCCCAAATGTTGATATGACTGCTGTATTTTTGGCGACTTCTGAGTACTCATGACCACAATCAGCCATTGCTTTCTGGGCCATGGGGCTTTGGTATAAAGTACATTTCTGACATTCTTTGCAGAGTGCATGTAGTTTTCATTATGGTTAGCCCATGACTTAAGTAGACATCCAATAATGACTTACTACTTGGGTTCATATCTGAGAGTCTATTCCTCCCAGTCATATTGCCTAAGATCTGCAGAGTTGGTAGGCAGCACTATCTCAAACACCTTACCTGCTTACTCCAAGAAGGTTGAATACTGTGTACTCCCATCTGGTATGTAAGCACAAACAACTGCCAGTTTTCCCTTTTGTATTGGCATTTGTTGTGTGGCAACCCTCATACCCTCTAGCAAAATACTCCAACAGCACAACCCTTAGTAATGGACTTGTGAGCATCCCCAAACTTGCCCAGTGCCTCTCATGAGCAACAGCTCTTGAACAGGAAATAAATCAGTCCTGAATAAGAAGGCTGATTTCACAGGCCATATTCAATGCAAAGGTGAGCACTCTGTATGCATGTATACCAGTACAAGCTTCTCTGCTGGTGAGATTACGTTCACATCACTAATGCTAGCTTCCATTGGCATGATGCTGGCTGTCTGCACCTGTCCTGCACATGCCTGCCACCACAATATCACTAGAACACTGCAATCGCCCACCCTTCACATTACAGGTGATGAGCTTACAAGAGTCCTTGTAGGGAATGGAAGCAGTGCTGGCATGTGGAAATAACAGACTGCAGTGAGATCTTCACAAATAAAGAGGTGAAGCTGTCAGCATTCTGCAGCTTGGTGGTTCTTTATTGGCTGCCTGTATCATTTTTTTCTAAGCATGCACAGTGAAAACCTTCTGCTAATCTGTTTGTCTGAAACAGGTAGCTAAAGCAGGACTCAGTATGTATTTAAGTCCTCACTGTCATATAGTTTAACTCAACCCTTAGGTTTGTTTTCTTCCTACAGTATAGTTCCAGAGTTTCTAGGGACCAGAAACCTGCCTGTACATAACAAAACTTACATGTCCTTGCCTTGGAATCAAAGTGAGGAAAAGCCCACATAATTTTTTAAGCTTAACTTCTCACATGCTTTGACAGCAGAATTTGTCTTCACATGCATAACACACCACAGACACAAGCAAATCTGTAGTTGTTCCTGTCAGCTACTGGTCAAAATCTTACATAGGCAATTAATCCTGCTGATGTCCGCTAGAAAGATGTGCAGAGTGTTATGAAACTGTTCATTTGCTTTTGTTGGAGAGAAGAAGAGAAACAGTATCAGAGCACATAATTGATAGGGTCACCACTTGTTCCTCTTTCTTAAGATGCTGATTGGGACAGTTTTGTCCTGCGGATTGGGGGGGGCAGACATGAAAAATGACAAATATCTTTATATTTTACAAAACAAAAAGTGTTTTCCCGACTTTCTCTAAATGTTGCAGAAAACTGTGCTATTACATATATATCATTTTATTATCATATAAAGTAGTATAAACAACCGACACTACATATTGCAGAGTCTTTATTTTGGTAATAACATGAAAACAATTGTTTTTCATTGGCTGATGGTACAGTTTTCCCAGTAAAATCTCAAGCTTTAATAACAATGTCTCACTTTGGGCATCCAAAATGATGACAACCCTAATAGTTGACCACATTTTTTGTAAAGTGATCCACTTGTAAGAGGCATCCTTTTCTGTAACTGCAACATTTATAGAAAGTAGTGCAACCCTTAGGCACAGGACAGTTCCCCACTAAATTGTCATGCTGTGGTGTCAGGCTTATTACCATAATATGGTAATATGGGGGTGAGATGCAAATCAAGGGGTAGTAATGCAACAGAAGTGGGAGATAGTGTATGAAGACATTTGTGCCTCAGTTTAAAAACAACACAAATTCAAGAACAATTGGTTGTATTTTTATACTGTGCTTATAAAACATGTTTTAGAAAAACATCAAATACATTAGCACATTTTTCCAGCATTCAGGAATAACAAAAACATCAACTTTCTGCAAACACTGGTGAAAAGCAGAAACTGTTCTTTGAAGTGTTGATTAACAGTTCATGGATTGAAGTGATAAACATGACACCTTAGGAAGATTTTGCAGGGTCTTTCAGAGCGCATAAAAAAATTGTTCAAAATAAGCCTGCAGTGTAAATAATTTCTTTGTTTAGCGCTGCATAACTGCTGTGAATAGCTTAAAGCATGCGCTACAAGAATGTATATAATTCTTATTCAGGAAAAAAGTAAGCACTAATGCTACACAAGGTTTGTAAGATGCCTGTGACTCACAGTACTGCCACTGTATCTCAAAGGGAGATAACATCACTTCCGTATGTCTAGCATGACTGGTATAAAAGGGGACTTGAAATTAATTCTGGGAGGGAACAAGAAGTACAAAAGCAAGATTATGTTAATATGGCAGGATCCATGTTGGCCATTTTATGGAACAAAGTATTAACATTTTATTTTGTAAGAAGCGCTTAGAGTAATGTTGATGCATTAAAAAGCTCAGAAAACAAAGATTTAATAAAAAAAAACATTTCCGAGGTAGAGATTTCCTTTAAACAAGACAGCTTACTGTGTATGTGTTCAATTCAAGTCACATTCTTCAGAGACTACTTAGAGCTGAGGAAGCCAGAGCAAATGTTAATATGATAGTATCCACTTCTTGTAACTATGACTGTGCTTCTCTGTGCTTCATTCCCTCAGCTGGTAAAGCGATTGAAATTTCCAGGAAAACATTAGCTTTTGACCAGCTGCAAAAGGGCCATGTTTCACAGAGATCAGAGAATATTTGACTTCCATGCGGAAAGAGTAGACTACACTGTGTAGAGCATCTATCCATTATCTTAAGAGTATGCCTTGGGTAAGCATGAAACAGCCAACGCCTTCTTCCAAAAATATGTTGCTTACTAACCATACACGTTTTGAATCTGATCCCAGGACTTAGTCTTTTTGCTAGTCTGTCTGTACCCAGTTGGTCCATTCATTTAGGAGAATGGGAAATAGTTATTCTGGAATACACAAGAGCATTGTGGTCCATTTTTCCTGTCAAGGAACCCCCATCAGACCATGACTACCTAGCAAGAATCAGGTAGTAGGGAACAGACTGGCTGGTACTTAGGGCGATGTCTACCTTCTCCTGCTGGGAGTACCCCCTTGGGGCCCTTGCAGTTGATATGTTCTGAGGGGAAGCATACCTCTGTATACTAGTTTCCTGTTGGCTACGTAGTGCGAATGTAATATGGCAGCACAGGCTCAACCAACTTGAAACTCGAATGGTTTAACACCTAGTGATCCCACAAGGTATAACCAAGGTAGCAAGCCAAAGCTGTCTCCCCCACTACAGGATGAGAGAGCAGACAGCATCCGCTTACTTCATACCAGCTTCTACAGGTACCTGCGGTACTAGTCAAATCTGCGTTACATGTTGCATAGCCAGACATTTATCCCTGTATTGCAGAGAGCTGGCTTCACTCTGGTTAGAAGTACGTATTTATCAGAAAACGTTCTTACTGTTCTGTCAGGGTACGTATTCTTTTGATTTTCAGTTTTCTGTTAGGCTGGCAATGTCACCCTATTTACAAGATCAAATCTATCAGACAGTTCTTATTTTTTTCCCTGTTTGTTGATTAGGTAAGCCCACTGGACAAACTTGTCTCCTTTCAGGTGTGACCTGGGAGCACTGTTTGATTAAGTGACTTCCTCAAAGTCGTACAGCAGGTAAATGAAGATGGACTCAATCAAATCCTGTCGCATAGTCGCAGGAAATGGCACATTAACAGTTTACTGCCAAGCCATAAACCTTTCTTTTAAAGCTAAGACCATGGGAATTTTATCCCTTTTTTGAATTCCCAGTTCGAAGAAGAAAGGAGTATATCACAGATGCAGAACCCTAGTATAAGTAATGGAAACATTCATAATAATAATAGCTATAACTGTTATAAAAATGCATTTATTACTATATGCAGTACAGATAGTCAGTTTATTAAGTGGATCCTACAGAAAAATTGGTCAGTCCTTAAAGACGATAGGCAGTTTACACAGAAACTTAGCGAGAAACCAATTGTAGTGTATGTTGTTGTTTGTCTTTTTGGCTTTTTCCCGGTTGGGGGTCGCCACAGCGGAACTCCGGTCCGCTAGTGACTGGCAGTCGATTTTTATGGTGCCGAATTGCCAGCCTGATGCCCAACCTTCAGTGAAGGCACGCCCATTCACGCATGTCTTTCGGAGGCCACTCGACCGCGGGGAGGACATGCAGACTCCACACAGAAGGCATTCCCCGCACTTCAGCCGAGAATCAAATGAGAGAACCTCTTGCTGTGAGGCAACAATGCTACCGCTGTACCATCACAGACACAGAAACCAATTGTAGTGTATAAAAGGGGCAAAAATATGAAAAAATATATTGGATGATTTTTTCAAAACCTTATTAACATCAATAAAAAGTTAAACATGGTCAAATATGGGAGATGTTCTTACTGTAAATTCATCCATGAAGGAGAACCGTTTAGTATTAAGTCGCAGTTATTTAGAATTTCAGGAAACTTTAATTGTAATACTTTAGGGATGGTTTACGTTGCTTTATGCCAGTCATGCTGCCCCGATTTTATATAGGCAAGACTGAAAGAAAGGTGAAGGATAGGGTGTAGGAACACCATTAGGATATTAAGAAAAAGAAGGATACAAATGCACTTTCTATACATGTCCAAGATTGTCTGGGACATGAGTTAAGTTTAGCATTTTAGAAAAAGTGACCGTAGTGTAAAGGGGGGCCATGGTCTCTTTTATTGGAAAAGAGAGAACTCTACTGGGAGCTTCGCTGTAATGCTGGGAGCTTACCAGGATTAAACAAACAAATCGCAATTGCATTTTCATTAAAATTAAAGGCATTGACTAGATAAGTTAGTTGATGCATTTGAAAGGCTTACGTAGTTTCAGTGGTTTTAAATGTGTATAGAATATGTTTAGAGTGTTATAAGTATTGTGTTTTGCATAAATGGTGCATGTTTCTTTAAATGAGGTTTTTAGTTGTGGGCTTGGCTATCACATGACATGTTTTAGTAGTTTGAATGATCTATAAACATTTGGATTTTAAAGAATTCATTTATCTGAGGAAGTTTTAAATGCTTTAAAATAAAAGTGCTAATCTTGTCTCACTAGAACAAAACGTCTACTGTCCGCTTCTGCTTCCAGTGTTTTTGTGTGGATTTCTGGTTTATTAGTGTTTCATTGGAGTTGCGCACCTAAGACAATTATATCAAACAGCCCAATCATTTTGTTCATTTTTTTTGTTTTGTTTCCATAGCCAGGAAAGAAGATGTACACAATTATGTTTTATTCTTGATTATACTAGACAATTCCTTCAGAAAGACTTCCTTGTTCTGTATTTTTTGCAAAAGTCAAAGATGGATCAAATATAACCAAACAAGTGCTTTATAGTTAGGTAATAGTGTATTATCTTGACCATTAGTAAATATGATATTTTGTTAATAATGTACAATCAAAGACTGATGTACTGGAATTTCAGGTTTGACTGTTTTTTCCTTAGTAATGTTTGTTTCTCCGAGGACCACAATTCTGAGTACACCTTCAGAAAACAGTGCATTGTCAGGGAACTGGTATTTATAGAGCTACTGTGCATGGTTGTACAGGCCTCCTGCTCACAGTGTATGGTATGTTGCTATTTTTCTGTGCCCAGTTCAGTTGCATCCCTCACCCTCCCAGTCCAACAGCTGCTGTACATTGCTATGTTGAATAAAAGTGCATCACAGTACAGTAGAGAACAGCTGTGTACAAAAGTATAATTTTGCAAATAGATGTCCTGTGATGCACCATGATCTGTCATCATCAGTGAAAGTGATTCATGAAGAAGTCACATGTTAGGCAAGTTTGTGGTGTCAGGTTTATTGCCATAATATGGTAATGAGGGGCTCTGATGCTGTGCAAGCTCCCACTGGTGGGAGCTTCCCGGCATCACTGTGCGGGGATAGGAAAAGTTTGTGTGTGGTAGCAGGTTTACCTGCACCATTGGACACTGCATTGGTGGTAGGGATTTTCCTGCTGTATAAATTATGTGTGTGTGTGTGTGGGGGGGGGGGTCTTGTTTGACAGTGTTACCATGTTGTTCAGCAGTATACACTGATCAACATATGAGGAGGAGATCACTGTGCTTATAAATGGCACATTATCTGTTTGTACATAGTTGGTCTCACATTGGGACCAGCTAGTACTGGTATATGATTATACATCTCTTTTTAAATGATACAATTTTTTTTTAATAAGCCTGCAATTTTGACAGTTTTTAAAAAGGTAAACTGGACATGAACATGCATTTTCTGGGGGTATAGGAGTTACACTAGTGGCAGAGAAGGATACATTCTGGAGATTGGTATACAATTCCAAAAATTTGGGGTACCCTTCTGGTGCCAAAGACTTGTTTTGATAGTTGTCCCCCTGTTAACCTTGACTGTACTGCAAAAAATATAAATTTTATTAAGTTAACTTTTTTTTCCTTGTGTAACCTGAGAACCATTGCTATGCCTTTTTTTTTTTTAATGTGTCTGAGACGCTTAATGGCATCTAATAGTGATAGGTCCACAGGGAACACAGTCAAAATGCTGCATCCTTGAGTTTTGCTCGTTAGACACCATCTGTTGTGGACATTTTCATAAGAGCCTTTAACAGCTGAAAGCAGTATGGGATGCTTTCATCATGTTAGTATCTGACAGTTACACAGATGATAATGATGATTAGTAAAGCTTAACAGGCAGATACTGTTTACATCCAAGTGATCTCATTCATTATGTAATATAAAAAGTGGCTCCAGACTTGCAGATCTGTTTTCTAATTGTTTTTTTTTTGTGACCAAGATAGAGTTCAAGTTTCTCAACAAGTGCTTTTAACTTATGCCAAAATTTAATTGAAATGTTTTTAAATCCTAGGAATTTATGAAAAAACTGGAGGAAAAAAGACTTGAACTCACAAAAGCAACAGGTATGGGAGAGACGATATTGGCCGTCTGTCATCCAGACTCCATTACTACTGTCAAGCACTGGAACACTATCATACGGGCTAGATTTGAGGAGGTCAGTATGTCCAGAGCAGTTTTTCTAGTGATAGTAATTTGCTGATAAAGAGGATATATTTGGCAGATACTGAATGCTGTTTGAAGAGACAGATTACATACAGTGCAAATATTACAGCTGTTAAACATCATTCTTGCTAGCTCTAGTGATGCAGAGGGATGAAGCCCTGATTACGGCTCAGGTGATCTGAGTTTGATTACTGGCTCAGGTCCCTCATGAATTGGGGGGGGGGGGCAGAGCTGTCCATGCACTCCCACAGTCCTTCAGAGGAGGTAAGGTGATTCTGTGTGAGCAGGTGGCATACTATGCAAACTCTTCAAGATTGTGCCGCTCTGTGGTGACACAGATCACACATTCCTCAGCAGAGGGGTGGCGATAGGCCAATTCAAATTGCCTTATTGCTTGAATGCCAGTAAGGGGATAAAGCACCTTCATAACTGCCTAACTACAGCCCCTTCAGGACAGTTTTTTCAGTAATCCCCCATGAAATTCCTAGATTATGGAGTGAATAGAAAAATAGAAATCAGTCTGAAAGTGTTGTGGTATTTTCATTTTAGGTGAGATAGACTATCTAATCAGTTTGGTTATTTATTTAACCTTTCTTTAGTATGCCTGCTTTATGAAATATAACTGTATCCTAGGATGTAGGACATTTGGTTTGTTTAGTTAGCCTTGTCAGTCATAAATAATATGACAGGAGGCTACGGGAACCAAACCCATGACTATAAGATGTATGTTATTTTACAAGCATTCCATTGATCATTAACAGATTCAGCCACTTCCATATCAGTTTTGAAAGAAACAGCTGTTTCTGTTCATGCTGTCACTTAGATCACTCCTCTGCCACTGTATTTTTCACTGCATTTTCTATTTGTAGTATGAAATTGTATCCAATGTATTATTTCATTGTACTATGTCTTACTACTGTACATGTATCTATGTGAACTTCTGCTGAAACGGGGTATGCTTGTTGTCCCAGTCAGACTATCTTGGTAACCAAATGCTAAATAAAATAAAATGAAAGTGTAATAACATAAAATGTGATAGGATGACTCTTTTAATGAACACCAGAACTGTGTTCTCTTGCCTTCAGTATCCCAGCATCAAGGTGTTAATATAGGATTGCAGAAAAATTACATTGTGTGTATGTGAAGTGCTGTTATATGTGACTGGATATTTCGACTAAGTAAGAATCTGATGCTGGGAATCAGTGTATCTAACTCTTGGAGCTGCAGCACTGGACTCCACAAACCAAGTGTCTGATATTTGATTCCATTGTTGTTTTATTAAAAATCCTTTAGAGCAGAGAACGTGTACAGCGTAGAAATAAAAATGTGGATTAAACTGGCAGATGGTTACAGATGTGTTAATAAGACTTTTTTGCTGTAGTCAGTAATAGCATAGTAAGCGTGGTTTATCAACACACCTGCACTTTGTCCTAAATGACTTTAAAGGGAAATGTGTAATCTGCAAAACAGGAACATTATTGCATGTGATTAATGGAGCTGAGGCTTGGTGCAAACTTATGGTGTCATAATGCAGGCAAAGAGAAGATTTCAAATTCTCCAGAATGCTATCATCTGTGAGAGTGATAGCATCCCCACTGCAATACTTCTACTTCTGTGACTGTGGTTTTGTCATGCAGTACATCAGATGCAATTCAGACACAGCTTCAGAAATATGCATTAATAACCCTGTAAGTATTAAGGGTTGACCAGAAGTGCAATGACCATCTGACCAGCTCTGTAGCAGTTACCATGCATGCCCAACAGTATGAAAAGATAAACTTGTATGACATGATAGCAAGCCAGATAGGTCAAGGTTCTGTAAGGAAAGGTATTGTGTGATGCACAACAGGAAGTGCAGAAGAAAAGCAGTCTTGGAAGAGGAGGGGAAGCTAACAGTGGAGGATGGCAGTCGGTATAATAGTTAAGGTGTTTGCCTCACAAACATAAGGTACAAGGTTCGACTTTCATCCTGGAAAGGAAAATGGACTAAGCTTAAAATGGCTCACACAAGCAGCTAGCCTAGTACTTACCTCTGAGCTTATGAAAAGAAGTTGGGTAATGGTCAAGATGTTTACCTTACAGACATGGTATAGGGTTTGATTCTCACATGGGATAATTGGCTAGGCTTAAAATGGCCTCCAAGGGCAGTTAGCCTTGGTACTAACCTATGAACAAAAGCAAAGGCAGTGCATGTATGTTTTCTGTAAACATATTCTGTGAGCAGGTGAACCCTGGCTATCTAATTTCTTGTAACAGACTGCATTGTGACATCTGCACCATAGTTACCACGACACCACAGTGACCGGGAAGTATATTATCAGCTTGAGGAAACTGAAGCCATGCTAAAATATACAGTCAAAGTTGTCCCTCCCTCCTCAATTATAACAACACAGAACTGTAGGGATGTAGATGTTTTTAGGACACCAGACACTCATACTTTGAATGATGTTTGCACTGGCTGCAGTTTTTCCTCATTTTCAGAAATTTTAGGAAGAATAGAGCAGTAGTTACTAAAAGCCAAAACTTGAAATAGATTTCAGTTCTGAAGTACTGTAGGGATACTTTTGAAAATCAGACGTACTTGATGCCAGCATCATGAGCTCTCTCTATGTATAAAGCAGATGCATATTATCTGGATGTTTTCTTTGGACTGCCTAGTCAATTAAGTATGCAAACAGTAAGGCACTCCCCTGCACACAGTCCTGTTGCGGGCTATACAGCCTTCATTCTTTCATTCCCTCATTGTCCAATACCTGCCTTATCCACTTCCCTGTTGCAATTTAAATGATACTGTAGCCTGTCCCAGCACTCAGTGGGTACAAGGCAGAGAAACTAATCTGGATAGGATGCCAGTCTGTTGCAAAAATGATCACACGCGCACACACACACACACACACACACACACACACACACACACACACACACACACACACACACACACATATAGACACCCATACATAGCATGCACACTCCCAGAACTATTGAGGATTGCCATTTGACCTATGGTATGTCCTTGGCACCAGCCAAAAGCTCATGCGGACACTGCAAGGATATTATGACTCCACAGAGAATGCATGATAGTTGAAAACTGAATTGGACAACAGACTCTGTGAGGGGCAACACTAATTGCTGTGCCACTAGTAGATGCATGCTGTATTTTATTTATTTAGTTAGTTAGTTACGTTTGTGGGAATTTTGCTGCAGTATCACGTAGATTAAAAGCTGATAAAGGAATGTCATTTTCCTGTTAAGTACTTGCTTGTTTCTAACAAATGCAACTGGCTTTATAGTTCAGGGGTTTTCTGTCCCATATTGTTTGTTTTTCTCTTGTCATTGTGATTTGGTAGAACTAGAAAGGTTAGACAAAAATCGCAAGTAAAATGAAAAAAAATGAATGTGTTAGCACTGTTTCAGGAGAGACCCAAGGTGATATTCAGACTGACAATAAGAGTTTTTTTTCCAGGCAAGGTATACTACTTAACTGCCTTACATGTATATCTATGCTGTGGTCTATTGAATGCAGCTCATAAAGAAATGAAGGAGTTTTAGGTGACAGGCATAGTGTTTTGCTCAGCGCTGACTGCTGAGCATCATATTTGCAGGTGTGCAGAACCCATGTATTTCCCATGGCTGCTGTCCTTTGGGTTACCCCATCAGGACTAGCCAGCACTGTGATCATACTACCTTCATGAATAGACTGTGATTGTGTGGTTGGTGACACAATGGGGTAAAGCTGTGTATGAGATCCACAGCGAAGCAGCAGTGAAAATAACTAGGGCACATAGTTTACATGTCCGTAGGAACAATAAATATATCAGTTTTATTTCTTTGTTACTTAGTATGTGAAAGAATATCAGTAGTGGAACTTAAGCAAAAGACCTTCCCTGAGAAGATGGTCTGAGAGGTTTGCTGAGAATGGGCTATGCCAACATGATGTTGAAATAAACAAGTGATACTCTCCACTGAGGCTTCTACAAGCTTCTCCATGTCTCCCTGTGTCCAGCTACAGGTGAGAGTGCAGATCTGATTATTATAAAACTGCTCTGTGCAGTTTTATTTGTTGGTAATCCTTCAGTATAAACTGACAAAATATACTGATGAAACACAAAGAAGAATTCTTATTTTTTTAAGTTAGAATATCCAGCAAAACAGTCCCCCACCCCCAAACGTTTAGCTTGGAATGCAGCATGCAAAGCTGAGCCTCCCATAGCAACAAATTCTAAGTTGCAGAAGCTTGGGGTTCTGCAAGTGTCAGTTAAGCAATATTTAAAATCCCTAGGATGACACTTGCTTAGTTTTTCCTTATTTCTATCAAATGCTTCTTTAGTAGACACCTACTTTTAATAGGCACAGAAAGTCTTTTGCTTATCTTTATTTTTTACAAATTGTTGGGGGCAAAAAAGCTGTGCTAAATTATCAGTGAGCATGCAGCTTTCATTCTGTAACTTGGAAATTTCTGCTGCTTTTAGTAACTATTTGTTTGTGGCAGTTGAACTCACTGGTGCTTTTTTTTAGTGCTGCAAAGTCCAGAAGTAGCTGAAGTGGAGCTGAAGATAGTTGTCTTTAGGTGAGGCAGCACCAAAGTGAAACTCTAAACATTAGACCACCATTGTTTCCATTCGGCTTCCTATAAGGTTCTAGGGATCACAGTTATAAAGTCTAAATATAAGGACTTGTTGTGTACTTCTTATTTTTATCTGCTTCTTTTAAAAAGTGTTCTGTCAGTGCTGACATGGAAAGAAAAAAAAAAAAAGAAAGAGAAAGAAAAAAAGAAAGAATGCTACTTCATCTATAATAACTCATCCCACATGTTTAAACTGGCCACAACCGAAACAGACATGCTTTGCTTTCTGATACACTTCAGAACACTATTGGCACTCTTCCCATCTTGGATAGTCTCTCAAATTTATATGTCCCAAACACAAACCCTTCTATATTTCGATGTCCTTATAGCAGACATAAGCTTCATAGTTTCATTTGCATACCTGAAGATGTAGATGTTGTAGTGGATAATTGTCCGTGGTACAAAACCCTCACTCTCTTACAGTCCTGTCCTGTAGGTGTGAGATCCCTGACACCAGCTTCTGGAGTAGTTGATGGTTTCCAACAGTCTCAACGTGGGCATTCCCATCCTGCAGCTTATCCTGATGCAGTTTAGGTATGTCCTGAGGGCTTCTACCTTCTGCTGAGAAAAGTGAATCCCCAGTAATGGGGGGCTTCACATGAGCCAACTATTGCTAAAAGACATGTTAGCCACCTAAATCCTCTGGAGTGGTTTTAACCTTTAATCTTCTGGAGTGTGAATTGGGACCAGAATCCCCCTGCTCTGGCTGGATAAGCAGGCCATAATGTGGTACTTGAAAATTATGGTAGCTCAAACTTGTACCTCTTGTACACTGAATCTGTGTGCCTCTGGCAGTGGGCCACAGAGTACAGCATCCCACTTACAGTTGGGCACATCCTGGCCAGGAAGTAAATAAATAATCTGGTGGACTCCCTGTCTTGCAGCGCCAACTATTTCCTGGTTCTGAGGAAAAAAGGATTCATTTTCTGGTGACATGGTCTTCTGGGGTTGGGTTATGCTACAGTCTGCTCTCTACCACATAGAAGACTGTGATATGTCTCCTGTTCTGTGTGGCTCAGTAGGCAAGGGGGACGTAATAGTATATGCATTCTTTCAACCATGGCAGGAGAGAATTTTGCAATCTTTTTTTTTAGAGGTCATAGATTAGTACTAGGCTAACTGCCTTGTGAGCCATTTTAAGCCTAGCCAATTATCCCTTGTGAGACTCAAACCCTGCACCTTGTGTTTGTAAGGCAAACACCTTATCCATTAGGCCCCCCTCTCATTTTTTTTTGCCTTTTCCTCTGAATCTGTATTTTCCTTGCAAATTTCAGAGAGAAAAGAACAAACCTCATCCTTATTTGCCTCATAATGGTTTACAAGGATATGGTTTAAGGCAGTCAAATTCCATTCATGAAGTCATCCCTTAATGAGCTGTGGAAGTTCCTCGTTGGATTTGGTATAAGCTAGTTCCACTTCAGTACTTGACAACTCATTTAGATCCTTTGTTTTCCTGGATTTTCAACTAATACTCAGAAGTGACTGAACTGCCAAAGAAATCTTTTGGTATCCTATACCGGCTTCTTTCTTACTTGGATCTCTGGTAGTTCACAATTCTGTTGCACGTTTCTGGCATCTCCACACATCACAACCTTGTATAAGGCCGATTTGTAGCCTAATAGTGATGGTCATGTTTCTCTGCCCTTACAAAGAGCCATTCTCTTCTATAAGTTCTGATATTTAGGACAAACTGGCTTTCGTATCCTCACTTCAAACTGGCTAATCTGGCAGCTCTAACCTTCTCTCCTTGGTGGCTATCACCCCTGCCTGTAGGATCTTTGAACGTCATACCTGTATTTGTAAGGAAACATTTTTGCTTTTTCACAAGAATTAGGAGTTACTCATCTTTAATCTACATTTTCTCCTAAAAAATGTTTTTTTTTTTAACTGCTCTTAAACCAATCCATTCATCTCCCTGTTTTCTTTTCTGAGACATAATGTATGAGAGATCTCCATTCATCAGCTTGATGTGTGTTATTAGCTCTGAATTCATCTGTAGATGGTGCATAAGTAGAAGACGATATACAGGTTATTTTTTCTCTTTTGCTTTTTTCTAAGGAGGGCTATGCTGTAGCTAAGCAAACTCTCTCCAAACTAAATACTTATTGCACTGCCTTGCAGCCAGACAGCTAAGTACCCATTTAAAATTGTACTGTCAGAGACAACTGCATCAGAGGCGTGCCTGTTTCTAGTGATTTCTTCAAGAACATCACCATTGCAAAGATTTGCATCATGGTCATTTGCTATCATTTCATACCATCAGAATGAATTATTATTCAGATGATTCTAGCAATAATGCCTGTTTTGGCATCTTGGTGCTGAAACCTCAGCCTTCTGAGCGCATACATTTCAACTTCTTTCCAGCTGTGCTTCTCCTGGAGTGTTGAATGTTCAGTGTTTGGGATTCTTCCCAGAAGTTACCTACTAAAGAGGACCTTTAATGTCAGCTGTAATGAATGTAACGTTGGGGACCCTCATTTATTGGTCAACAGTTGGGTTCATCCTCGCCTCTTTATTCCTGATTTGGAGCTGCTCCAGGATGATAGTAAATCACAGTGAGCAGACAAATAAGAATAGACTTCTTCAGTCCCACTGCCATATGCTGTCTGAATGTTACCTTGAATTACTTGTTTTGTGTTTTGGCTGCATGTGCCTAGAGCTGGATCATGCTTTTAATGTGGCTAATTAAGCTGATGTTGTCTTTGTTTCTAATGTTGGGGTACCCTGCTGCTGGACTGACCTGTTAAAGACTTTAGGTGTTATGATGGCCACAGCTGAGTGGTAAAGGATTTACTACTCCTGTTTGTTTTGGATGCAGTGGATGAAGTATTGGTTGGCTTTCTGAAGTGTTGTGTGGCTTTTCACATGTGCTCAGACTCATTTTACAGCTGTGTACCCTATATAAGTTAATATCTTCTGAAGGCTGATATCACTGACTGAAAAATGAAGTACAGGTGATTATGGACTGTGGTTTCTAGCTCATTGCATTTGAAGTTGATTCATGCAGAGTTGTAGTTTTTGCACAAAGTGGACAAGTTATATAGTATTTTCTTCTTGACTTTAATCTGGTAATGTCTGACTGTAAGATTTTACATTACCTATACTGCATTTCTCACTCTTTTATTGTATTTGCTTGGGCTAGTTTAAATGTTTTAAACAGCTGTCTATATATATATATATATATATATATATATATATATATATATATATATATATATATATATATATATATATATAAGGATTCACTTTAGATTGTCGAATTACCAAAAACTGGAAACCCATATGGTCGAGACCATATGATCGAGTTTTTGGAAACTCGAAAATCTAAACTGCAAAAAAAAAAAAAAAAAACACACAGAACATTAAAACCAATTTTGTGCACCCCCACGTTTCTGTACCCCCCCCACACACCCCTACTTAAGTATACCAACTCCAAGATCGCACTACAGTGAAGAAAAGGGAAATCTCCCGTTCCGTGCTGTATGCAGAAGCACAGAATGGGAGTTTTCCCATGTCCTCGCTGTAGTGCGATCTCTGAGTTCATATATGTAAGTAGGAGATGGTGTGGGGGGGTAGAAAACTGTTCCCCTGTACTCTTCACTTTTCAGACCAATGATCGAGTACAATGCCGACCATTCGGGATGTATCTCACCCGACATCTGCAGCAATTGGAGAGACCCCAAAAGTTCCTCACAAAGTATTACATACATCATAAAATGTTTACAGACGATACAGTATGCATGATGTAATATAAACATGCATTATAATGCTTGGATTCACATACCGTCTGTTTAAAGGTGACATGTGCCTGACATACAAGGCCATGTCCAACCCGAATTAATGGACATTCTCCACCTCAAATTAATCCAAATCCACCAGAGTTTAAAAAAAAGAATATAGAGGTACTGTATATCAAATCTTAGTTCTTACAGGCAAAAGCATGTACATCAGTAATCAGAAGCAGAGGGGAAGTTGAGAGAGATATATATTATATATATATATATATATATATATATATATATATATATATGTGTATATATATATATATATATATATATATATATATATATATATATAAATATGACTGCAGTGGTGGAGGGATAGATTTGTCACTCAGAGACGTTGTCCTATGCTGTGGAATAAAATCCCGGTCCATGTGAGACATGCGTGAGCACCTCGCTGACTCTGTTCAAGAGAAATCTAGACCTGTGGATGGGAGATCGTAGGTTTACTGCCAATCATTAGCGGACTGGAGTCACTGTGGCAACCTAACCGGAAGCCGAAGACACAACATAGAGATATATATATATATATATATATATATATATATATATATATATATATATATATATATATATATATATATATATATGTTATATGTTTTTTTTGCATTGTTATTACACCTGTTTATTGCAGTCAGTAGATAAAGTAAGACAGCATTTTGAGTCTGTATTTCATTTATTTGTGCATTTGTTGACTGGCGTACAGCACACTGAACCAAGCAAACCATTTTCAGAGTCAGCCCAGGTTTTACAGCAAGATAAAAATTATACAGTGTAATATGAGAAGCTGGTCTTACAAACAGTAGTATAAACAATGATACAAAAATAGTTTTTGAACTGAAATCTGGACAGTGCCGTGGTGCAGTGGTTTGCGTTGTCTACTCACAGCAAGAGGTTCTCGGCTGGGGTGCCTTCTGTGCTGAGTCTGCATGACCTCCCTGGGTTTGTGTGGGTTTTTTTCCCATGATATGAAGTCATGCATCTGAAGTGTTTCTCTCTGGACCTCCACTGAAAATTGGCTTGATCCAAGTTGCACTTTCCCAATAAAGAAGTAAACATGTTTGATTATTAAGTGCAGGGTGGAGAATCTTTTCTGCTTTGTCTTGTAACTAGCACGCATAAAAGACTATCTTTCAGTCTCTAACATATGTAGTTTCTTCTTGGAGTCATCTATAAATGAAAACAATCCAAAACAGAATGTATACTGTGGCAAGGAAGTTACAGTGCTGGAATACATGATACTCGGACTAAAATGACTTATCAAAAAGTCAAATATCTGAAGGTTCTGGAACCTGGTGCTTAGCAACCACGTGCCAATGAGTCCTTTTAAAGTGAAACCAGTGGACAAGAAATGAGGGACACCTGGAAAACAAGTACTGGAATGCATTTGCTCTGCCCCTCACAAATTGTGTTGTGAATGAGTTTACCTCTCATTGCTCTGTTCTGTACTTGACTTTACAAAACTTGGGCATTGCTACATTCTGCTGGAGTGACCACCTTCTGGAAGATAGCTGTCTATTCTACTTGATACTGACCCTGTTGACTAATTGTCAATGTTTCATTCAAAGGTCCATCAGAACATTAGATTGTCCTTTAACATGTACAGTACAAAAAAAAAAAAAAAAAAACTGGTGACTTCCTATCCCCTCACACACACTCGGTTTCCTATAGATGATATAGGAGTGTCCGTATCCTATATGTTCATATAACATGCATTGCCTAACTGTGATCTCAGCAAGAAAAAACTGCACATTAGAACAACCTCTAACCATGAAGGGATTGGAACACAACTTCCAGCCTGAGATGACATATGTAGAATAACTACTTCCTACCTGTTCGTGTAACATGCTAACTTCTGGAAGACAGCTATCTATTCCACTTTATACTGACACACTGGGGCAGTTTTCATTCCCTCTTGCAGAGGTGGGATACTGTATAGGATAGAATGCTTAATATGCCTTGAACTACAAGATTTGGCATAAGCAGACCTAATATACCTCCTTAAATGAAGACCCTTCTGAGTCAAGGGAAGACCCTTAACAGGAAGTTCTCAATCTGGAGTACACCCAGTTTTTGCAGCTGAATAGGTATCAGTCGTCAGGACTAGGCAGATCATCTGCTTCCTCCTTGATTGATGACAGGCTAAGAAGTGCTCACACCATGAAACACCTCAACCCTCTAGGCATACTATGAGATGGAAGAAGGCTAGTCTATGATTCACCATTGATAGGCAAAATTATTAGATTTACCCCTAGTGAAAAAAAAGTGATCTTCACTCTGAAAGGTGAACTTTATGATTAATATACTGTCATATTTGTCCTTCGTTCAGCTTGATTGATTTATATGTCCAGGAAGATGACCTTCTCATTGGTCTGAGTTTCTATCTTTTATGTGCCGAGATTCCTATTCCATGTTTTATAGTGACTTATTTTACCATATTATAGGTTCATAAGTTCATAGGTAGGTACTAGGCTATTGGCCCTAGGGCCTATATAAGACTAGCCAAAAAGGTTCCCTGGCTTTCGCCACCCAAGAAAATTATTTCCTGTGCCCCTGTCAAGCAGTGCCACAGAATTGATCCCCGGGATGAATTTTCTATTTCCCATCCAGTCATCAAGATTTTTCTTAAAGAGGGCCAATGAGAAGCTTTGCTTGACATGAATGGGTAGTTTGTTCCAGAGTATGGGAAGTCTCTGGGACAGGAATCTATCCCTCTAGCATGTTCTGTTTATTGTGGTGACAGAGTTTATGTCCCTGGATCATGTGGTTCGGAGAGACTGGGATTTCTTTAAGTGTAGCATGTCCAACAGCTCCGGGTTTGACATAGCTTTGTATGTTAGGCAGAGATCGCCTCTGAGTAGGTGATGTGCGACGGAGTAGAGCTGGAGTTTTTTGAGACGGTCTGTGTAGAGCATCTGTTTGAGGCCAGTAATCCTCTTAGTGAGGTATTTCTGTGGCCTTTCCAATTGTTGTAGGTGTCTTGTGAGATATATGCCAAACGGGGCATTGTACTCTATAATGGGTCTGATGAGGGATGAGTAGATAGGAACAATGACCTCCTTTTTTCTAGAGGAGAACCCTTTTGTGATGAGGTGTACCATGTAGAAGGATTTCCTGGCTACTGTGGTGATGTGGTTATCAAGGGAGAGACTACTGTCCACCCATGTCCCGAGGTCTCCTATCACACTTTCAGTGTTTATGAGCTACCGCCTACGTGGTAGCTCATGGCTACCAAGTTTTCCCAAGTTTTTCCCAGTGGGGATGACAATGCACTTCTTGCCATTGAGCTTGAGGCCATGACTTTGACACCAAGCATCTGTCTCTGTGAGGCCCTTTTGTAGAATGTCTGCATCATTAAGTGATTCTGTTATGGCTCCCAGTTTGCATTCATCTGTGAACTTTGTTAGCCAAAGACCTTCTGTGTTGGCCTGCACTTCAGAGAAGTAGATGCCGAACAGGAGAGGACCCAGGATGGAACCCTGTGGTACTCCACTCATCACGGGTCTGAAGTCGAACTTGGAGTCAGCTACTTTTACTGTTATATATCTTCTTTTCCTCTTAAACCTGATTTCTGAGCTATAATCTATTTGGTCTCTTCATCTTTTGGTATTTCTAGGGAATGAGGTTTGCATGATGGACTTTTTGTTAGGTTTCCTAGCAAGGAAGTTTTTTCAGTTGTCTTTTGTTAGCATGAGGCTAATCTGCCTTGACCAGCATGGGAAAAGTTAATTCCAGCATGGGGGTGGGGATGGAGGGTAGTCCCTTCTAGTGCATGATCCTGGAATGCGTTATGTTGAACACAGCCTGGTAGCCATTAGCACATGAATTTATGAAGCACTACAGCCTGAAATGCAACTCCAGGGCTAGTGTATCTTTTGGAAGGGCTATACATCAGGCATTCTGCAATGGAAATTGCCTTCAGTATCCTTAATTTATTTTCAGTAGAAAACTGGTGTACTGGTAACTTGGCAGACATTAAGCACTTTCATGCAGCCCAATTTCCTGGACATCCAGTTAAGAAATGGCTTACCAGAGATTGTACCAGACTTTGCTTCAAGAAAATATTTCCCCCTTATGGAGATGTTATAGCCAGCCTTCTAGGCATACATGTATAGTCAGAACTGGTTTGGGAATATTTGCTGTGTTGAAAGAGTCCTAATCCCTATTTTATGTTTGACTTTTTTAAAGTGTTCACACTAACATTTTTCATTTAAGTACTTCATCAAATCTTTTATCAGTATATTAATGAATTAGCGTAACTTGTTTCGTGATTTCATTTACTTGTTTAAAAACCAACACAGTTATTTTTTTCTGTTTAAGTTTATCCATTTTTGTTTTAAATGTATGGTAATTGTTTTATTGGGCACTGCCTCCTCCAGCTTAAGATTTTTTTTATTATTATCAAATTATAAACTTTACATGCCAGAAAATATATATCATCCTGAGTAAAAAAAAAATCAACAATTCAGAGAAGTTGCCTGAATGGGTTAGTGACAAGCCCATTGAGGGTTTCATGGTAATATTATTAGTATTAAATAGTATACAGTATATTTAAAATGAATATCTTTTAGTATATTCACTTATGTAAGGATGGTTGGCAGATGTAGACTGAAAAATAATGCATAGCAAATGTCTGTTTATAAGTTGCACGAGTCAGCTTTGTTGAATATAAGTTTAAATTATCACAACATAATTTACTGCTCACACTTATAAGTTCTCAGGTATTTAAACAAATCTGAGATAAATATGATGAAGCCTTGCTTTCAGTGACTGTTATGAAATATAACAATTTGTTTAGTGCAATACTGAGTCACGAAGGCTTACTGACAGTGGCTGTATCTTGTGTCTTAAAGAAGAGTAGCTTGTAATTTCTTTCCTGTTTCATCAAACGTGCAGGTACTGGCATGGACCAAACAGCATCAACAAAGGCTGAATGGGGCACTTGGGGAAGTTATTGCAAACAAGGAGCTCTTGGAGACCTTGCTAAAGTGGCTGCAGTGGGCAGAATCGACTCTTAACAAGAAAGATAAGGATGCCATCCCAGAAGAAATTGATGATGTGAAATCACTCATTGCTGAACACCAGGTAATTCTCAATGACTCATTACAAATTAGAAAGACTCTTACTCAAATCTTCCACTTTCTCTTTACAGTTTATAATCAAAAATGACATAAATAAAAAAAATGTAAAAACTTTTATAAAAGCGATTCATTAATATTAAACGCTCTCCAGACATATTGTTGGTCACATTTTTTCCGCTGAATACGTATGACTAGGTGCACACATGCATTGTATTGAAGAGTATAATAATATAAAGATTTAATTTCATTTTCATTGTTATATGTTTGTTGAATGAACACATTTATACACAGACCGTTTTCAGAGCATCAATTATCACTAGAGTGCAAGCAAAATCATATACATCAACAGTAAAATATTTGTTTAAAATTATGACATGAAACTTTTTTTAAAATCTGCTAAAATCTGTACAAAATTACTCTAAATATTTTTTTAGAAAATATAGTCCTAAAAACTATTGATGTTTGAGCTTTGCTTTTAGAAGAAAAGAGACTAGACCAAAGAGAAGCCATACATATTTTATCTTCTATTACTGTCTTCAAGCATTTTTAATTACTATCAAGATCAAATCCTAAATCATACACAAAAATGCTCAAATTAAAATAACTTCTATCAGACAAAAACAGTTTATTTTTACACTTGTGTAATATATGGCAATGAATACTATAATATTCATTAATCATTCATTTTGCTGTGTAGATGACTATAGAAATTATGGAATTTGCTAAAAAAAGGTATAGACATTGATAATATCTACAGCATGTCAGAGTAGTGTCAAGATACCCACCTTATCTGTTCACTGTTTGGCTGTGGCTAGTTGTTTGGGCACTATAGTACTGACTGGGGAGAGCATATTGTATCCATATGACAGCTGTGTGTTCTCTGGAAGAGAGACTGTGGTGGAAAATTTGAATCCTTTGCAGTGGGGTGCTTGAGGACTTTTCCGGGTTTGTTATAATATCCAGAAATAAAAACATTTGTTTCACTGTTATAAAATTATTCCTTTACTTATGGACATCATGACTGTGATAAGGCAGTAATATGAATTTGCTGGCTCATCAGCTAAGCAAATGCTAGAAGTAAACTTCTCTGAGACAGATCTATAGATAAGGCAAAGAACTAGAATACAAACTGCCAGTCTGGAACCTTTTCGATTTCCTATGTGAGGAGTATACTATGATGGGTAAGCAAACATTCTTCAGATGTGGAGACTGTTGGGTGGTCTTGCTTACAGCCCTAAGAGTAAATTGGAGCATTGTCATAGGGAAGAATACCTAAAGAGATCAGGCCTAATCTTAAACCTTCCCATGATAAGTCCAGAGTTCAGCCATTCCACTCCAAGACCCTCTAAGTGCTTTGCTTACTATCAACTAGGGATCCCATAAGCCTAAACCAGTCATCAGCCCTATTTGAAAATGAAACATCAGGAGAGGATGGCCCCATTCTCCCACCATTGGGGAATACATTCTGAGTCTCTGGTTCCACTCTGCCTCTGGTAATTTGCTGGAGCTCATACCTGTTTAGGTTGAACCTGGTAAACAGATTGGTCACAGATCAGTGGCACCTGCTTACTTTGACTCTCCTTCTGAGTATATGGGCAGGTGCAGGTTGAAGAGTCTCCAACAGGTCATCCTATAACATGCATTGTGCCTTAGACTGTAGACATCAGGCAGATGATTTGTCATTTAAATATGTTATTAAACAAATCAAATGATGAAATTCATCCAATAACGAAATCCTAAAACCATGCTATAAGAAACCTCATTAAAATTACCAATAAATACAAATTTACCATATAGTTATGAAAAAAACTTTTAAAATGATACTTTTCATTCAGTTATGTTAATTGTGATTGTTTAATATTTTAGCTGTCCTCATTTGTAATATACAATCAACAGAAACTGTTTCATTTTCCATAATAAAAAAAATCAAACTTTTTAAATGTTTGTGTTTTATAATTTGTTCTTATCAAGTTCTGTTTAATGTGGAGAACAAGTCTTCAGTAACTAGCCAGAAGTGTAGTAATTGTTAAATAGTAATGATGTAAACACAGCGCTGTCACTGTCATCCCCACGGTTTCCATTTTTATTGGAAACTGCTGTTAAACAAGCACGGTTTATAATTCCCTCTTCTCTCTCACATACCAGTCACTGATAGGACAAGAACACTTAAAACATTCTGCTTTTTTACTCACTTGACACTCACTAAAAGTTTAATTTCTTTGCTCATCTGGGAACCTGGTTCTACCCACTGCGTTCACCCTTCCTGCACTCTGGCTCACTACGCTCCTTTACTTTACTGCCATTCCACCCACTCCCACTTGCATTAGATTTATACACCATGACCACTCCCACCATTTCACAAAGGCAAACCAGCATTCACCAACAGTTAAACACCTGTTAGCCACTCCCACCTATCTCCTCAACATGTATTCGAAAACACCTTCGACTACCTCTTTCAACAGCCTGTACCTACATACATATGCAACCTGTTACTACTCACACTCCACATTATTCCTTCTATTTCATAACTAAGCTTACACACTATCACTAACACCACCACACACATTTCTGACAGACCACCTTAATTTCACTACACAAATCCCCTGCTTAATTTAACTCAACTATTACTCTATTTAACATCTTAGCATCACTGGCCCTTATATCACTATATTACCTCATACTACCGCACTAATCCCAGAACACCACCTCATCCTGCCACTACTAACACTATCATTACTGATGCAACTTCTTTAAACCTTCACATTTACCCCTCCATCTTTCACCAGATCTCATTCACCCCATTACCATCATTCCAAACTAACACACCATCCATAAAATACCACATATATTACTAACATCTTCCACACCATAGTGGAGCTCACTCCCAAACTGGCCCTTCATGGAGATGTACACCAAAACCTTGGCCCTAACACAACAACCACTCAACAATACAAAACTCCACTCACACCATTGCTCACCTCCCCCAAAACCCTCTGACCTGCTTTTGCTTAATAGAAACATTAGAAGCATCACAAACAAGAGCTGAGACCTACATGCACACCTTTCCCTTTACTCTCCTGACACTGTTTTGCTCATTGAAACATAGCTAAAACCAAGTACAACTAACAATGAAATAGTTCTTCCTGGCTATAATGTACTACGTAAAGATAGAGCTAACAAAAGAGGTGGAGGCATTGCTATTTTATTTAGGAACCAATTAAACATTGAAATAATGTGCATTCCACTACCTACATTAGCATCAGCAGAAGTCATAATTGCTAAACTACATTTAAATACTAAAAAGCTGCAAACCTAATCGGCTTCTACTTTCCACTAGGTAACAGTATAGACACTGCAGAAAACCTACTTCACTGGGCCTGTAACTCACTACCTCAAGAAACCATAATACTAGGAGATTTCAATATTGACTGGCTAACATTTCACTCCTCCGAACTTACAAACTTCATAAACCTCCACAGGTTTTCTCAACTTATACAAGACCCAAGTAGAGTTGATAAAACTGCAAAGAGGGAATTGACACTCAATTGTCTATTGTCAAACAGACCAGATAAAATTAGTATTTCAAGATGTCTCCCAGACAGCCTCCATGACCATCTACCAACCTATCTAATCAGAAGTCAAACCTATCTAGTAAAACCCAACACCTGTCAGCAAATATGTAGTAAAATATCCTTTAACCCCAACAATTTTATTGCCACTCTGGCAAGTTATAACTGGCACACCTTGAGAACACTTAATCTAGATGATGCTGTATCCTACTTTAACTCAACATTCCTTGGCATACTAGACCACCATGCACCCCCTAGAATCATAAGAATTGAAGCTAACATGACCAAATTCATGACACCCATGCAGATGGGAACTGAAAGTTCGACTGCTGAATCCTACACTAAGGCACTGTATGAGCACATCCACTCATGCATGGATCATGCCATCCCCAATAGAACCAAGATACTCTCCTCCAAAAACAGGAAGCCAATCTGGTGGTCCCTTGCCATAAACAAACTTTACAACCAAAGGAAGAAAGTGTTGCAGAAAAGAGGAAAATCCCAGGATGCAAAAAACTCACTTACCAGCCTCAGTAAGAAGCTGAGATCCCTCATAAAATCCTCCAAAGCTAGTTATGAAAATAAAATTGTCAAAGATTCCAAAGACAACCACAAGGCATTTTATAACTATGTCAAGAATCTAAATGGCAATGCTCAGATCTGCTCTGAACTACAACAGAATGGCATTAAATATACTGATCCCAAGGATATTGCCAGTATCCTGGCAGATTGATTCAGTGCAAACTTCACCTCCCTCTCACCTTCTAAAGGGCCCATCTCAATACCGAAAGATTGACAAATTCCAGTAATAACGGCCACACAGGTAAAAACCGCACTCTCTAAAGCTAAGAATACAGCATCCATGGGACCAGACGACATCCCAGGCTGTGTACTACATGAACTACAAAATGAACAGGCACCTCACCTGAGTGTCATGTTTAGTCATAGCCTCACCTCAGGCTTCGTACCCACTGAGCGGCGCACAGCTGCAGTTATCCCACTCCACAAGGGGGGATCCACCTTGGATCCTGGGAACTACCCCCCCATCAGTCTAATGAGTCTGATCTGCAAGGCCATGGAACATATTATCATGGAACTTATAAACAAAGACATTGGCAACCTTCAAACACTGGACCCCACACAGTTTGGGTTTGTGAAGGGCCGATCTTGTTTCCTGAACCTGATTGAATTCTTCGAAACAGTCTCCAGAGCCATGGACAAGGGTAAGGTGGTCCACACAGTCTATCTGGGCCTCGCCAAGCCTTTGACACCATCTCCCACTCTGAAATCATAGATAAACTAACTAAGCTGGGCATTAATCCCTATGTCACTTGATGGGCTGCCAACTGGCTTACTGACAGGACCCACACTGTAAAAGTAGCCGACTCCATATCCAGCTCTAGACAAGTGACAAGTGGAGTACCTCAGGGTTCAGTCCTGGGACCGCTCTTGTTTGGCATCTACTTCACTGAAGTACAGCCCAACACTAAGGGACTCTGGCTAACAAAGTTCACAGATGACTGAAAACTGGGAGCCATTATTGAATCCCAAAATGATGTGGATATTCTACAAAAGGGCCTTATAGGAACAGATGCTTGGTATCAGAGCCATGGGCTCAAGCTCAATGCCAAGACATGTATAGTTATCCCCTTTGGGAAAAAAACATGTACCCGTGAATTACCACATAGGTGGCAGTACACTAAACACCAAAAGTGTGATAAGAGACTTAGGGACACAGGTGGACAGTGGTCTCACCTTCGATAACCACATCGCCACAACAGTCAAGAAATCATTCTATGTGGCAAACTTCATCACTAAGGGCTTTTCATCCAGAAAAAAGGAGGTCATTGTTCCACTGTACTTATCCCTCATTAGACCCACTATAGAATACAATGCCCCATTTGGTATATACCTCTCAAGACATCTGCAGCAACTGGAAAGGCCGCAGAAATACCTCACTAAAAGAATCACAGGCCTAAAGCAGATACCCTATGCTGACTGTCTAAAAAAACTCCACCTATACTCTGTCGCATATCGTCTACTCAGAGGCGATCTCTGCTTAACATACAAGTCCATGTCAAACCCAGAGCTGTTGGACATGCTACACTTAAAGAAATCCCAATCCCTCAGAGACACACGCTCCAGGGATCTAAACCTTGTCATCGCAATGAACAAAACCTGCTAGCGGGATAGGTTCCTGACCCAGAGACTCCCCACACTCTGGAATAGACTGCCCATACAATGTCAAGCAGAGCACATCTTCAAAAGGAACCTTGATGATTGGATGGGAGATAGGAAATTCACCCCAGGGATCACGTCAGTCGTCCTGCTAGACAGGGGTCCAGGCAAGTAAATAATGTAGGAAGAAATAGCCAGGGAATTGTTATGGCTAGGCTTGTATAGGCCCTAGGGCCAATAGCCTAGTACCAACCTATGAACCTATGAACTATGAACTATGCCCCCCTGGTTATCCCATGAGACTAGATCTCTACTACATAATAGGGACAAAGCCTGGGTTAACTGGAAGAAAACAGGTACCCCTACTGACAAACAAAAATATTTTGAGCTTAGAAATAAAGCAAAGAAAATGATCAAAGGTGACAAAACAAGCTACTACCACAACTCTCAAAACTGATATCAAACAAATCCTAAAAATTTTTGGGCAGGTTTTGTGGTAGTCCTGAAATTTAACATGCCATTTTTTGCATGGCTGTAATATTGTTCTGGTGTTCTGGACATAGCTGTTAAATATGTGGTATGGAGAGGGGAAGTTTCTTCTACAGAAGAGGAGTGTCTCTGTATATGATCAGGTGTGTTATGTGTGTGCAGCATTTTTATTTTGGCCAAGTGTTCCTGTCTGTGGTATTTTATAGTAAGTATGTTAGGCTACATGGATACAGATACTCTGTGCATAGTGTATAGTAGTGTGTAGGTGAGTTAGTAACTACAACAGTATTGCTTTGGCACCAGGTCCTGTCATCATATTTTTTTTGTATTAATGAGCCTTTTTATGCTTGCATTTTATACATTGAATGTTGTATACAACTCGTTGAAGCTTTAGTGCCTCTCAGCACAGCACATGCCCCCTGCTGCTGCTCTCTAATTGTGCATCTTTTTATAATAATAGGCATTATGTATTTATGTACTGTCCCTTACCTTTACAGTACTTTGTGCTCCTCACTTTCCCTAGGTGTCCCCTAAAGCAAAAAGCTTGGCTGGCTCTTGTGGAGTGGTGATACAGTGTTTAGTGCTGCTGAATCTTTTGTTTGGTTTGGTAGCTTTATCCTGATTTCCAGATACTGTCTGGTTGCAGCATGCATGTTCTTGTGTCTGTATGGCTGAGTTTCTGGAAACTTTGATTTTCTCCAAGATGGTTGGAGGAGCAAAAACAATATTTTTATCTGCTTTGGTAATGTATGCTGGCTAGTTTGATTAGCTACACACAAAACATATAAACATATTTAGATTTAAACTGTGAATATTTTTTTCCTCTGTAAATGAAATGAATCAATGCAATAAAATACAATAAAAATAAAATTAAGTCAGCGTGGTTACCTCATTAGAAACAATAAACCATTAACAATATCCCTTACAGAACACTAATATTTTCAATAGCACTGCACACTGTACTCAGCGTGATGTTTTCACCTACAGTACTTACACACTAAGACAACACTTACTTTATATTGCATTCAGGATGTGTTTTATTCATCTCTGTAGTCTGGGTGATGGGAATGAATGTCATGTTTTGGTACCAGTTTTATTTATTTATTTTATTTTATTTTACATGTGTTTACCGGGGATGTCTGACTGGCCAATGGCCCTTTTTCAGCAGAGGTCTGGGGAGAAAAGCTCCATTACAAAAACAGATTTCAAACAATTCAAGAAATTGATAACAATCAAGAATACATAACTTTGGTAAATATAGGTAGTAAATAGTTTATACATTAACAGTAAACATTGATAGAATAATATAAAGTGGAAAAAAGAAAACTAACAAATAAACTAGCATGAAATGGCATGTGCCATCATAGAGAAATGACTGAGCAATAGACAATGTTGTGGCACTGGTGATAAATATTTGTGAGATACATCTATGGTATATGAACTAAAATATGGCTGATTGTTGCTATGCTACTGTTGCTTGTTCTAAACAGTGATGGCTAAGGCAATACTGAGGTGAAGTACAAGAAGGGGGGAATATGATGAAACTGACTGTAGGAAGCTTGAGATAGACAGATAAGATAGGAGCAGTAGTGATCTTGAGATAGGTAGAGAGAAATGGGAATTCCATGAGAGAAGGGATAGTTTGGATGTTAGAATTTAGTAAGGGAAGAGATATTTTGTTTGGAAGAACAAAGAAGGACAGAATGATCAGCTTAGTGCAGGCTCCTTGTTCCTTAAGCAGTAGTTTAAATCTGGATGTGTTGCTAGAATGTAGTATTGTCTGAGGCATGGAATTCCAGGACGTAGATATTTGATAGGAGAATAGAGAGGTACGGTAACAGTTATTAGATTTACACAAAAAGGGGGAATAGTGCTGTATAAAGCCAAAACTCAATTAATCAGCACTACGATGTCACCATAAAGCACCAGCAGGCAAAAATCTTCACAGAATA
Source organism: Protopterus annectens (assembly GCF_019279795.1). Taxonomy (NCBI): domain Eukaryota; kingdom Metazoa; phylum Chordata; order Ceratodontiformes; family Protopteridae; genus Protopterus; species Protopterus annectens. The sequence continues at coordinate 1,959,032,386 of NC_056729.1, forward strand.
TTTTATAATCCAAAACACAGATCTCATTAACGATAAAGTCATCCACAATACGGTTTTGTCTCTGATGACGTTTCCTGATGAAGTAAGAGATGAAAACGTATTGTGGATGATTTTATCATTAATGAGATCTGTGTTTTGGATTACCTTTATTGCTACAATAAAATATTCCATGAAGATTTATTGCCTGCTGGTGCTTTATGGTGACATCGTAGTGCTGATGAATTGAGTTATTAGATTTAGTTACTTTGAGTAGTAGTTTGTTGGAGGATCTTAGTGGCCTGCTGTTTGATTAGGGGTGCACTAAGCTCCTGAGCGCTGGACAGTTGTCTGGATGGTGGAAGATGGAATGAATGAAAGTTAGTTGGTTGAGGGATAGGAGATTGGATAGTTCAGTCCTATGTAGTTTATGAAGTGCAGTGCAGTGATGTGATCTGTAAGGGAGGTTAGTAGCGAATCTTGTGTTTTGTTATAGTAGAACTCCAGTTTGTTTAAATATGATTTTCTGAGATTAGTAAATATTGGTGAGGCATACAGAAGGTTAGAGAGTAGATGAGTCCTACCTATGGAATGTCTAGTGGCTTTGGTTATGTGTAGCTTGACCCTGTACAGTGAGCCTAGCTTAATGTGGATCTTTCTGATAGAGTGAGGTAGTTGTCAAATTTTAAGTTGTTGTCAGTTTTAACTCCAAGGAGTTTGGTGTGCTGAACAGCTTCAATTGTAGTTTTATTGGCTGAGTAGATGGTGATGGTGGGAGAGTTCTCAGGAACTTTGCTATTAGTGAAGAGCATAAGCTTTGTTTTATTTGGACTGAGTATGAGTTGAGGGTCTGAGAGGTATTTATGAATGTCTTGGAAAGATTTTTGGGTTGTTTGTAGGAGTTCTGTTAGGGAGAGAACTGAGCATATGAGGAAGGATATGTCTTTGTATTGAACCATGGTTGCATGCTGGGTAGCTGTGGTGAGCTTGTTGGTGAATATGCTGAAGACGGAGAATTGAGCCTTGAGGTACTCCTACGGAGACTGGTAATAGGGTGAAGAGTTCATTTTGCCACTTAACTGCCTGTTGGTGGTCAGTTAAGTAGCTGAGAAACCGGAAGAGGGCTGGCTGGGTTAGTTTTAAGGAAGCGAGCTCATTTAGTAGCGTTTGGTGGGATACTGTAGCAAAGGCCTTAGACATATCAAGAAAGACAGACAAGATGAGCTGGTTGTCATTTGTAAGCTAGTTGATTGAGTTTGTAAAACTAACAAAAGCAGTGGTTGTATTTTGTTTAGGTCTGAAGCCATGTTGAGATGCAGATAGGAAATTATTGCTTAGTAGATAGCCAAGGAGTTGTCTATGTATGCCTTTTTCAAGAATCTTGGCTGTGGGAGGGAGGAGGGCAGTTGGCATGTAGTTTGGGAACACAGTACGGGAGCCACCTTTGTGAAGAGGGATGATAAAAGAGACTTTTCACAGTTTGGGGATGAACTGCTCAGCAATGGAACAGTTTATTAGGAAAGATGTAGGGTGATGGCATCTGCTGATAGCTTTAGAAATTCACTGGGGAGTTGGTCAGCTGTGAGGGAGGTGGGCTTAAGTTTGGAAAGATGTTTTTTGATGATATTAGTTTGAATTGGTTTGACTGAAAAGGAACTGAGGGTTTTATCTAATTCATTAAGAATAGATAGGGGTCTTGTTTTTTTACTACGGAGAGTATAGAGTTGATAAAGTTTGAATTAAATTGTGAGGCAATGCTGTCTGTCATATTTTTTGTGGTTGGAGCTGGGGTTACGATCTGTCCAGGCTTTAGTAGTTGTTTGATGGCTCCCCAACATTTCTGGGGATTGTTTTGGTGTTTTTGTTGCATTCTTGTATAGTATATAGCTTTTTTGGCATGCCTGATTTGTTTTTTGACTAGTTTGCATAACTGATGGTAGGTGAGGAGGGAATCTTGATTTTTGATCTTGTGGTATAGGGACCTGGCTCTGTTTCTCTGTTTGGGGAGCTGTTTGATGTCATTGGTAAGCCATGGTATGTGCTTGGAGTCAGAACCAGTCTTCCTAAGGGGAGTTAGGTTGTTTAGGCTATTGAGGAATTTGTCATTGAAATACTGAGCAGCCGAGTCAAGGTACAGATATATTAAAGGGGACCAGTCACACTGTTGCAGGATGGATTTGAAGACTTCAGGAGAGAAATGTCTTTTGTTCCGGAGAATTCAGTTGAATGCATTGTTGCTGTATTGGCATGTCAGAAGATGTACAGTGTGGTGTAAAGGGACTGTATCTGTACAATCACACTGCATGTTACAACACAGACTTTATACTAATGTATTACTGTTAACTCGTATAACTTCATCAATCATTTCTGTGTTTTCTGTGGGCAGAATGAGAAGTGAATGGAGTATTGTAATGCCTTTGCTCTAGTGTAATTTTATAGTTTCTGTGACTGGTAATCTGCACTGGGTTTTTCTTACTGGGTTAGTCATATTGCTGTTAGGACTGCAATGTTAGTCCCAGAGTTTTACATATGCTTTTTGGGATTATCCATCTCTTACTGCTATGGTAAATGTTTGAAAATTGACACATCCTTTGTAACATTGTATCATTTGAGTAATCACTGGAGAATTTTCTTCATGTCATGTGTAAACTTGTATCATTTGAGTATTATCTTCTTCATGTCTTTTGCAATGTTGTATCCTTTTATAGGTTCATAGGTGTGTACTAGGCTAATGGCCCTGGAGCCTTTTCAAGCCTAGCCCATTAAAGTGCCCTGGCATTTGAGAGTTACCATCTTTATGTTCTCATATTTGGTGACTTGATGACCTGAAGGATTGCCTTTCTGCTGTGTTTCATTGCCCAGGACACAGTTTACATGCAAATGGCCGTCTGCAAAAGCTATAAGCATATTGTCTGTGAAATCTGTCATTTTCCCACGCTGTCATGTAAGAATGCTGCACCAAGATGTCATACCTTGTAGTACATCAGCCTGAAATTCAGACCCTCTACTGCAGCCTCTTAGTGCCAAGTGTTCCAAAGACATGCATCTGGAGCATTTCTCCCCGGGCCTCCGCTGAAAACAGGCTCTGTGGAACCTAGTCGGACTTTCCTGGTCAACAAATGTTAAATAAAAAAAAAATAAAATCCTCTGCTGACTGTCATATCTTCTTTCCATGCCTCACAATTGGTGCACTTGTTCTCCTTAAACTGCTAGGGATGAGGTTTGGGTTGAAAGGAGAGAGAGCATCATACTGCAGACAGGTGGACTTATACCCTAACCTCCATGCTGATTCCAGGGTCTGTTGTGTTCACTCGGACTGTGAGTCTAACATCCCCATCTCCATGGTAATGTACCTCTTTTGTGGCCCCAGTGTCCAGGAGTATATAGCGGGTTACCACAAGGCCATGCTATCCCTCCACAGTAGCACATCACCTCCTCTGCACACACCCCCCCCCAACCACCTCTGATCTGGTATGCACTCCTGCTGCACTTTCAGGTAATACCAACAGCACAGAGGCTGCAGCCCTCCTTGGAACGTATTCTCCATCCTTCCCTTCAGAGAGAATCAAGCAGGACATTTACCACTTCCATTATATGTACACACTTTCAATCCATTAGGGCATGCACAGTGTTGTACTCTAATGTTTAATATTTCCATTATAACTTTACATTTCAGTCCACTTTCTGTTTGCTGGCGTGACACCTGTAATGTTCACACTCTCTTTTGCTGTTGGGAGACATCTGAGTACCATGACCGAGTTAAGTAACAAATGTCATATATGAACTTTCATGTTTATGCAGTGTATGAAGTTTTTTTTTATTCTGCTTTATTTAAGTGATGTGTATTTTCTTGCTCTGTTTCATGATTTTATAGGCATTCATGGAAGAAATGACAAGAAAACAGCCAGATGTGGACAAGGTGACAAAGACCCATAAGAGGAAGCCAGTGGAGCCCACTCAGAACCAGTCACAGATCCCTGTTCTGGACAAGGGAAGAGGAGGAAGTACGTTGTTATCATGGCTAACTAGATATAACCCTGTGGTACTCTAATTCTGATATATAAAACATGTAACAGTCTTTGTACATACTGTCTAGCTAGCGGTACATAACCAGGTAAACTGCTCGGGCTTAGCTCACTGCAGTACATAACCAGGTAAACTGCTCAGGCTTAACCCAGTGCGGTATATAACCAGGTAAACTGCTCAGGCTTAACCCACTAAGTGTCTTGTTGCTTCACGAACCATGCACACATCTTTCACAGTTCTTTATCATGACATGTTCACTCAGAGGGGACAGAAATGGCCTATGACATTCTGCAAAGGTATTGTGTTATGTTGTAGACCTGCAGGAGGCTGTGTTAATATCTTGTGGTCCCACAATCCACTGAGAGCTTCACTGGGGCATGTGTAGTCTGAAAATTGGCAAGAGAAAGAAGCAGAATTGCATATGATTCCTACCTTAGTAAACATGGACTATTTTTAAAAGTGCTGGAGCTCTCAACTTAGTGTTCAAGCAGCTTTACAGGTCTGTAGGAAGTTGCTTTTGTTGTCTCATGATCATCATCGTGCCTGTAAAATATATATTTTTTCATTTATGCCTTTAAATGTTTCTTAACAAATGTATCAGATTCTTGCCATTTCCACTGGCATAGAGGGATAAAGTCCTGATTGCAACACAGGTGACCCAAATTCAGTTACCGTCTTGGGCAGCTGCTGGAAGTGATGGGGAAGGAATGATGACACTAATGTGTATCTTAGGGGAGAGAGGAAGGGTGCATGCTCATGAGGACACTGCCTGTGGTACAACCCCCAATGGATGCTGGAAATCATGTGGAGGTGCTTGTGTGTAACTGGGGCAGAGCCAACAGATCACATGATATAGAGGTGCTGTATGCATCACACAGGCCTATTACATGCCAACACCTTGGGCATGAATGAGCAGTCTGGTTTTTGTTCATTTGAGAAAATGCCAGGTAAAAAGTAAAAGATCTGAACCACTCCTGATAGCTGCCTCAGTGACCATATCACTGGTTGGCTGTCACGCCAGTGATGGGGAACAAATGCTTCAGTGGAACAAGAGAGGATCTGATGGCTGGCAGGCAGTGGAACAAATAAATGGAAAAAGTGAACTGTATCAGATTCTTAGTGGACTTCATATAAGTAATCAAAGTTCGGAATTCTGAAAAAAATAGTTCTCAAACACAGCAGCAGTTTAAATGTTGCTGAATATAATTTTTCAAACTCTGCTTCATGTAGAAGACTACCTACCATATTGCCATGCAAGAGATTCTGCCCCCTTACCCTGTATTTACATATTTGTGGTGAAAAAGTAATTACCCATTCTTTTAAACCACTGGGTTCAGAACTAATTTTCACAATTCCAGAATGGACTTCCATATGTTTCTGAATCCATTCATGTTATGCCCACAAAGAGTAGTTTAACAAAATATGTGAAGAGCACATATGGGGCAGTCTTGAGGAAGCTGATTACAACTATAAGCATAATGTAAAAGCACGATATGTGCATTTAAGTTTAAAAGTGATCACAATGTAAGTTATACAACATTTGTTGTAAACAGGTTATAAGTAGGAATGCATGCAGTATATGGAAAATGTGTCATGGAATATTACAATAGAATGGCGTTTTGTAATATCAGGAAGGGATAGAATGTTTATGGGCTTGGGAAGGATGAAATGATATAAGAATCATCTTTGAAAACATCTAGGAAAATCCTACGCACATGAAAAAAAGAACATATTGCATACAGAAAATACACTATGCACTTGACTGCCCAAAGAACACTGCCCATGAGTCATACCTCCAGAAATGATGTTTATTAATAATAAAGTGGAAAAAAAAAGCAAAACTTAAAATATGAGCCACAACTAGTCAATCAGAAAGCAGCATTACCAAAAACCTCTTTGGGCTTGTGCCTCACCACACCTCTGGATTACAGTAAGCTCTAGCTTGCATACCCCTTTTGTGCTTTATTGTGCGCACACATTTTACATATATACATACATAAATATATATATATATATATATATATATATATATATATATATATATATATATATATGAGTCTACCTGACAACACCGACGTGCTACAACACCGACAACGAAATCACCGACACCACAAAACCGAAAGTTCAGAAACACGAAACGTCACATACCCGACAAACCACAATCCCGACACTCAACAAACAAAACAAATCCCCTGTCCAAAAAGCACACACACAACACAAGCACACCAAAAACCTTACAAACCTACACTGAACCTTACATACACAACTATCTATGCACTAACCTTAATCCAAATCCTAACCCTAAGGTCCATCACTATCGCACACTCACCTAACCCGCACCCTTATCCTAACTCACTTAACCTGCCCCTATCCCTAATGTCTGTCACTATCGCACACTCACCTGACCAGCGCCCTAACCCTAACTCACTTAACCCACCCCTAATCCTACAGACTGTCGCTATTGCACACTTACCTTACCCACACCCTGACCCTAACGTCCATCCCTATTGCACACATGCCTTTACATGTCAGTGTTCTCAGCGTCGGGATTCTCAACTGTTGGTCTTCTCTGTTGTCGATCTTCCAGTGTCGTTGGTGTTCTCGTCGTCGGCGTTTCGAGATTACGGTGTTTTTCAGGTAGACATATATATATGTATATATATATATATATATATATATATATATATATATATATATATATATATATCTATAATATAAAATATACAGCCGCGGTGGTGCAGCGGTAGCGTTGTCGCCTCACAGCAAGAGGTTCTCCCATTTGATTCTCAGCTGGAGCGCCTTCTGTGTGGAGTCTGCATGTCCTCCCCGCGGTCGAATGGCGTTCGCAAGACATGCGTGAATGGGTGTGCCTTTGTTGAAGGTTGGGTATCGGGCTGGCACTTCAGCACCTCAAAAATCGACTGCCAATCATTAGCGGTCCAGAGTTCCACTGTGGCGACCCCTAACCGGGAAAAGCTGAAAGAAAAACAACATATATATATATATATATATATATATATATATATATATATATATATATATATATCCATATACTGTGCAATAGCTGATTTGTTATCTGACAGAATCCATGTGATTAGAGTTACAGATGCCTCTTCTGAAAGCAAAACAGTTACCAGTGGTGTACCAGAAGGCTCAATTTTGGGTCCTGTCCTATTTGGTATATATTTTGTCAGACCTCCAGGCCAGCACTTTTTGCCTATGGTTAACTAAGAAACCAAGAAAAAGATGGAAAACAGCTCAACACACACAGCTTGAGAGACTTCAGAGATTCATGACTACAAAGATAAGTAGCCTCAGAAGTATTAGTTATCAGGACAGACTGACAGCCCTTTCTCTGTACTCAGTCTTTTACAGAGCCCTCCAAGGAAATTTGTATCTAGTCTTTCATGCCATATAATATCCAACCCTATCTAATCTCAGACTCCTTTGTAGAACTAATGATTCATTAAATACTGCATTAAAGGAACTAAACATTCATCAGCAAACAAGACACACTGGCATGATAAATTCATATCCCAACATGTTACTCACTTCTGGAACAAACTTTCACTACATGGTAGACAGAGTAGCACCCTTGCTACCTTCAAGGTAAACCTAGATAATTGGATGAGTAGCCTCAAATTCTCGCATCTGTCTTGTTTTGCTCTTCTTGTGGCTAGAAGGAAATTATGAATAGCGTTTTTTGGCTAGGTTGGAAAAATGGTCTGCTATAAACCTAGAACTTCTAATGGGGGATCACCTAGAAAAAAAATATTTTGTTGTAGTTACTAGTGCAGTATCTTCAATGTCTTTTATATACTGTGTTCTAAATGTGTTCTTTGGGTGGTATGAATTAGTTCGCCTATCTTTTTTAATACATGAAAAGCTTAAATGAAGCAGAATGTTTGTTAGTAACACAGTACGCATCGGACTATATATACCATGTGGCACTAGTTTGGAAAAACCTTGAAAACAGTGCATTCATGTGGCTGAGCTGGCTCATTTGGTGGTACTGCTCCTGGTCTGGTGCCCCTCACCACTAGATTGATGAGCACAAAAAAAGGGTCTAGTCTCCAATCTGGTGCTCCTCCCTAGAAGGAGTACCCAGGTCCTAATTCCCTACTCCATCACATGAGACAGAAAAACAAACTAACATAAAAAAATAAAATAAAAAGACCTGTCAAGTCTTAATGCCCTCCTGCTTTACTGCCTCCTTGCAGTGGAAAAAAAAACAGATCTGCCAGTTGCATCCCCTGACACTTTGTGCCCACAGAGGCTGCCCCATTTGCCCCACCATAGTTACACTTCTGAGTGCCTTGTTCTCTAATGTCTAGTCTGCTGCAGGGTAACGTATCCGAACTGTTATATTAACAGAAACTAAAATCCTGCTACATAGTATGCAAAAAAAAAAAAAACAGTTTGCAGCTCAGCTTACAGCTTCTTTTATTTTACTTCTCTCCTCATAAAACAAAGAAAGTATTTCACTTTCATAAACCTTTAAAAGCTTCCTGTCAGATGTCTGCTTTGTTATGAGCTGTTAACAAAATAAGCATAGCTGTAGGGTGGATAGAGGCATTCTGAAATCCATTAACCTGAAACAGTGATAGTGATTTCTATGGATAGGTTAACATTTCAAGCATTTGCTTCTTATACATGATGTGAAAGAATGAGAGTTATATTTTTGAGTAATACCATTCTTACTTGATATGCTGTTTTTATGTTAAGTCATTTGTTTTTTATTATATGCCAGTGTTGAAGCAGTGACTAAGGATTTCTTTGACAGGGGCTTCATATCACATTTCTTTCACAGGAGCTGGAAGCCAGCAGGAGTATTTGGGGTGGATGAATTGAACCTTTTGAGGGATATTTTTAGCTAAAGGCAGTATAAAATGGTTTACCATAATTCTAAAATGCAATGGTTGCTATACATACAGAGCCATCATCTCTGCAGAAGCTGCTTGTGTTTCATGCTATACTCAGGCAGAATGCATCACCCTCAAAGGAATTTCATCAGTGGTGACATGTATGGGTGGCTAAGCATTGCCTGCTAAGATTCTGGTTGCATCAGATTGTTTTTTCATGTAGTGTCTGGAAAAATACAAATGTATAGATGCTGTAGTTGTGTAAAGCAAGACCATATCCTGATAATGTACGTAAGGCAGAGGCCATTTCTGGCAGGATGTCAGTTCATCACAGGACACACACACACGCATGCACACACACACACACACACACACACACACACACACACACACACACACACACACACACACACACACACACATGCACTGAAAATAAGGGAATCTGGTAAAAATAGGAGTCTCTATCTCTTCAAAGGGAATAGTCACCAGTGGAGTCCTCCAGGGTTTAATGCTGTACCTCTACTGTTTGGCTTCTACTTCTCTAAAGTAAAAGCCAGTACTAAAGGGCTTTGGATAACTAAGGTTGCAGATAACTGCAAGCTAGGGGTAGTTACTGAATCCCCAATGACCTAGCTATCCTGCATGAAGGCTTGTCTCTAGCAAATAAGTGGTGCCACAGTCATGAACTGACACTAAATGCCAAAAAAGGCATTTGCATATCATTTGAGAATTTGTCTATCCTGGTGATTTGAGAAGTCATCTATCCTGGTGAACTACCACGTTAACAATGCACCCCTAAGAGTTGACCCAGCTGTTTGGGATTTGAGAGCTTACATGGATAGTGAACTAACATTCGACCAACATGTGTCCACTGTCATAAGAAAGTCCTTCTAGATCGCATAGCTTATAAACAAAAGGATTGTATCTGGAGGCATTCAATTTACTTATCCGCTCTTAACTATCAAACTTAAGAAATACTTTTGTTTCCTAAATCTGTTGCAGAGCCTAATGGCTCCATCATATTTTGGGACTGACTTTGGAGCTATTCTGTTCGCTGCTAGACTCTTCAGTGACCCCTAAGTGGAGCATTTGTTTTCTTCCTCTCAAACTACCTTACTTTGGGATTCACAGATGCTATAGGGCTTTAGATTAATCCATTCTCTGTGGTTTGTTTCAGTATAAATTTGACTGTATTCCACATACCAGGCAGTTCTGAGAATATTTCGTGGTGCTGTGTGCTAGTCTCATCTCTAGATTTTGGAAGGGTTTTGGTAACAGTAGTTGGTGCATTATATTCCCTCCCTTTGTCTGTCTTTATTTACCCTATACAGCAAGTCATTTTGTACTTCAGAATATGAACAGGAAGCAGGAGTACCTAGGTTAGGTTCCATGTCCGCCTGCCGTTCTTTTTATGTTCACTGTGGCTCTACTCAAAGTTTCATCCTCCCAATGTGCCTTTTAAACGTTTAGCCGACTAACTTGGTGATCAGCTAAGTTAGGGATTTCTGCATTAGCAGCTTCTCATGAAATAAATGACTTTGACTCTGCTCCTGATACTACTTGGTGTAGGGTTTCATTGTCCTATCTTTCTCCTAGAAAAGGCATTTCATACCAGTAGTCAATGTTACCACAAGTTGTTCCCCTTCTCTTAAAGACCTCACATTGTTTCCTGTCTGAGTCCTGCTGTCTAACATTTCCCTTTTCCCTTTAGCGTCTCTGCAACAAGGTTCCTTAGTGTATACAATTTTCTGTCTCCTGTGGTTTTTAGGTAACCTCTGAAAGAATATGTTAGACCAGAAAAGCAATAAAACATACTGCAAAAACTGAAACTGCTCTTACAAAGTAATATCTCAACAGTAATGGGACTTAGTCTCTTTTCTGTAAACAAATTCACCAGCCTGAAAGAGACAGTTTGGCAAATGTTCTGTTCTCCTTCCCTTTGTGAAGTAAATGAACAAATGTCTTTCTTAAGCTCAAGGCATTTACTAGGGAATTATACCCAAGTTACTTCTAATATTTAAGATGTAAAGGAAAGCTTGTGCTATGTTTAACATGTTTGGGTTCATGATTCATGGTAAACCATGAAACTACCCTAGTTTAAAAATGTACATTAATGTTTACTGTACTCTTGTGAAAAATGAGAAAAAATTGTGCATACCAATGCGCATGTAATTTTGAAATCCACGTGTTGAAGGAGTTTCTAAGGATTTCTTTGACAGGGGCTTTATATCGCATGACCTGAAAGGTTGAAAAAGACATGTCAAGGATTCCCTGATAAATCCCATCATTAAACTGTGATCCTTGCATGTGCTTTCAGGTAAATAAAATCCTACATAGAAAACTTTGGATAGTATCCATATCTTTCGAAACACAGATTTTAGAAGAAGTTAAATGGCTGAAAACTGAACATTAAATGCTAGAGGCAAGACTCAGAAAGAGAAAAATAAAGGAAAACAAAAATGATTCTTAATGGTTTGGCAAGAAAAGTGTTCCAGCCTGTTGGAAAGGATCTCAAAAGGAAATCCTTAACTTTGATTGAGTAGGTATGCCCTTCAGGTTGCTCAGTAGCTGCTAGCAGAACTTGAAAGCCCACTTTAATAAGGTCTGACTTGGTTTTAGTTATCTGATCAGGAGTTATATGTTTACAATTAGGAGAGATGCAAGGTGTGAATGTGCCAGCTTACCTTTGGGCCCTACTAAGTCAGAAATGGTCATTGAGATGTTGCTGACATTGTTGGAGCTAAATGAATCAGATTTGCCTAAACGAAAAGAGAGCTACTAGAATAATGTTTAGAATGAAACTCTCCTTGTACCCAGAGATTGATATTTTGAATGGGGGGGGTTGTGCATATATATATGTGTGTGTGCACGAGTGCGTGTGTGTGTTTGTTAGTCTGTCAGGGCCTAAGGTGAACCAATCCTCCATGAGAGGTTATTGCATCAAGACAACACTACATCATACCATGTCAGAACAAACATGGAAGCTCAGAGTTTGCACTGTTGTTGAAGAAGTGCATTTTTGTTTAATCCTCTGATGGAATCAATAACTTCCCCACTTAATGGGCTTATGTGTAGGAACAATTGAGTCTTCTCATGTTTTGTGGCTCTATGGAAGATGATGTCACCAGGTGGAAGTTTTGGGGTACCACCTGTTCCTTAAACCCCCCTCAAACCAGCTATTCTTCTTGCCATTATACTGTTCAACTTCTGCTGACATAGGTTTCATCTCTTGGTCAAATAAGCATCTCTATGTGAAGAATAGGAATGTTGTTCTTGTTGTTTGCTTGTTGATGCTACAAAACACTACAGCCATTTTGTTAGTCCTTACCTTAGAAAGGGAAAGGAGACATAAGGCTCTGAGTACTTCTATAATTTCAAATATTTATTATTTATTTTATTTTATTTTACATTTATTGACTGGGATTGTCCAACTGAGATGAAGAGCCCTTTTTCAGAGGAGGCCCGGGAGAAAAGCTCCAACATATTATACAATTTTCAATATAAATTAGCATTAAACAGCAATGTTACATGATTATTACAAGGCATTAATTAGCAGTACAATGTTATACAGTGTCAATAATCAGGAGTATAGCAAAACTATTTCAAGATGTATAAAAAGAAATATGTCATTAAGATGAGTATAGTTTTGTTGGGTAAGTGGTTACAGAAACCCAGTTTTATCATAATGTAGTTGCATGAAGGCAAGATGATTACAACATAATGTTTCTCTGAGGCGATTTGCTTAATAGATTTTAGAAGACATTAGAAAGAGTAGTCAAGGAAGATTAGAGAGAGCTAGTGAGAAGAGTGAGTTAAGGGCAGAAAGTAGAGTAAGGTATGAGAAGTAGGGGATGTTAAGGAGGGAGAGTGCAGTGGCAGGACCAGTGACTTTTAAAGTGCTCTTAAATTGTCTGTCTTAAATTGTTTAGGATGTATAAGGGTCCTAATTTCTAGTGGGAGCCTATTCCAGGCAATAGTGGGGTGATAGCTGTACATGTTGCATCCAAATTTAGACTTGGGTTTGTAGATTTGTAGTAGGTCATGGTTAGAGGTTCGGAGAGGTCTGGAGGAAGAATAATGGGAGATGAGAGGGGATAGTGCTGGGCAGTAGAAAGGCTGGTATAGGACATGATGGATGATCTGGAGCTGAGAGAGAAGATGCTGGTGGGGTAATTCAAGCCAGTTAAGATGTTTTAGAGAGAGACAGTGATGGGAGTTTTAGGTTTGTTGGGCAGCAAATCTAGCTACCTTGTTGTAGGTAGATTCAAGTTTGGTCAGGAGTGCTGAGTTAAGATTTATGAGAATTTGAGAATTGTACATTAGAGTGGGTAGAAGGCAGGTAAGAGAGAGAGTAATCTTGGCTTCAGAGGTAAGGAATTTCTTGTTACGTTAAATGAGCCCTAGTTTTGAATGAGTATTTTTGATACAGTTATTAACATGCAAGTCAAATTTAAGCTGATCGTCGATGGTTACACCTAAGAGCTTAGTACTGGATTCTACCTGAATGGGAGTGTTATTAAGGGACTGTATGGAGAAGAAGTGTTTAATATTGTTTAACTTTTTAGTAGGAAGAGTAACAGCTTTGTTTTTTTAGGGTTAAGGATGAACTGGTTGTTGGAGAGCCATGTTTCAACAAAGTTAAAAGATGCCTGAGTAGCTGAGAAGAGCTTAGAGGGAGAGCTGGCTGTGGTGATGACTGTAGAATCATCTGCATATTGCACTAAACATGACTGCAGACAGGAGGTATAGAGCTAATTAGTAAAGATATTAAAAAGTAAAGGCCCTAGGATAGACCCTTGTGGTACACCCATTTTTACAGGGAGAGGAGGGGAGAGTGCAGAGTGCCATCTCACTGATTGAGATCTATCAGTGAGGTAGCTGGAGAACCATGCAACAGTATCAGAGGAGAAGTTGAGGTTATGCAGTTTGTGCAGCATAAGAGAGTGTAAGACAGTGTTGAAAGCTTTTGAGAGGTCCATGAATAGGCAAGAAATAAGTTTATGGTCATCCATGGCTATAGAGACTGTAGTGGTGCTACGTTTGGGTCTGAAGCCATATTGAGTGGGTGTAAGCAGATTTTCCTGTATTAGATACTGCATAACTTGTTTATAAATACATTTTTCTAGTACTTTAGAGAGAGGGGAGAGGATAGCGATAGGTCTAAAGTTGGAGATATCAGAGCAGTTACCTCCTTTGTGTATAGGTAGAGTGTAGCATAGGGACTTTAGATTCAGAAATAGGACGATTAATTAGGATAGATACAGGGAGAGCAAGAGAGTCAGCTGCTAGAAGAATATTGTCAGCTAATGCTGAGCCTGGTTTTAATTTAGAGAGTAGAGTTTTGATGTAGCTAGTAGGTACATGTTTGAGGGAGAAGGTATTTGAGGAGATAGTATTAGGAGTAGGTTCAGAAAAATTAGAGATGTTAGTAGTAGAGGAGTTTGGGTTAGGGTTCAGTAGCTTAGATATTGAATCGATAAAATAGGTATTGAAGATAGTGGCAGTTTCTTCAGATGTCTTGTCTGGGCATGGATTGGGGGGAGCTAAGATTACCAGGATGTAATATTTGGTTAATAGAGTTCCAGAATTGTATAGGATTAGATTTTAGGGCTGTGCGAGGTTTGTTATAGAAGTCCTTTTTGTCTTTGTTTATGTGTTTTTTTGTCATATTTCTGAATTTTTTATGTTTTTGCAAGTCTGCAGGGAGCTTAGTTTGTAACCATTTTTTCCATAGTTTGTCTCTAGTTCTCATAAGGGTACGAGTGGCTTTTGAAAACTACAGAGATATGGTGGACTTAATTCAGACTCTGCGAGGGGAGGCAAGTGAGTCTAAGATGCTAAGGAAGGTGGAGTTGAAAGCTAGGACTGCTTCTAGTGGGAGATGGGTAAGGAATTTCCAGTTTACTTTAGAGAGGAGGGCAATAAAGGTTTCTGGATGGAAGAGAGTTTACGACAAGTGATAAATCTAGGAGGTTTTGAGAAGTGGGGGGTGAACCTAAGCACTTTTATAGGGGAGCGATCGATCAGGGTGTTTGGTAGGGTTTCAGGGTTATGATATTTAGAAGGATTAGATACAAGTACCCAGTCAATAAGAGTACTAAATGTGTGAGAGTTGTTTCTATGAGTAGGTTGGGAGATTAGCTGTGTAAAGCCATATACATTAATATGAGTATTAGAGTTTGGATTACTGAGAGTTAACCAGTTAATGTTGACATCCCAAAGGAGGATAGTTTCATTGGGAATGTGTTGAGAAAAGTATGAAAGAATATTTTCGAGGAGAGGAATGTTGTCTCCTGGAGGAATATAGATGGCTGCTACTGTGATAGTGGTGTGGTCATTGATTTTAAAGTTAGTTGTAAGTAGTTCAGTAGGAGAAAAGGATGGGATAGGTTTCATAATACTTGTAATGGTGAGGTGGTTGGTGTAGAGGATGGCTACACCACCCCCTTTTTTGTTTTGGCGATCTATGCAGAGTATATTATAAACAGGGGGGAGAATGTCTTTATCAGAGGTTTGGGGTTTTAGGCAAGTCTCTGTTAGGATGATGACATCAGGGGTGTGGAAGGCTATCCAGCCATAGATTTCACTAACTTTGTTTAGAATACTACGGGCATTCATAGAGTAAAAGGAAATATGTTTGTTTGGAGAGGATGATTTTATTAAGTAGGGAGACATAGAGTTATGCATGGTGGGGTGATGGATGGATGAATGGATGGATGGATGGATGGATGGATAGATGGATGGATGGATGGATGGATGGATGGATGGATGGATGGATGGTGATGGTGATGGGTGATATATTTTCAATTTTCAAATAGAAGCCATATGCCTTGGTCTGCAGACTCCACAATGATTTCCACTTGTTAGGACCCATGCATCTCTTGTCACATTCTGTATTGTCTCTGCAGCATAAGACAACTTCATTTATGTGGACTTGATAGATGTAACAACCATAATTGTTTTTTTAACTGGTACAACAGTGCACATTTAGCGGTTGAGAGTGACTCTCTTCAAGTCCTTTTTAAACTCTGTAGTCCACAGATTGATTTGTGTGTGCAGATGAGATAGAAGAATTGCCACAGAACGTCCTGCCTTTAGACCTAATGCTCAGCACTCCTGACTGGACATGCAGAAAGATGATGATCTGCAGGATGTCCAGGTGAGAAGAAAAGGTTTTTCTCCTGCCTAGTTTTAAGAACAGTGTTGACTAGAGTCCATCTGCAGCCCAAAACTGTCTTTCTTGGTGGTGGACAGCATACATTTGGCCAGATTTAACATTATTTTTAGAAAATAATCTAGTGCAGCCTTTGGAGGAAATTCTCTTCTGATGGAGCTGACATCTTATTTTTCACCTTTGCCTGATCAGCACATATCTAATAAATCTGACCTCACTGTCATTACTATTTACATAGGTGTGATCTTACACAAAGCAATTACAGACTCAGACAGTTAAATGTACACAGAGGTATTTACACCTGATGGAAAAAGAACATTTTGCATTCATAGCATGTAATTGAGAAGCGCATGTATTATATCCTACATTACCTGATTCCAAAGTTCCTGCTGCCTACTTGTCTTCAAAATGTCGAACTTATTCATCAAAGCTACAACATCTGCTAAAGAAAAAGTACCTGTATAAAAACTGTTATAATAATTTTTAACTTATTAGTAACATGCCCTATTTACAAGGTTCATGAAGTTACACATTTTTTTCCAAGATCGTTTGGCAGGATTGCAGTAAAATGCCTGTTATTTATTTAAACAAATGCTTTATTTTTGTAGGGAAACGTTCTACAACTCCAGGTCTGTATTCTGGGGCACAAACACAGATTGAGACCAAAAACCCACGTGTCAACCTTCTTGTTGGCAAATGGCAACAAGTCTGGCTACTGGCATTAGAGAGAAGAAGAAAACTTAATGATGCACTCGACCGACTGGAAGAGGTATGGCATTAGTATTGCTTTTCAGAAAAATTTCAAGTACGTTACATAATACTTAAAATGTGAACTCTGTCTGACAATGTTATAGGTTCATAGATTAGTACTAGGCTAAATGCCCTTGTGGGCCATTTTAAGCCTAGCCAATTATCCCATGTGAGAATCAAACCCTGCACCTTGTGTCTGTAAGGTAAACACCTTAACCATTATGCCAACCTCCCACCCCGTTATACTGAGACTGTTGTGGGTATAACCATAAGTGTTTAAAATGTACTTTCTAGTCTGATAATATCATTATACTGTGACTATTGTATGTTGTTTTTTTGATTGGTTGGGTAATGTCTTGTATCCATACACTCCTTAATCTATAATCCCTTCCCTTCCATAGGAACACTCCTACTATAGTTAACCACTTATGTAAATACTATCTGTGCACACCTACTAACTCGAATCTAAACTAATACTTTCTCTCCTTACATTTATTAGTGAATATAGAAATTAAAAATTGTAAACTTATTTGTTATTCTTGTATTGCGGTTCTGTTGCTTTTCCTGTTTTTCTTAATACTATCTTGTGCTTATATGTACTACTGTGATACTTATCAAACAGTAGATGTTATGTTCTACCTATTATAATTTACTTTATTCTTATTTGTATTTTTGATATTTTTGATATTGTATCTTTGAAGCTTTTCTCCCCAGGACTCCATTGAAAATGGGCTCATTCGGTCCAATGGATTATCCTGGCAAACAAACTTCAAATAAATAAATAAAATAAATAAATAAATAATGGGCTGATCCTGAAAGTGGTCTAGTAAGGTCAGTACTGTAACACAACCAGCATACACAAATAAGTAAATAAGTAATTAAATAAAAAATATGACTCCATATGGTTAGACAAGAATGCCTAGAGTACATTTATTTCACTGAGCTATGTCTGCCATCATGGGAGATGGGAATCAAAAATGATGATATCTGTAGGTCTTATTGACAAATATACTAACTTCATATAATTTGTATGTGTTGATAGGGAAAAATCAAACAGCACTAATAATAATTTAAGTAGAAGGTCATGAGTCAAGAAAAAATATTTTATTTTCTCCTCACCCCACATAATTACATGATGTATTTTAGTGTGGACGTACTTATAGTTTATGTTTACCATTCATGTCCCTGTTAAGGATAACACTTTGCATTGTATTATTAGTGTGATCGATTTATCCGACAGTGAATTTCAGAGGAGCAGAGGTGTTAGTGCATCTTACATATTACGATGATTGTAGTAAAGGCTGCAGTTACTGGCTTTGAGTAACGTGACTGACACAAATTTGTGTCATCTGATTTATTTTTACTGTTAAGAGTGATGCTGTTATGGAATATCTAAGCGAGCCAGGTTTTGTCAGGTTGCTTAGTATGTGCCTTTCAATGACTCCATGATAGTTTTAGAGAAACAACATCCTTATTTATTCCAGTACATGGCATTATGCATGTGATACTGCTGGAAGGACACTTTCACAGCAGATGCCGTCCTGGAAATGACACATTTTCTGTCAACCTCACATGTAGGACTCATCACTGCAGTGCCCTGAAACAACCAAATTGCCTTGAGCTACCCAAATATTTAACTGGACACAGGCAGCCTGTAAATGCTTTGTCTCCCACGACCCTGCTTGCAAATGTTTCATCTCCCAAGCTCCTGCTTACACTCATCAAGGGTACCAGAACTTGTCAGAGATTTGGGATGCATGGCTAGGCCTAAAAAGACCCTTGTGATTGTAGTCTAGTACACATCTAAGAACCTATGGACATGGCTTCAGAAAAACAACCAGCACTAAATGATATTTTGCAGCACTACTTTCCAGGTAGAGATCTTTGCTCAGCCAAGTCTCTTAGTAATCACAACAAAGTCTAATAACTCAGCAGTTGGCTTGCTGTACTCCCATTATGTATCTAAACTGTGGAACACCATCCCAACATAAATAAAATAGACCATGAAACTTTCTGCCTTCAAGCCCTTACTAAAACAACACTTAAACACACATGGTCATACA
This sequence comes from Protopterus annectens, assembly GCF_019279795.1. Classification (NCBI taxonomy): domain Eukaryota; kingdom Metazoa; phylum Chordata; order Ceratodontiformes; family Protopteridae; genus Protopterus; species Protopterus annectens. Next base: position 1,959,051,237 of record NC_056729.1, read on the forward strand.
CATGCTCCTCACTTGACTAACTCCATTTTTCTCTGTCATCTCATACCCCATATTTCTTTTTAATCTGTGTTCCCTTCCACAGAACAATCTTTTCTACCACTCCTCCTCAGTTACCTTCCTAAATTAAAACCCACTTTACATTTCAGTTTCTGTCTGACCTCCCACTTTATCCATCTCCATCACATGCTCTCCACCGCTCTTTTATAGCCAGGTTCTATGTCCGTAGGTACCCTGGTATTCTGATCACCACTATCCATGACTCATCTGCCATATGATACCTGCCTCCCTCGTCTAGCTTTAGCTATTAACTACTTACTGACTAATGCTTCACACCCCCACCTCACTTTTATTTATTCCTAACTTGTATATTGTAACTCCCCTTACCCATGTCCTTTAGGTCATACTTAATGTCTGCTTGTCACATGTATTGCACATGAACTGTTTGCATACTGTTTATACTTGGAACTTTAATTTCATGTATAATGTCATCACAATAGAAATGCTTCTTTATCTTTGTATAGTGCCACTACAGAATAATAACCTGCTTGTATTTGGATATCTTAAGAACTATTAATGAAATGTATCGTTGTAAAAATATTGCTTTGTCATGAGAATTTTTAATTTATCTGCTGGAGCTTTTCTACCCTTGACTGCACTAAAAATAGGCTTTGCCAAGTTGGACTTTCCCAGTCAACAAAGGCAGGCAGACAGGCAGGTAGATAGATGGATGGATAAATGAATAAATAAATAACTGTTAAATGGCAATGCCTTAACAATTTGAGTAAGTCATAACTCCTCCCTATCAGCAAATTTCCATATTTAATTTGATTATCCACACTTGGATAGCTTTTCTGTAGGTACCTGTCCTCCCCCTGTATCTCCCTTCATATCAACTTTATGCACCCTGCCACCCATCTTCCTCTTCTTCCTGTGCGTGCACACACAAAAAAAAAAAAATTGGTCCTATTAATGTACAGTATGCCTCTAGATCAGTTAACAGTCCTTGACTCCCTATATATATGGTATATCATAAGTATCATAATCCATACTGCACTTTTCAACATGTATATCACTATATCCTTAACCTACTGTATGCCTGTATGGCTTTTATATACAGTGAATATGAAAAGTGTATACACCCCTGTTAAAATGGCAGGTTTTTGTGATATAAAATAATGAGACCATAATAAATCATTTCAAAACGTTTCTAACCTTTAATGTGACCTATAAACTGTACAATTCAATTGAAAAACAAATCTTTTAGGGGAATAAATATAAAAAATGAAAAATGTACAATAAGCTGGTTGGATAAGTGTGCACACATTTAAATTAATACTTTGTTGAAGCACCTTTTTATTTAATTACAGCATTCAGTCTCCTTGGGTACACACCTGCCATCAATTAAAGAGACTCTGATTAACCCCGAAATAAAGTTCAGCTGTCCTAGTAGGATTTTCCTGACATTTACTCAGTTGCCTGCTACAGCAAAGTCCATGGTTTGCAGAGAGCTTACAAAGCATCAAAGGGATGTCATTGTTGAAAGGTGTCAGTCAGGAGAAGGGTACAAAAACATTTCTACAGCATTGGATACACCATGGAACACACTGAAGACAGTCATCAAAAAGTGGAGAAAATATGGGACAACAGTGATGTTGCAAAGCACTGGACATCCCTCCACAATTGATGAAAAGACACAATGAAAACTGATCAGGGAGGCTGCCAAGAGACCTACAGCAACACTGAAGGAGCTGCAGGAATTTCTGGCAAGTACTGGTTGTGTACTACATGTGTACTACTTGTTGTCACATGTAGTACACAACCAGTACTACATGTGACAACATGTAATACTGGATGTGTACTACATGTTGTTACATGTAGTACTGGTTGTGTACTACATGTGACAACAATCTCCCGTATTCTCCATATGTCAGGACTATGGGGTAGGGTTGCAAGACGGAAGCCTTTTCTTACACATAAAAACATCCAGGCCTGGCTAAACTTTGCAAAACAATACATCATGTCTCAGGTTGCTTTTCTTCAGCTGGAACTGGGGCTTTAGTCAAGGTGGAGGGAATTATAAACAGTTCCAAATACCAGTCACTTCTGGCCCAAAGCCTTCAGGCATCTGCTAGAAAGCTGAAGATAAAGAGGAATTTCACCTTTCAACATGACAATGACCCCAAGCATACATCCACATCAACAAAAGAATGGCTTCACCAGAAGAAAATTAAAGTTTTGGAATGGCCCAGCCAGAACCCAGACCTAAATCTAATAGAAAATCTGTGGGGTGACCTGAAGAGGGCTGTGCACAAGAGATGCCCTCGCAATCTGACAGATTTGGAGCACTTTTGCAAGGAAGAGTGGGAAAATATTGCCAGGTCAAGATGTGCCATGCTGATAGACTCCTACCCAACAAGACTGAATGCTGTAATTAAATCAAAATGTGCTTCAACAAAGTATTAGTTTAAAGGTGTGCACACTTATGCAACCAGCTTATTGTACATTTTTTATTTTTTATATTTTTCCCTTATATTTGTTTTTCAATTGAATTGTATGGGTTATAGGTCACATTAAAGGTGGGAAAAGTTTTGAAATGATTTATTGTGGTCTTATTTTTTATATCACAAAAACCTGGCATTTTAACAGGAGTGTGTACACTTTTTATATCCACTGTAATCCTGTCTTTCATCTCATTATGTGTGTTGCCCCTGTAAATTGTTTTGATTAATAAACAAAATCAAATAAAGTTAGTAAATATATAAATATTGCAGTGTTGTAGTCATACCTATGGAAGAGAAGGTCTGAGATTTTCCAGGAGTATGTATGTAATGTCCCAAATGTGACATCAGTATGTGTTTGCCGGCGTTATGTCACAGAGTTTTATAAATTCATATATTTTTCACGGAATGTGAAACAGACTTGTCAGTCCCAGGCAGATGATGTACAATGAATTTTTAGCACCATAAGATTTCTGCTGTTTAGGATATCAACAGTTACTTTCCTTTACTGGGGAATACAAAATGACATACACAGTCTGCGTTTAATTCAATTTGGAAATCTCTGTAATCCAATACCCTTACAATTTGGACTTTCAAAAGTAAGTTGCATGTAATTTATTAGGAGGTAGTGGCTGGAGTTTTGCATACTTAACGTTCTTTATGTTCTAATGAACTTTTTCATATTTATACTATAGTATATTATTTAGAGCCACTGTATTGTTCTGTATTGAGGTTAGCATATTATTGTAAAGTTTCATTGAATAAGTTGTTTTCTTTCAATGCAATTATC
>NC_056729.1:1959059524-1959224524 GCF_019279795.1 Protopterus annectens
GACCTTATCTCTAAATGGGCGTAGAAGAATCTGGACACAGCTGAACCCACCCCCAAGAAACCAAACAAGTTGTTCATTGCTCCCAAACACCATCCACACTGGATCAAGTGTCCAGCCTTGGATTCCATGGTAGTGGCAACAGCCACTAAGAAGGAACTGGCAGAAGAAAGTTATTCTGTCCATCCACTGAACTGGGAGTCTCATGCATTGGACAGATTTGAGAAGTGAGTCTGGGTCTCGTCTCCTTCCTCAGTGACAGCACTGAATTATTTCTTACATGTTGAATGATTTCAGAGAAGGTTGACCAAGGAGATCTCCACATCTCTCCCAGGGACCTTGCCTGTTGATCAGAGAAAGTCTGCTGATGTGCTGCTAGCTACCCTCTGGTTCTTGTGTAATATGTCTCTGTACCTTATCTCCAATGCCATGGAGAGTGCATCTAGAGCAGCCAGCATGGGCATATCCATCTCCAATACCATGGTGAGTGCATCTAGAGCAGCCAGCACAGGCATATCCATCTCCAATGCCATGGAGAGTGCATCTAGAGCAGCCAGCACAGGCATATCCATCTCCAATGCCATGGAGAGTGCATCTAGAGCAGCCAGCACAGGCATATCCATCTCCAATGCCATGGAGAGTGCATCTAGAGCAGCCAGCACAGGCATATCCATCAGCAGACATTCTTGGATGCAGTTCTGCAACTTCATTGAACTTCTTTAGATGTCCTTTGTGAACACGGCATAATGATAAAGGTGTTTAACTTACAGACACAAGTTACAGGGCTTGATTATCACCTTTGGAAGCATTTTTTGTTTGGTTCGGGTTGTTATAATGGGTAATGTGTTTACCTCACAATCACAAAGTACAGGGTTTGATCCTCACTTTTGAAAGGGAAATTTGCTAGGCTTAAAATGGCTCACAAGGGCAGCAAACCTAACATTTACCTGTGAATCTACCTGTCAACATTATTTGATCCTAAAGTGAAGGACAGAATGAATCCCTAGAAGTGAAAGGGAAGGTAAATCCCTTTCTGCCATAGGGACCAAATTTTCCACTTATCCAAAGACCTTTTCTAGGAATCAAAAAGGAGGTAAAAAAATTTGGTTCCACTGGTTTTTCACCTGACACTTATGGAGACAGAGGGTCTCACATTAGAGGGAGAAACTTGGTGAAACATGTGACGACTCCAACCTACTTAGATGACTGGCTCATTACCACCCCTACCTGGGATCTACTCTTTCAAGCTAGGGACACCCTGCTCTATCAGATGGTGGTTGGAGTCGTCACATGTTTCACAAGGATGTCCTTTCAACCTTTCCTCTCCCCAAGCCACTGTAATCACAGATGCTTCCCATTTGGGGTTGGGGGCCACTACCTGGGAAGGATGGTGCAAGGTATGTGGTCACAATCAGAAGCCAGTCTTCATATCAGTGTGCTGGGGATGAGAGTGGTCCTCCCAGCATTGCAGGCTTTTCAGGACTCTTTCCCCTTGGATGATCTATCCTGACAGACCAGCATTACAGTAGTCTGGTACATCAGTTAGCAGGGAAGAACCAGATCTTATTGTTATATCAAGAGACCATTTGAGTGGCAATGGGCAATATCTTCTCGCTGCTTTCTTATAGCAAATCATATTCTAGTGTGTTAACAGACAGGTTCATCACACTAGAATATTCCAGCAAAAATCACATGCCCATTGCAAGCTTAAGACTATCTACGGTCTTTCTTAGAGGAACCTCTGCTTAGAGACCCAATTCCTTCTTGGGATATCACCTTTTTACTCCAGGCCCTAACTAGCCTTCCTTTTGAATCTGTGGCCAAAGTAGATGTAAATTTTTATCATTAAAAGAAATATTCTTAGTTGCTGTTACTTCTGCTAAGAGTATTTCTGAGCTCCATGCCTTATCTGCAAAACCTCCAGGCATGGTCTTTCATAAAGGCAGTTTGAGTTTGAGAACCAACCCTTCTTTTATTCCATAGGTAGAAATACTAGAGAAATGTATACTTTCTCAGGTAACACAGTTCCTAAACTCACACCATCTCCTCTCCCCCACACAGCATGGCTTCCGACAACACCATAGCACAACCACCACTCTGCTGTCTTTCACCAATCTGATCAATGTACAGAGTAATAATAATAACTTTGTATCTGCAATATTTCTAGACGTCTCCAAAGCCTTTGACATGGTTTCACATTCCTTACTACTAGACACCCTGACATCCTTATCCTTTGCCCCTTACGTATAGCCTGGTTTAAAAGCCTGTCAGATAGGCAACAATCTGTCCAATGGCAAAGTGTACTATCCCTCTTACTCCCAACTACCATAGGTGTACCACAAGGCTCCATATTAGGCCCAATTCTTTTCTCCATATTTACCAATAATCTCCATACCACCATACAGCATGCTTCACTTATACAATACACTGACGATTCAACTCTTATCTGTTCAGCTCCATCACTTCCCATCCTACAACAACTCACACAGGAATCCTTTAGCTCTGTGGAAAGTTGGATTACTCAGATCCAACTTATCCTAAACCCTAATAAAACCAAATGACTACTTTCCACCCCTAACAAAACCATTTCCACCCCTCTATCCTTCACTATCTCCTCCAAAAATGCCACTATTATCTCTCCCTCTAACCATAGCAAACTCCTAGGCGTTGAAATTGATAAAAATCTACACTTTGACATCCACATTTCACAAACTACAAAAAAGTCCATAAAAAATGGGAACACTATATAGGCACAGGAAATCTCTCTCGAAACAACCACGGATTACCCTAGCCCAGACTCACCTCTTGTCTACCCTAATGTATGCTCCTCCAATTCTTACCCAGCCTAGAAAACTTGACCTTGCCATACTTGAATCATGTTATAATAAAAATCGCCAAGTTTGGAAACAACTCCACCTTTAGAACCCACCATTGCCATGCTCTAAGGGAACTGCAATGGCTGGAACTTCCCCAGCTACTAACCTACCACCAATTAGTCATTGCCTACAATGTGGTAACACATCCAGAAAAAAACCCTGCACTAAGCCAACTTCTCACCCACTATAATACAAATCGTCCTCTCCGATCTTCCAACAAACCCCTCCTCTGTATCTCTAGGGCTAACAATACTGCAGGAAAAGCACTGTTCTCCCACTCCATAGCTAGAACCTGGAATAATCTCCCTCCTGCTCTGATTTCTGCCCCTACCTCTTCTCACTTTAAAAACTCACTTAGAACACACTTAATGAATAAGTGGCTATGCCCATGTATTACGTAAGTCCTCAAATTATTCCACTTATATACCTCACTTCCTAATATACCTACTGTAATATATATTACAGTTGAGGTCTTCTCCTAATGCTGATTTGAATTTGTATACTTATTCTGCTGTTAACCATGTGTAACTATTTTTTCCTGTATATATAGGTCTTGTTATGTCTTCTGCTGTATACTGTATTTTAACATAATGTTCGAAAATTCTCTGTATACTGTATTTTAACATATTGTGTAAAATTTTACTTACTGTGGAGCTTTTCTCACTGGGCCTCCACTGAAAATGGACCTGTGTCCAGTTGGACCATCCCAGTTAACAAATGTAAAATAAAATAAATAAATAAAATAAAAGGTAGCTTCTGAATTTTCTGTCAACCAATCCATAAATCTTCCTGTGTTTTTCCCAAAATTTTCAAACAAAGGTGGATACACATTACATTTGCTAGACGTTCACCACCAGTTAAGATTCTGTTTACATCGGACCTTCAGGAAAAATGATCAGTTGTCGGTCACTTACTCCCCCATCAGCATGGACAAGGGGTATCCAAAGTTGCACTTTCCTGTTGGTTGTCTAAGTGTATATGTTATGTTTACAAACAAAAGAGTTTATCACTGTCTACACCCCCAAAAATCCATTGTACTAGATGAGTTGCTTTGTTGACACCCTTCTTTTCCAGAGTACCTCTTGATGACATCTGTTCAGCTTCTACTGAGCCTAAGGTCCATATCTTCATTTCGCACTATAAACTGGACACAGAATCCAGATCAAGAACATCTTTTTGTTCAGCTGTACACTAGAATATGCTTATATAAAAATACCCAAGTGTTGCAGTAGCTGTGGGCTCTATTCCATATGTTGAGTAACAGGTGGAAAATATAGCATTAGATACAAAGGTTATGTGCTCACCATATCAAAAGATCTGTGCTATCTGTTTCCGCCCTTTCTCATCTTGCCACCCCACTTCCCCCCTTCCATGTGTTTTATGGCATTTGGTAATTTTAACTCCTGGGCTGCTCTGGCTGACGACATTTGACAATTTTAACTCCTGGGCTGCTCTGGCTGACAACATTTGATAATTTTAACTCTTGGGTTGCTCTGGCTGGCTTAGCTTTGGCATCTAGTGGTCCTTATCATGATCATGTTTTTCAACTCATTTCTTACTTCTGTCTTAGACACTATACTTGTCTTTTTTTCTTGTGGGTAAACTTGATCTAAGGTAGTTGGGCCAACATGGGGGTTTATGGGTAACAGGAGTAGCCTGAGCACCAGATCCAAAGCTTGAAATTGACCAAAGTCAGATCCAAAGACCTACATGTTGAGGAAGGACAGCAATAGACAACACAGATCTATGATTATGGAGAGTACATAACCTAAATTTTCTGCTAGTGGTTGGACAAAGTCAACCTTCTGACAAGGTTTGCTACCGGGTCCTTGTCAGTGACAGGTCACCCTTTATGACCCATGAAGTGCACAGCTCTTACCTAGACCTACTGGAGGCACTCACCATCCAACCAAATGCCCTATTCATGGGAGACTTTAACTACTCAACTACAGACTGGAAAAAGTACACCACCTCTAACTCAGAAGCACAATGTTTCTTGGAATTTATCAACACAGGCACCCCTGTACCAGATACTGCACTCACCAACCAGGGGATCAAATATATTATGCCTAGTACTCACCAACATGGGAGAGCATTGCACTCCCCAGTGTCACGTCCCCATTGGTGAAATTGGACCACAAAGCTGTCTCCCTCAAAATAAAAATCAACCTTGAAAACCTAACTAAACCCATAACAGTTAAGAACTATACTAAAGCAAACTATATCCTATTCGGCAACCACTTTTTCAAATTTTATAGTTTCTCCAAGACCTGAGAACACAGCTACCTATGCAGAATTATTTGCAGAAAACCACTACAAACATGTAAATGGTTGCATTGAGGCTGCTGTACCTACCAGAAGTAAGCCTAGCTCTAAGACCAAAATGAAACCACACTGGTGGAATCCTTACCTTAACAGGCCATATAGCAAAAGAAAAAAGTCACAGCCAAAGTCAGAAAGAGCAATCTGGCCAAGGTTTTTGATGCAATATCCCACTCATGTATTCCTGACAAACTTTTAGAACTATACATAGATCCCTACATAATTTGCTGGATTGCCAGCTTTCTCACAGGTAGGACCCAAGAATTCAGGTCAGTGAGACCACCTCCACCAAGAGACCGGTCACCAGAGAGGTATAACCTCAAAACCCTTCATCTCAACTATCTATCTTGCTGCTAACGTCAGGCCAGATGTGCTGCATGCTGCTCTGAATCCAAACTGCTGGTGTCCCTCCTTACGTTCTATTTCTCTGTGTATTATTTTGTGAATCGCCTTCTTCAGCACTTTTATGTACTGTGGCAAGAGTTTCATTCACTATACTGCCTGCAGTTTTAAATGTTCCATTTATTATAGTACACTTGCACTGGAATGCTTATTTTTCAATAATCTTGGATACAACTTTCGCTCCATACTGCTGTGAGTACCCTTTGGAGCCATTTCTTCCCTAACTACCCTAACATCTAGACTATATCTGATGTGACCCCATCTGATCCTACTGCTTTCCCTGACTTCATTTTCCTTAGTGCTGTTCTTATTTCTTCTAGGGTGGGCTCCTCTTCCTCTCTCATCATAGGCTGTGTCTGGGACAGTACATCTTCACATCTTCTGAACTGCCTTTGATGTTCTGTGAACTGGGCAGCAGGTTGCTGCTAGCATCACTTTTGAAAGGTATCTGATTACTTTCTTTTTATCTTTCTTACTTTGCCTTGCAACCTGATAGTGTTTCTTTGTGCCATATGCTGTCTCATTTTCCAAAAGCTAATTGAGTGCCTCTGATACCTTGTTCTTTGCTATTTTGACTGCTGTGTCAACCTCCTTGTTAGCTAACCTGTATCTATCCTTGTCCAACTTTTCTGTCTCCCATTCCTTCTTTGTTTTTCTAACTTCCTGTACTTCCACATTCTACCTGCAGCTTTCCTTATGTATCTTATTTCCATACCTGGCTCAGGTATATTCTGTAGTTCTCGTACATGCTATTTTGAGGAGATGCCATTCTCCTTCAACTCCATCTGTTTCCTCTTCTTTCTGATATGCTAGAGCTCGGAGTATTTCCTTGAACATATGCGATTTCATGCCAGGCAGATTCCATGTCTTCAGCCTAGTCTTTACTGGACATGGAGCCTTGTATGACCACAGGTTGCACCTGATTGTGGCCACCAGTGATTTATGTTGTACAATAATTATTTAATTGGGGTTGGCTTTGAAGTCACTGATTGTACACCAGTGCCCTTTCCTTACTAGAAAGAACTCAGCTTGAGTTGTGTATTGGTCACTCCTGCCTGTTATCTTGTGACTGTCTGTTTTGCAGTGTTGCTACCATCAGGTTATTTGCCAGACAGAAGTCGACACTGGCCTCCCCTTCTTTACTCTTGTTACTGCACCCATATGGACCTAGGCAGTCCTCATATTCTGTTCTGTCTATCCCGATAGCAGCATTCAGGTCCAGGGGAGTAAACACTGGTAATAAGAAACATAATCTAGGATTTCATGATAGTAAAATAATTTAACTGAAAAAAATTAAAACAGTCTTTAAAGCACCATTTCTAACAGATGAGGTCATTTTCTGTTGATTAAATATATATTTTTAATGTTGCTGCTGACAGATAGTGGATATTTATTTTAATTTATTGCTTGCTTATAGGTTCATAGGTTGGTACTAGGCTATCGGCCCTAGGGCCTATACATGCCTAGCCATAACAATTCCCTGGCTATTTCTTCCCACAGTATTTACTTCCCTGGACCCCTGTCTAGCAGGGCGACTGACATGATCCCTGGGGTGAATATCCTATCTCCCATCCAATCATCAAGGTTCCTTTTGAAGAGGGTCAAAGAGGTGCTCTGCTTGACATGTATGGGCAGTCTATTCCAGTGTCTGGGGAGTCTCTGGGTCAGGAACCTATCCCTCCAGCATGTTTTGTTCATTGTGATGACAAGGTTTAGATCCCTGGAGTGTGTGTCTCTGAGGGATTGGGATTTCTTTAAGTGTAGCATGTCCAACTGCTCTGGGTTTGACATGGCCTTGTATGTTAAACAGAGATCGCCTCTGAGTAGACAATATGCGACAGAGTATAGGTGGAGTTTTTTTAGATGGTCAGCATAGGGCATCTCCTTTATGCCTGTGATACTTTTCGTGAGGTATTTCTGCGGCATTTCCAGTTGTTGCAGATGTCTTGAGAGGTACATACCAAACGGGGTGTTGTATTCTATAATGGGTCTAATGAGGGATGAGTACAGTGGGGCAATGACCTCCTCTTTTTCTAGAGGTCATTAGCCTTTAAGCTGTATAAGTTGTGTTTTGCCCAAGACACAACAACTGGCCTACTTCCAAAAACTCTGTCTTTCTCCCACATGTTCATTGTGACTGCTGATTGGGCAGCCTTGTCTTTGGAAAACCATCAGTCAAAGTGAAGAAACTTTATTTTACTTGGGCTTTTTAGTGGCATGTCCTCTTTAGCAAACCTAACATCTTTCTAATATCATCAGTTTCCTGTCAGAGAACTCTAATTTTTAGCTCTGGCTGATTGGGGGGCTATTTTAGTGAAAAAATTGTTCTGCTTATATTAACTTTATGCATTTTATCTAAACGTTTAATATCAGGAGTGCTTTATTTGAGCAAGAGTACTATGGAGTGTGTTAGCGCTTAATTTTCACTGTGTGACAACTTACATGCTTTATTTCTGTCAGAAAACAATTTTGAAGGGATTTCTGACAGGATGTTAGTGTTCTGCTTATGCATTACATTATTTAGGGGATTGTGTATGTGTGCGTGTGTGTAAATACGTGCTGCTTGTAAACAGTATTTGACAACTTACCTTCTAACAAACTCGTTTCACCAAAGCTTACCACATCTGAAACATTCTCCTTGGTCCCAGCATTGATAATTACTCTGCTTTTGCTGCTCCATCTTCTGCTGTCCTGGAAAGGAAAAAAACAACTTACCAACTCTACAGGGACATTCAATGTGACAGACAATGATAGGTGATTTTCCACTGGCCAGTAATCTTTTCTCAGACCACTTACTTAACTTTCCAACTTACTGTGGTATAGTCTTTTCAGCCATAATGAATTGGGAGTCAGCCACATCCTCATTGGCTGTTCCAGTGTCCAAGACGGGAGTGGGAGAACCATACTTTCTAGGGCACAGAGACATACCAGAGGATGCTACTGCATGTACCTGGGGGAGGAGACCTCTTCATGGGGCAGAAATACCTTCTACAAGTCAGTTATCAGGTATACCTGTAAGGAAAATACAAAAGGTTGAACATTGCTCATTTGAAGACACTTCTTGACTGATAGGTTATGGTTCCAATCCTCTGAACCAATCCGGCCGTTATATAGCTCACTTCAGCCAAAAAACTCGTGTGCTAATAGTCTATCCACAATGCCCCTCTCTACATTATCTCAGATCGAGTTTGCAGACTTATAGAACAATATATGGAAACTATTCCAAAATGAAGAAGCCATGTCCAAGGAGTGTCCTAACAGAGAAACCCAGGACAAAATATCGTTCTGCCAGGAATCGACAGGATGGGGAAGGAGGGTGGAAAGTCAAGAATAGATGTAGATTGACAACACAGATGGAATGTTATGGTAAGACATAACTTCTTTATCTGATGTTGTCAATCTTCATCTGTTCTTGACTGATGGGACAGAGTCCCCAGCTGCTTTAGATGCTGGGTGGCCCTATGGAAGGATATTCCTGATAACCATAGAACCAAAGACGGCTCTTCCCCTGTAGACCAAATCCAATTTGTAACGAGTAATAAAGGTATGCGGAGTAGATCATGTTGCTGCTGCTGTGCATATTTCACTCATGGAAGCTTTAGAATGGAAAACAGCTGAAGTAGCCATATATCTGATGGAATTTGCCTTCACTGGCACTGGAAGCTTTAGATTCTTTGTGTTATAAATGAAAGTAATGCAATCTCTTAACCATTTTGACAAGGTAACCTTAGAGATGGATTTCCCTAAGGTTGTGCCAGAGAAGGAGACAAATAATTGATCCGATCTCCTGAATTCTTTAGTTCTGTTGAGATAGAAACATAATTGTCTGTGAACATCTAACAGTTGTAAGCAATATTCGCCTTTGTTGGAAAAATTGGGAAAGAAGACAGGTAAGTCTGTAGCCTGATTAATGTTGGACTCTGAGACCACCTTCAGAAGAAAGGATGGATTGGTCCTGAGTGTACCTCTATCCTTATGGAAAATTAAATAAAGGGACTTTGAACATAAGGCTTGCAATTTGGAAACTCGTCTTGGAGAGATTATAGCTATAAGTAGAAGCGTTTTCCAAGAGAGGAACTTTAAGTCACAAGTAGCTGCTGGTTCAAAGGGGGTAAGTACTGGTGATTGCACGACAACAGGTCCCATGGTGGTAGAGGATCTTTAAATGGAGGCTTTAAATGAATAGTTCCCTTGAGGAAGACCTTACATAGTCTATGTGGAATTAAGGGTAGATCTCCGAAGCCATTATGAAAGTTAGAGTTGGCAGCTAGAATGACCTTAACAGTAGAAGATCCCCAACTAAAAAGAATGGCCAAAAATTCTAAAACTTTTTTCCACCAGGGCTGAAAAGGGATCACGGCCATTATTGCAAACCCAGACTGAAAATCTCTTCCATTTACTGAGGTAGAGATTCCTGGTGGATGGTTTATGGGATGCCAGCAACATTTTTCATAATGAGGATGTAATGTCATTATGCCTGGTGACTTAAGGAATTGGAGGAACCAAGCCATTAGTTTGAGACTTTGAAGGCTGGGATGCACCAGTCCCTGACAGTGAGACAGAAGGTCCAGAACTGGGTCCAGAATCCATGGACAGTGAACTAGATGAGGCCACAGGAAGGGAAATCAAATTAGTTGAAGCCAGAAGGATGCAATGAGGATTACTTTGCTTCTCAAACTGTCTGCTTCCTTGAAGAAAAGAGGAATCAGGGAGAAAGGGGAGAAGGCATATAGGAGACTCGTGGGCCAATCAAGGAGAAGAGCATCTGTCGGGGACTTTCCCTGAGGGGGGACTAGGTCAAAGTAGCCTCTGTTGTTTTGGGGTGAAGCAAAATTGCAGCAAGGCTGGCCCCAGTGATGAAAGATCTTCTTTGTTACCTTGGAATTGAAAGACCACTTGTGAGGCATTAGAATACATCTGCTTAGTTTGTCTGCTGTCACCTTTGAACTCCCTGGGATGTGCATTGCTACTAGAAAGTGATTGGAGGCAATGGCCCATTGCCACACTCAGAGGGCTTCTCGACATAGTGGATAGGATTTGGTTCCCCCTTGCTTATTGATGTACCAGACTATGGACATGTTGTCTGATTGAATTGTAATTGTTTCTTGAGGTAGGGCAAAGTGAAATACTTGCAATGCTAGAAGCACCACCCTCAGCTCCAGAACATTGATATGCAGATTGGCCTCTAGCGGGACCAAGTGCCTTGGACTGTCTTTCCCAGATAATGCTCCCCCATTCCATCTGGGAGACATCTGTGGTCACTATGGCTTTGGGTTGAGGAGGGACAAAGGAGTGTTCCAAAGGAATTTGTTCGGATTCCATCCACCAGGATAGGTTCTTTTCCCAGCAGCTGGTGATAAGTATGGGGTGGTTCATTGGGTGGGTTCAAATGGACCACTGATTTGCAAGAAGCCATTGCAGTAATCTCATGTGAAATCTCGCTAATGGTACCAGAGTGATCGCCACTGCCATGGACCCTAGTACTTGAAGCAGTAGTAGGGCTGGTACTTTGTTTGAGCACAGGAGAGAATGAACTTGAGATTTTATTTTCTGTAATTTGTGGGCAGGTAGGGAGGTCACACAAGACAGAGTGTTGAGATGAGCTCCAATAAATTCCATATCTTGAGAGGGAGTCAGTTCAGACTTTGCCTAGATACAGGAACAATTGTAGGGTGAATTCTGTCACCTGTAGCAGTAGATGTCTATAGGAAGTGGTTATGAGCCATTCATCTAAATATGGAAACACCAGAATCCATGCAGTCTTAACTGACTTGATACTGCTGCCATACATTTGGTCAGTACCCTGGGGGCTGTGGTGAGACCAAAGGGCAGCACCCTGAACTGATAGTGACTGGCTCCTAGCCAAAATTGGAGAAACCTTCTCGAGCATTTGTCCATTTTTATGTGGTAATACACATCTTGAAGGTCTATAGAGCACATCCAGCCATTTTCCTCTAGAAAGGAAAGTATCGACTGAATTGTGACCATCCGCAATTTGGACTGTTGAATAAATTTGTTTAGAATGCTGAGGTCCAGAATCGGTCTGCAGTCCCCAGTCTTTTTTTACACTAAAAAGAACCTTGAGTAAAATCTGGATCCTATCTGGTCTGATGGGACTTCTTGGATGACTCTTTTTTTCTATCAGCTTTTGTATTTCCAAGGCTGCTTGGTCCCTTTAACTGGGTGGAGAACTCTTCAAGAGCAATCTGGATGATTGGATGGATAACCA
Source organism: Protopterus annectens (assembly GCF_019279795.1). Classification (NCBI taxonomy): domain Eukaryota; kingdom Metazoa; phylum Chordata; order Ceratodontiformes; family Protopteridae; genus Protopterus; species Protopterus annectens. The sequence continues at coordinate 1,959,071,351 of NC_056729.1, forward strand.
TAAATTCACCCTGGGGGATCTACCTGTGTCTCTCTTGGACAGGGGTAGTAGGTGCTGATTGTGGAAACAAGGGCAGTACCTGACTAGGCTTGTAAGGGCCCTTAGTCTAGTAACTTCCTATGATCCTATGAACTATCAGATCCATATGTGGAAGTTTGTGATTTTTTTGTAAAGACAGTTTATGAGAATTAGTTAAAACAGTTCCCCATGAAGGTAGTGCCTCAAGCCAAACAGAGAAACAAAAACAGATGGTAAAAGGGGAACAACAAGAAACAAGGATCCTTTCCTAAAAAGGCATAGGCTACACCTTCAGAATGACCATGCCAGCATGGTCTTGTTGCTTCTTCCTAAGATGTTTTTACTTCACTTGTCTTCTGGCTTATAAAGAGGAGTATCCATAATCAAACTCTGCTGTGAACTGTGCAAAGCACATTCGAATGCTTATTTTTTTTTCCGGATCCCAGGAGCAGTCTGTTGAAGTGGCCAGATGTACCACCTACATATAAGAAACGAGGTAAGTCAGAGTGCTACTTGGTTGGGAAAAAGAACATTTTAGATCAATATATAAAACAGTGGCATTTAGCTTAAGGTGCTATTCTGTCACATGAATTATAGAACTTATGTGTCTTACGCTTTGGTTTTTGACTGGAGGTAATTCTGTGTAGTAGAAAGTAAAGGATGCATCACATGTTTTCAGGTTAACAGGGCAAAAAAATGAGATGAAAAGTTGAAAAATGTTTTCCTTCTGATGCATCAAAGCTATATATGTACAACTGAAGTAGCAGGTATAAGCGAATTTCCACGACACTCACTTATCTGAGCCAATTTATTTATGTCATAAATCAAAAGTGTGACTTGAATCTTGTTTCAGATGTCTTAAGAGAAAAAAAGCAAATAAAGAAGTTAAAAGATAAACTAATTAGAAATTGCATACTGAAATTCTTAGAGTAAACAATCCCATTGTGCAAGTAGACTGCAAGAAAATTATCAACAGATGTGGTCAGAGGTAGATAAAAATTGTGAAGAAAATTAAAAATAATAGAGAAGTTTCAGATTCTCAGCCAACTTTTTTCTAAAGGCTTTGAGTACAGAAAATACAGTATTCTCAGTGTTAACGGAGAAAATAATATTTTGACACTGTATATTGAAACATGTCAGAAACAGTGAAAGAAAGATTAGTTGTGTGTGAAAAGAAAAAAAATGTCTCTGTGCAGTGTGGATTACATCAATCAGTGGATTGTCATAGATAATTAATTTGTTAAAACTCCACAAGCTAAGCAGCTTTCTTAGAATATTGGTTTGAGAAGCATTCACTGTAAATCACTGTGCCTGCCTTAATCACCAAGAATATCATAATATGTCTTTATTTATTTATTTGAATTTGTTTACTGGGACAGACCATTGATCAATATGTTTCATAATATACACTACTCCCAAACAATGAAAGGTAATTCATACAGCATAGCTGCGCAAGAATTCTGTTGGTTGGTAAATTCCCCTTCATCTCTCTCCTCAAACTTTATGAGAAAGTATAACTAAGTCACTACCTGTGAACTGTCATGCAGAAAATACTCTGTCAATTATTAAAATGCTCCCCATGAAAGCTTAAGTGTTCTTTTGATGGGTTTAGCAATTGAGGACCAGTTGCAAGTAAAATGTTGTGCTTTGACAAAGAGACTAAAATTCTGCACATCTTTTCAGGCAACATATGTAACAAAATTCCAGGATTGTAAAAAGGGTTACTTATAGAAAAGCCATCTATACTAGGTATGTCTGATACATCTATAAAAAAGATTTCCCTTTCCCAGTGCTCTGTAAGTTATAAATAGAACAACTGCATAACATTCCTGACTGATAGACATTGTTTTTTTTTTTACATAGGCACTGGCAGGTAACTGAACATTGAATGTGCCTACATAAAACTCAACAAAACCGTAACTGTACCTTGACCTTAATCTGCCAGAGGGTGTGTGAGTAGTTAAGGACTGAAACAGTGATTCACTTTAATTAGCACAATGCAGGTGAATTTTTACAATTAATTGACTTTAATACCCCCTAGCAGTTGTGCACATGTAATGAAATTATTAATGTCTGTTTAATAATGGAATGTCTGTCTAATGATGGAATTCAGGGCGGCTGCGCCGGTGCAGCAGTTAGCTTTGCCGCATCACAGCAAGAGGTTCTCCGGTTCGATCCTCGGTTGAGTTGTCTTCTGTGCAGAGTCTGCATGTCCTCCCTGTGGTCACGTAGGTTTCCTCTGGGTGCTCCAGTTTCCTCCCACATCCCAAAGACATGTTGTAGGTGGATTGGACACTCTAAATTGGCCCTAGGCGTTAGTGCATGTGTGTGTGTGTGTGTGTGTGTGTGTGTGTGTGTGTGTGTGTGCGTGCGCGTGTGTGTGTGTGTGTGGGTGCCTTCTGTGGAAGGTTGGGCACCGGGCTGGCAATTCGACACAGTAAAGCTCCACTGCAAATCATGAGCGGACAGTGATCAGCTGTGGCAAATCCTAACCGGGAAAAGCCGAAAGAAGAAAAAGTTTAATGATGGAATTCAACCAGATTGCCAGTGATCTAACAAAGCTGGGTAACAAAATAAGATCTCAAAATGTCATTGATTTCACACTAAAACAACCAAAAAAAAAAAAGGCTAGAGCAGAGGCTAGCTTTATGGATGAATACATTTCTACCAAAAAGTCCATAAAATAAACAAAATCTCAGTGAGTAAAAATAAAAGCAGAACTGAACATGTTTGCCTGATCATTTTAATGACATCCCCCTGGCACAAGTATACATACTTAATTGACTAAACAAGATACTCAATACAACGGTGAACAAATATTTACTGGCCCGGATTATCTGAGCAAAGAAAAAACAGGATCCTGTGAATGAACAGTTCAGTGTAGGAAAGTATTGCCATTAGAGAACTGGCCTGAAATGTCTGCAGAAAATAACTGGAGATGAGAATGCTATGAATACTTACAGGACACTACACAAGGATTATTTTGGTGCTGTTTAGGATAAGAACTTCAGCAGTCCAAACATAATTAGTAAAGGTATAAACAACCTGCTAGGAAACAATAATTATAGGGTGCAGACCCCTTTGGACTGAATTCCCGAACTCATACTGCTAACATGTACAAAGAGTACTTCTCAGATGTTGTAGACCACCATACAAAAGACTGTAAAAACGTTCAACCTCTGGATATAGTTGCGGATACCGTTATATCATATCATTTCAACTTTGTGCCCACTATTTCAGGATTAGTTTCTCGACCGCTGACCAGTAATGATTGCTTCATTCATAACAATGCAGTTAGCACCAATAGATTAATGCTTCAAAGAAGAAACAATGGTGGTTATGTAGAAACAACCAAATTATTCCTTTATCAAAGAAAGTGAATCTCAAAAGGTTGAAAATTACTGACCGCTAAGTACACAAAATCCATTGTTAGAGGTACTTGAAATTATGCTAAATTGTCTTTCAGACCACAATTTACTATTTTTCTGTCTTTACATTGGCTGACAGTCAAGTGTGTCTTGAGCCCATTTGTTCCCCCACACTGAGTATCCACAGAACAGTGATGACAGCCAACCAAGAGTATCATACAAGCAACTTTGGGAGGTGTTGTTTGTCTGCTTCAGCATCCTGACAATAAAGACATTTCTACAAGGGCCCTAACCTCACCTGTGGTGGGTAACATGAACTTCATTGTCACCACAGGACGTCTTGTGACTTCCCCTTGCTTCATATACTGAATATATTTACTTATTTAGCATTTTTTTAACAAAATGTGGAATGTGGCACACTAGATAGACTCTTTAACATATCACTTTTTTGGGTAACTTAAATACACTTTGAAGTCCACTGAGTCTCTGTGGTGTATGTATGTAATGTATGCACTGTGTAAACACATGCAGACCTGGTGGAGATAGCATAGCCACATACAGTTACTCCTGTATTGCAAAGTCCAGTAATAGTTTCTGCAGCCCTTCTCCCCCATATAGTATGATACAGATAGTAAACAGACAGTTTTGCTGAAGTATGGACAGAAGGAAAGAGGCCAGGAGGCAAGTTTGGCCACAACAGAGCACTGTATGCTATAACAGTATGCAACTGACTCCATAACTATGGTTGTATTACATGAATTAAAAGTAGGGCTAAGTTTGACATAATAATAAAAAGCTCCTTAATAGTTCTGCATGCCACAGTTTTGTTCTTGGATTAAAAGGAGTGAAAACCAAAAGAAAAATGTAGCAAGGCTAGACTTTCCACTGTGTGATTCCTTAAACCTCTTGTATTAGAGGCAACATGGGATATATGCAAATAACACTTTAAGGACATTAGGTGTTTCAGCTATATGGCAATTCTGAATGTCTATGACGTTTTTCTTTTTAAGTGTATTTATGGACAAATTCAGGCCAATAAAGCCAAATCCCACTAGCTGTGAACATGCATGTTTCAGCCTTCTTGTGGCAAAATCAGCACATCATAAGCAGTCAGCCTTCCTATGGTGTCATCAGCACATCATAAGCAGTCAGCCTTCTTATGCCATCATCAGCACAGCATAAGAGGTCAGCCTTATAAAGGTTAGCCCAGAATTGCCATATAGCTGAGGCACCAGATGTCCTTATAGGGTCATTTGCATATATCCCATGTTGCCTCTATAATGGTTTAAGGAATCACACAGTGGAAAGTCTAGCTTTGCCAGATTTTTCTTTTGTTTTTTACTGATTTTTTTCTGTGTGACCTTTTTACTCATTGTTTCGGTTTGTTGGTTGGGATATTTTGCAGATACCCTAATGGTTATGGATATCAGCTGGGTGTGACAACCCTGTGTTTCTAAAGGTTAGCCAGACATTCTACTTATGTTGTGGTGATGATGCCATAAGAAGCCTGAAACATGCATGTGCACAACTAGTGGGGTTTGGCCTTATTGGCCTGAATTTGTCCATAAATAGAATTAAAAAGAAAAAAGTTATGGACTTTCAGAATTTACCATATAGGTGAAACACGTGATGTCCTTAAAGGGTCATTTGCATATACTCCATGTTTCCTCTAATAAAAGAGGTTTAAGGAATCACACAGTGGAAAGTCTAGCCTTGCTAGATTTTTCTTTTGGTTTTTATTGATTGTTTTTTTCTGTGTGACCTTTTTACTCATTGTTTTGGATTAAAAGGAGAGAAATCCTTTAGACCTTTTTGAACCATGCTTGTGGACTGCATGAGCAGTTTCCAAATAACATGGTACCATGCCTGTTGCACTAACACGAGGCAGTAGGGAATAAATGACTTGTGCTTTACTTGCTCCATGAACAATACATTTGAAAAATCCTGCTAACACTATAAACATCTAAATACAGCAGGCAGCTACTTTGCAAGTAGCCATTGCATATACTCTTGTTGCTTCAGAAAATGGAGAGAGCTACCTTTGTCATTCAGTAGGGGGCACTACAACACCTGAATAAGTGGATTACGCACTAGCTGTCTCGCAGATAATGTATTATCAAAGGCTTCTTCAGTTAAGAATAGTCAAAATTCATAATTTGCTTGTAAAATTGTTTTAATCGATGAATATTATGATATGTGAAAAAGATCTGTAAAGAACAGAAGAAAAATGTACTGTAAAAATATATACAATTTCTTTTTCATGTATGAGAAAAGCTGTAGAAAAGTACACATATTTTGTTGGCAAGAATTACATTTTATTAGTAAAAATAGACAGAATTATTCAACCAACAAAATTTTATAACACTGAGGCTGGGCTTCATAGTTGAGCATTGCAGTCCTACACAGTGGCAATATTCAGTGAATTCACTGCTTGAGGCTGCTGACAGCTAATCAGACTACATTTGGATTGTCTGAGGACCACTCACATCGTGCACGTGGGTGTATAGGGTCTATATTAGAACAGCGAAGTTTCAAAACTTCGAATGTTCTAATATCGAACTCTATTCAGCGAAAACTGAAAATATCGAAGCAACAGAAAACTGAATTTTTCCTAGGGAAAGAATTTGGTTGTCCATTTCTGTTGCTACGGTATTTTCAGTGCTGTGGTGGAAAGTTACTGGTCGGGTTCAGGTAAGTGCGCGATTGAGTGTGGGTTAGGGTACTTAGGGTTAGGGTACAGGTTAGGTATGTGTGCGATTGTGTGGACGTGCATGTTAGGGCGGGTTAGGTGAGTTAGGGTTAGGGCGCGGGTTAGGTATGTGTGCGATTGTGTGGACATGAGGGTTAGGGCGGGTTAGGTGAGTCAGGATTAGGGCGTGGGTCAGGTAAGTGTGAGATTGTGTGGACATGAGGGTTGGGGCAGGGTAGTTGAGTTAGTTTTAGGGCGTGGGTGAGTGTGTGATAGTGACGGACCTTAGGGTTAGGGTTTGGGTTAAGGTAAGTGGATAGTTAGTGGTGTGTGTATAGTTTAGTGTAGGGTTAGGTGTAATATTTTAGGTGTACGTGTGTGGATTGCTGTTTGTTTGGTGTGCTTGTGTTGTGTGTATGTGTTTTGGAACAGCAAATTTTTTCCCTAGGAAAAAATTCGTTGTTCTGTACGTTCGATGTTTTCAGCTTTCGCTGAATAGGGTTCGATATTAGAACGTTCGAAGTTTTGAAACTTCGATGTTCTAATATAGACCCAGTGTATAGGCACTAATTAGTGCTGCACTGTGTGCCATATCTCTACGAATCCCAGCCTAAGAGAGGTACTTTTATTGGTCATATTGATCCTCTTACTGGCATCATATTTTGACGTTATCAGTTTAAGCTTTTCCAAAGCTGATTCTCAACATGTGATAGTTTATTTTGGATTACTGCTTGTGAAATAATTTCTTACTTTATTAGTTGTTGTATCTGAAATGTTTCTTAATAAAATTTATATTTTTGTTCTGCTTTAGCTTAGAGAATTTGCCAACTTTGACTTTGATATCTGGAGAAAGAAGTACATGCGATGGATGAATCATAAGAAGTCCAGAGTAATGGACTTCTTTAGACGAATTGACAAAGATCAAGATGGAAAAATAACAAGACAAGAATTCATTGAGGGCATTCTCTCCTCAAGTGAGTACAGTTTAATTATTTATTTAGTTCTACCTTTTAAAGCTGAAAATAGTAAAATGAAGAAACCACTTTCAATTTCAGGCCACTATAACTCTTTTATGCAGTTTTCTCAAAATTACAAATTAATAATTGGTTACCTTACTAATTTCAGACCACAAGAAAGAATGTAACTGCCTGAAGAGGGATTCATAACCAAAATCTCCTATATCAGCTGATTTATAGGGCTGCAGTAATATTGGACCGTACTTTTGTTTAAGATTGTTAAAAATTAGTTTGTTAGTTGTTTGCACATTATAGCCTTAATAATGGCAGAAGACTGTCTCGAGCCCAGCTTGTCCCTCAGAGTGGTGATGTTTTCTTTACCACTACATCAGCACCCTTTCCCGACTTAGAAGTTATGTGGTGACTACACATACATACGAGTTTAGAAACAGTGGCTTGATTTATGTCCTGATATCAGCATGTCAGTGCCAAGTCATTACGTAGGAAATCTTTGCAGCAGATTAAGTGTCTGCATCAGCAGTGTCCACTTAAGGGATACATTAGCCATTTTGTCCTCTTCAATGTCTCCTTTTATTGGTGCCAAAACTAGCCCTGGAAAAGAATTCTAAGTGTGTAAATGTAACGCTAGAAACCTCGTATTACATCATATGTAGGGAATTCAGTACATAGTCAAAGAAATGAATTTCACTAGACTTCTAGTGTTCCCTCTAGGGCATATGGATACATTTGAGGACAGCTACATTTTTTGGATAGTACTTCTCTGTTTCAGTTGTTCTTTCTGGATTGCTTGTTGTAAATTTTTAATGGGCTTACAATCATAGGTCTTTTGCCACTAAAACTGGTTGCATACAAACACGTACAGTTTGAAAATATTACTCTGGTTATTGAAAAGGATTTTAGTTCTTCAGACATCAACTGATTTGTTTCCTCAAGCAGTGAAGGTCTCTCTCTCTCTCTCTCTCTCTCTCTCTGTCTCTCTGTCTCTCTCTCTCTCTCTCTCTCTCTCTCTGTCTCTCTGTCTCTCTCTCTGTCCTTTACTTTATCAGCTGTAGAAGAGACTTGGACTGAGTACCATGGGTATTACTCTGAGACTTGTTTGCGGCATTTATTTTCTTAGCAACTGGGGCCAGTACATTGTTTGAAGGGCCATTCTGCCTAGAAATATGATTCATCTGCATAAACAGTTTGAACAAAGTACAACTTCTTTAAGCAGAGATATACATTATATTTAATGTGTTTAATATTTAAGAAGATTTTTGCTCTGTCCCTCTTAATACCTCATACAACTTGTGACTTTTTGGAGACAAAAGTGGTGAACTAAACTTAATACATAATGACAATATTGAGAGTTGTAGACTTTTTTATTTCAAAACTTGTATATTAATTCACATTCTCTTGATCTGTCAATGTCCCGTGTGCACAGTACTAATATTTTAAAAATGTCCCCTATTGCCCCTGATTACTTCTGCATTTGTCCATAATTCTGTTGAGATCTGTCCATGATTGGTTGAGAACTTTGATGGTAGATGTCAAGAAGGCATTGCCCATAAGAAAAGCTGAACAGATTGCAATGGAGAGTGGTCCATGAATCCAAACCTTGTGGATTAGATCAGACGGTTATGTGCAGGACACTGCATTAGTGTCCAAGATGGTGTGCCAGCATGATACACATAATGATATTGTTTGGAAGGAATTGAAGGGAAGAGTAAAAAGGAACCAGTAATGGCAGGCCATGTTGTAGCCCATGGCATCCTTTTTCCTTTGCATTGAAATCTGCAGGTATTGTAGCAGGCAACATTTTGGGAAGAGATTTTGTTGAAGAAGAGACTTCTGTGGATTTGGGAGTATAAGGAGTACCAAATCAGTACCACAAATGTATGAAGGAGGGTACACTTTCAGCTGCAAGTTTTGGACCATTGAGTTTCCAGCTGAAAGATAATTTTGTGAGTATAGAAAAGGTGCCATACACATAATAAACAGGTTGTGATCAGTGACCCACTCATATTCCTCTGTCATATATGGGTTCTTCTGTCACTGAGTATTTAATTTATACTTCTTCGCGAGATGTACTCTTCCAAATTATATTACCTGAATCTTTTTATAATGTTACTATAAAGTGTTATTCACATTTTTTGTCCTTAGCATGACGTATCATTTATGGAAGTTTATCTGCTGGCATGCCTTTCTGAGGAATTTATACTTAACTTGAAAATATTTTAAAAGGTTGAATTTGAAGCTGTAACAGTGGAGATCCTATCTGAGTAATTCTGTGAGTGAGATGTGCTTAGGAAAGGAGGCCATTGTGTGGAGGTGCATTTCACATAGAAAGATCTTCACTGTCATCCAAAAGTTCACAGTTGTAATTCTGGAATGCAAGAAATATATCAAGTCCGAGACTCGTGGATGGTCTTTTGATCTTAGATTGGCTCCGGAACATTACCTTGTTGTTTGTGATGTGTTATTTTTAGCTGTGTTAGACAAATTGACTTTCAGTTGATTGGACAGTTTGGCAGAACAATTTGCTTTCAAGTCTTTAAGCACAATGGAGTCCTTCTTATTAGCAAACAAAATGAGAAAGGTTCACAATGGGCATCTGCTTTATATGAATAACACAAGAATAATCTTTGCACTGCTGCTGTATGTATAATGAGTTATTTTGGCACAAAGGGATGAGGAATAGAAATGAGGTAACTGTTAAGTTCTAACTGAATCAACAGCTCTCCTCATGCATTCCCAAATCTCACTCATCTATACCTCCCTTTCACATCTTCCATGAACAAGTCCTTAAGGCATTCTTCAAGGCCAAGAACATTGCTTTTATGGGGAGAGATAGCATGTAAGGCTGAAAGAGGACCTGCCAGACCACCTGCAGAGGCTAATCAGTATTAGCCTACAGTCAGGCTTTGTGCCTGATAAATAAATGATAGTAACTGCACAAAGGTGGGATGTCAGTGGACCCATGAAATTACAGACCAATAAATAATAAATCTGACTAGCCTCATATGTAAAGCAATGGAAGAATCATTATGGAATTAGTAAATTAGGATGTAGTTAACCTGCAGACTCTCAACCCAAGCCAGTTCAGACTTCTTAAGGGCACAACCTGCCTACTTAACCTAGTTGACTTCTTTGAGAAGGTCATTGAAGCACCGGATGAGGGCAAGTCAGTACACAGTTCATATCTAGACATTGCAAAGGCATTTCTTACCGTACCACACTCATGTATGGTAGATAGTCTATCCCAGCTAAACGTTAATTCTTGTGTAATTTCTTTGGAAGTAAATTGGCTCATAAATAGATCCCAGAAAATTAGGGTGGGCTGTTCTACCTACTCCAAAAGACCTGTCAAAAATGGTGTATCCCAGGGTTCAATCCTTGGGCCATTCCTCTTTTGCATTTACGTTTTGGAGGTCAGAGCTACTGTTAAGGGTTTATGCCTGGCCAGATTTGCAGATAACTGTAAACCTGGTGCCATCATCAACTTCCAAGAGTACACCAAGGTCATCCAAGAAGTCCTTTCCCAAATCAGTAGTTGGTGTCATACCCATGGACTAAAACTAAATGCCAAGAAATGTGTAATAGTATCTTTCAGCAAGCAAGAAGTCCCTTGTGTAACTATTGCACTAACCCCTGCAATTTAATACAGTAATTAGGGATCTGGAAACTTAGGTTTACAATGAACTGTCCTTTGATCACCAGAAGTCCACAGTTCTTTTCCACTGCAGAGCTTACTAAAAAGGGCATGGCCTCCTGGTCCAGGGTTGTGATCATTCTACTGTATGTTGCACTCACCAGGCCAATAATTGAATACAGTGACCCCTTTGGTATGTATCTGCCCAAACATTTAACACAACTTGAATGCCCACAATGTTTTATTATAAAAAAAAAATGAAGGATCTAAATCATAAAAGCTATGCGGACCATCTCAAAGCCTTGTCCCACTTATTAGTGTCATTCAGCTAACTGAGGGCATGTGTCTGCTTTGTATGCAAAACCTCAGCAGCCACTGTACTTTCAGAACTACTGAACATTTGCATGTATCATAGGGGTATAAACACAAAATCAAGAGATCTCAATTTGTTTTGCAACATAAATACAGTATGTTGTAGAGAGAGCTATGTATGACAGAAAATACTACTTCCTTGGAATTGTCTTCCTGTACAGATAAAAACAAGATGCTTCTCTTACACTATTCAAATGTAATCGAGATGAATGGATAGGTAACCATAAATTTTCCCCTGGTTTAGCACCCTTATCCCTCATGGTTAGGAGTAACATGTAAATGCTGTGCTTGTCTCTAGGTTATTTGCAATTAAAATGTTAACAGCTAAAAGTGTCAGGGGAATGCACAGGTCTGATTCTACAGATCCTTACAGAATCTGTAAGTAGCTATGAATCTAAGACTCGGACCTCATTTCAAGTAAGCAGAAGCAGAGTCATATCGCCCCCTTTACAACTTGTTAGAGTTTTATTTATTTTATCACAGATAATGCTATTAATTTTGCATAGCTGATTTCCAGTCATGTCTTAGTCACTCACTGTCAGTCATTTGCATGAATTTTCCTGCACACAAACAAGTGCATTAGCACTTTTTACTTGGAAAGGATCATATAACTCTGTGTAGGAAATTCCGGTTAACAAAATCAAGGGGTTGTTTAGTTGTACCACCAGATGACTATCTTAAGAGTTACTCAAGAAAAGTCTGAAATCAACATGAATGAAGTCAGTGGTAATAAAAGGCAAATAAGCATTAAGGCGAGTGAGCTAGAACCAGTTAGTGACACCATTAAAGTTTGTGGCATATCAAGTCACAAAGCAAGACTAACCACATGCTTTGATAGAAATGGTAGTAATAAGTAGAAAGTTAAGATACTATGTCAAACATGTTTCAGAAGTAGCACGTGGGTGGATTCTGTGGGACCTGCAGATGCTTAAACTGAGATTCCCCAAAGTTGCAGTGAGGGCTGTTGTTCGGGTAGGACAGCAAAACAATATTTTCATGTAGGATCATTGTGTCAAAGTGCATCTTGTCTGTGAATTACAGTAACCCTGGAGTTTATTAAACAAAGTGAGAAACATGTAATTCAATGTATTATGGAATGTGCTATGGTTCTAAGAAAAGTGTGGTAAAAAGTAAGTGCCAGTGATATCAGCCGAAGGTGTATCCTGACAGAGGTAGTCATTGGGCTCAAGGGACTTGTAAAGGCAGTAGAACAGTAAGTGGAATCATAAATAATGTGCTTTTATTTGTTCTAGACTTGCACAGTAGTCATGATGGTGTATGTTTAGTTATGCACACTTCATGGGTACTGTGTCCAGGCATTTGCAGTTCTTTTACCTAGGTGATCCATTTTTAGTTTTTACCTAGGTGATCCATTTTCAGTTTTTACCTAGGTGATCCATTTTCCGTTTTTACCTAGGTGATCCATTTTCAGTTTTTACCTAGGTGATCCATTTTCAGTTTTCTGCAAGCACTGCTCCTTTAATGTATCCTTCCCATGTGGATACAATATATTCCACCTAGACAGATTACATAAAAAGGTGTAGGGGTAGCCATAATCTACTCGATCAACTGACCTTGACCCCTATTTCCACCCCCCCACCCCCAAATTCCATCCTGCAGAACTCCTAATAGTAAACTGCAAACATAAACAAACGTAAATAACTCACAATAGCTGTCATTTATATCCCCCCCCCCGGGAATAACATGCCTATTCTTGAACAGATTATCTCCTGGATAACACACCAGATCTCTTCTGAGACTATAATTCTGGGAGATGTTAACATCAACTGGCAAGCCCAAAGTACAAGAGTCTCCTACCTCCAGCATAAATCTCTACTTTTTTTCATAACTAATCTCAACCCCCACACATTTCAGCAAACCAAATAACCCTGACACCATCCTGGACTGGATCCTATTTTCTAATCCTAACTCATACCATGACCTAACAATTGTACCCCACTCCTTAAGTGACCACCTCCCCACTAGCATCCAGAGTATCCAAGCAGTCCATCAAATCCCATAAATTCAAACAATGCCACAGCCTCTCTAACTTTGATCCTGATATGTTTAACAATAGACTCTCCTCAATTGACTGGTCCTTCCCTTTCCATATACCCCTCCTTAAACTTGCACAAAAATTTAACCAAATCTTCCTTGATATTCTTAACTCCCTAGCTCCCCCCAGGAAAATCCGAATTAAAGCTTTCTTTGCTCCATGGCTCACTCAAAATACTCAGTCTTTAATGCAAAAAAAAAAAAAAAAAAAAAGACAATGCTTGGAAAAACAGGATAAGAGCCAAATCCCAGCCTATACATCCTGGTAATCCCACAACACCAAACCCTTGCCCGAATAACTCCCCAAACGAAACCACCATCATTCTTAACTCTTACTTTATCAAATCAATCAGCAAACTAAATCAATGTGGTCACACCCTAACCTCTGTATTCCTCCCTCATCCAGATCACATAAACACTTTCTCTCTGAAACCTCTTTCTACTGCTTACATAAGATCACTACTCAATAAACTAAAGCCATGCTCTTCATCTGCTGATGATCTACCTCCCCTATACCTAAAACTGGCTGCCAGCACTATAGCTTTCCCCTCTTGACAAATAGCTCTGTTCAGGAATCTACTGTCCCCTCTATCTGAAAAAAAATTCTTTACTGTACCTATCCACAAGGGAGGACACTCCACTGACCTCTCCAACTATAGACCCATAGCCATTCCATCCCCATTATAAAATCTTATTGAAAAATGTATACATAAGCAGCTCCTCAACTTCCTGCTTCCAAAAAAATCTCACACCCACCCAACACAGCTTCTGTCCTAACCACAGCACTACAACCACTCTAATCTCCTTCACACAAACAATCTCTCAAGCCAGAGATAACAATAAACTGGTTTCCTGTCTATTTACCAGTTCTCTGTGCAGGAACAGAAATAGGCAGTTCTGATGAAGTTTCTAACTACTTGAAATGAAAGGGCTTAACTCTGGTTTATGCCACTGTGAACTTTGGTTTTGACATTGTGCATTTTTATTGACAACTAAAGTTTTTGAAGCGGACTTGTATTTTGGTGGAGTTTGGTGCCTATTTCTGTTCCCACACGAAGAATTGGTTAACAGTCTGGTGTCTTCTGTGTGATTCCAGTTGGAAGTTTCCTTTCTATTTCTTGACCTCTCCAAAGCCTTTGACACTGTCTCTCACCAGAAACCTCTTACGAAACTGTCTGATATCTCAGTCTCTCCAATTCTTCATTAAAATGGTTCACTAGTTACCTCACTAACAGACAGCAGTCTTTTAGGTGGCGGTCTGCCTTCCTTTTCCTCCCTGTCTCTACAGGCATACCCCAGAGCTCCATTCTGGTACCTGTGCTATTCAATGTATACACTAATGACTTGCACAATACCTGCTTCACTTCTCTCTCATCCATTATACTGATGATTCAACCGTTATTTCTATCTCTAGCAATGTCCCTCACCTCCACACTTTAACCCAAAATTCATTCACCTCTGTCAAAACCTGGTTAACTGATAACCAACTATTTCTTCACCCCCAAAAAACTAAACTTCTCCTGTTTCTCCCAAAATCTCTCTCACAGTAGAAATCCCCTTTTACCATAATTTCACTAGACAACACTGTAATCAAAGTAGAACCTCATACCAAGCTCCTAGGAGCCATCATAGATGAACAACTTAAATTTGGTCTTCACGTTCACAACTGCATAAAAAGGATCCACCAGAAGCTCAGTCTGGTCTACCATAACAAAAAATTCCTTACCCAGGCTTCTAGACTATCTCTTTCTCATGCGTACCTTTTACCTACCCTATTCTATGCCTCACCCATTCTAACCAACCTTCAATCCACCCTAAAGTAAAAGCTTGAATTCACTTACAATAAAATTGCCGAATTCACTACAAACCTACCTTATGATTCACACCACTGCCTCTCCCTTAAATCCTTTTCTTGACTTGAACTCCCCTACTAATTCCTATACTCTCAACTTCTCATCATCCATTCTGTCCTTAAAAAACCTACACCCTGCCCTACCACCTCATCCCTCATCTCATTTTATGCCCCCCCCGAGCTCTCAGGAGCTTTGACCAGTTCCTCTCGGATATTTGTAAACCAAAAAAGACTTTCGGCCAGCAGCTGTACAATTTTTTATTTTTTTATTTTATTTTACATTTGTTGACCGGGCTAGTCTAGCTGGATATATGTCCATTTTCAGTAGAGGCCCGGGGAGAAAAGCTCCACACATAACATAAGCAAGACAGATAGACATATTGTTAATAAAGACATTACACAAAAAAATATACATTTAGATCAACTACTAATCAAAAATCAGCATACATTAAAGGAACTCAAAAATTTAGATTCATACAAATGTTCTGTCGATTTCAAAGCAAGTTTACCTAAAACATAAGGTTTTGCAGTTAGGCAACAGCCAAGAAGATTACATTAGAAGCTAGAAGGGACGAGAAGTAGAAGGAGTATGAAGGAAAGCAAGGAAATGACACAGGCCAGAGTCATAAGTAGGAGAGGAGAAGAAGAAAAAGACAGTCAAGACAAGGTGGGAAGAGATGGTAGATGTAGGTCAGAGCATAAGAGGACAAAAGAGAAGGGAAGCAGGGTAGATGTTAGATTTCAGGAAAAAAAAGAAGGGTTAAAGGTTAGGAGAGAGTAATGAGAGGGAGGTTAGCCTGGAGTATTCAAGAACAGAGCCAGTGGGTTTGGAAAGCTAGCCTGGAGTACTACAAGAACAGAGCCAGTGGTTTTGGAAATGTAGTTTGATTTGTTGTTTGAAGAGAGGCAGGGATGAGATTAGTGTTAACTCTTTAGGCAGCAAATTCCATACTCTGCCTACAGTATTGGTGAAGAGAGAGTCACCAGCTACGTTGTGGGCCTTTATGGGTTTGGTCATAAGTTTACAGGAGGAACGAAGAGAGGTGAGATTGTTATAGTGGAGTAGAAGTTGTGAAAGTATAGGGGTATTACAAGGTTGGTACAGTATTTTGTGGGCAATTGTAAGTTGTGAAATATTAAGAAGGTTTTGTAGTTCCAGCCAGCCTAACTGTTTCAAATTGAGGCAGTGATGTGATGTGTTCTAAAAGGGTTACCAGTGGCGAAGCGGGCAATGTTATTATAGCAAGTTGCTAGTTTGTTTAGGTTAGTTTTTTTAAGGTTGGTGAAGATAGGAGAGGCATAGAAGAGAGTAGATATAAGATGGGAGTGAGCAATAGTAGCTCTAGTTGATGGGGTAAGAAATGGTTTTATACGGTATAATGATCCAATTTTTCTGTTAACAGTTTTGATGGTGTTGTTGATGTGTTGGTCAAAAGAGAGATTGTTATCAATGGTAACACCAAGTAGTTTTGTCGTGGATTCAGGAGAGATGATTGTTTTGTTGTTAGAGTAGATAGAGAAGTTAAGTGGAGAGGTACGAGTGGTGGGGGTGAAGAGGAGAAGTTTGTTTTTTTTTGGCATTGAGAAGTAGATACCGTCTAGTAAACCATGTTTCTACAGTGTTGAAGGTAGTTTGAGTTAGAGTGGTTAGATCCGAGGAGGTGGATGCTGAACAAATGATAGTAGAGTCGGCTGCATATTGAATGCAGGTAGCTTGAGGAATTACAGAGTGGAGATCATTAATAAAGAGGGAGAAGAGGAGAGGACCAAGGATAGAGCCTTGAGGGACACCAATTGCAATGGGAAGTAAGGAGGAGATATGGTTTTCCCAAAGAACGGCTTGTTGTCTGTTACTGAGGTATGATGTAAACCAGTTGATGGCAAGGCTGTCAAATGAGAGGATTTGAGAATGCTAATTAGAGAAGAGTGGTTGACCATGTCAAAAGCTTTAGAGAGGTCAATGAATAGGGCAGAAGAGAGAAGGTTCTTGTTGCGATTGCTGTTAATGGTATCTACAAAGGAAAGGAGGGCAGTGGTAGTACTATGGTGGGGTCTAAAGCCATGTTGACAGTGAGCTAAAATATTGTGGAGGGATAGGTACTGTACCAGTTGCTGGTGTATACATTTCTCCATAATTTTTGCTAATGGAGAGAGAAGAGCAATAGGTCTAAAGTTGGAATAGTCAATAGAGTTTCCTCCTTTATGTAGTGGGATAATATGAGAGATTTTCCAGATATGAGGGATGGTTCCTTCTTGGATGGTTCTATTTATAAGTAAGGATATTGGGTAAGCAATTTCTTTGGCTGCTTTTTGTAAGAAAAGGGGAGGGAGCTTGTCAGCAGAGGGAGTACAAGGTTTGAGTTTGAGAAGTAGTTTGAAGATGGTAGAAGTAGAGATGGGTTGTAAAGAGAAGCTACAGTTAGAGTTTAAGTGATTGTTAGGAGGATAAAAATTATTAGTATTTAATTGTCTAGCGAGAGATTGAATAGTATCAGAGAAGAATGAGTTAAAAGTATTTGCAGTTTGAAGAGGGGTGTCAGGGTTGGCATTTAGTGGGGAGGGAGTTTTAGCAGTACCTGGAGAAAGTAGTCTATTGATAGAAGACCAGAATTGTTTGGGTTTATTTAGGTTAGTTTCTTGTAGGTTGCAGTAGAACTTTCTTTTATCAGTGAGGATGGCTTTTTTGGTAAGATTTCTAAGTTGCTGAAAGTGATGAAAATCAGAGCTGATTCTATGGGACCTCCATTTGTTCCAGATCTTATTTTTGGAGAGAATTAGTTTTCTAGTTTCATTTGAGAGCCAAGGGGCTGTATTAGATTTCATTCTAATAGTGCATTCGGGAACGTGATTGTCTAGAATAGAAAGGAAAGTAGAATTAAAGAATAATACTGCTTCATTTAGTGGAAGAGTCTTTAAGGGTTCCAGTTGCAAGTTCTGAGTTCGTTCTGAAATAGGTCGGTTTTAAAGTGTTTAGTGGAACGTATTTTTCTTATATTGAGGGGGGGAAGATAATCAGTCTTCTCTCTTGCAATGTATGTTAGACAGTGATCACTGAGGTCATCAGGCAGGGTCCCAACATTATAAGTGACATTACATTTGTTTATCAGAATCCAGTCTAATATAGTCTGTTTTTTGTTTAACTTATTAACTCTTGTTGTGGATGTAATGGTTTGGGTGAAACCGTTTAGGTTAATGTGTGAGATGGGATTATCGGTATTAATAGCATTCCAGTCAATATTAAGGTCGCCAAGAATGATAGTTTCTTGGGGGTAGTAGTTGGAAACCCAATTGAGAAAGTCTTCTACAACTGGTATGTTGTTTCCTGGAGGTATGTAAATGCAGATGATGTAAAGGGCTTTTTTGGCATTAAGTTGAAGTTTTGAGATGATGGCTTCTACCTTACTATCTTGGGTTGGACAGGCAGGTAGGGTAGAGATATTAAGATGGTTCTTAAACAGTATTGCTACACCACCACCCTTTCGTTTGTTACGGTCAAGCCTGAGTATATTATAGCCTTGTGGTATAATGTCAGTATCCTTAGTGGCTGGCTTTAGCCAGGTTTCAGAGAGACAGAGAATGTCAAAGCTGTGTATATCTAGGAGGGTATGAAGGTAGGGTACTTTGTTGTTTACACTGCGATGTTAAGGTGTCCTATGAGGAGTGTAGTATTGGTGCCATGTTTGGGTGTTTGTGTAGAAGGATGTATGGGGCCAGGGTTGGGATGAATGTCACCGTCTTGTAAGGTAGGATTGATGGGTTTAGATGTGATTTTGATACAAAAAAGGGTTAGAGGTCTTATTTTTTTGTTTGAGTGTAGAGTGTAGGAGAGATGGGAGTACCTATGGTATTTGGGTAGGAGGTATCTTGGGGTAGTATTGGTATTGGAGAAAGAATTCAGAGAAGTATAGAAGGAAGAAGTGTGTGTCTGTGAGTTTGTTGGCTGAATGAGAAGTGGATACTCGAAAAAGGTAAGGAGGTAGGTTGAGTAAAGAGTAGTTAAGAGTAGAATCAGGAGTAAAAATATTGTGGATAGATTGAGACTCATTTTAGAGAGTAAGTAAGTGAGAGGAGGTTGTAGGGAAAAAGTCACAGATTAGGGGTAGTCTGGAGGAAGTGTGGGTGTATGAATGTAAAGAGGGGATATTTAGAAGTGTACTAGAAGGTATGGTAGTGGTATGAAATGTGAGGTAGGGAGAGGGGTGAAATGAGTGGGGAGATATAGAAAGGGAGGTAATAGTGGTAGAAGAAAGTAGGTGTGAGTATTGAAAGGAGGGCTAGTATAAAAAGAGAAATGAGGGAGGAGGATATGGACAGTGTAGAGGGGAGGGGATTAATTTGGAGGTAAAGACAAAAGGATTGGATGGTAGGTCTGGGGGAGGAGCAAGAGAAGTATAAGGTTAGGACCCCGGGGGGTGGGTGGGAATTGGGGGTAGGGAGGGGAGCAGAGTGAGCCAGAGGCTTAACGGAGGGACACACAGTAGACCACCAAGGAGGGAGGAAAAAGTATCAGAGTAGGCTGGTAAGTCAAGATGGGAGATAGTAGCCTAAAGAGGGAAGGATTAGTGAGAAAATCAGATGGAGGAAAGGGATAGTAGTAGGAAAGGAGAGAATAGAAAAAAATGAGGAAGGTAATAAATACTAATGTAAGGAGTATAGGTGGGTGTAGGGTGACATCTAGTGGTCAAAAAGCAGAGGTGCACAAACATGCACAGGAGCTTCCAAGAGTAGAAGTAGACTAACTGGTAGAGAGAGGAAAAGCAAGATAGCAGTCTAAAGTGTGGGGGAGGAAGGAGATAAGGGAATATAGAGGGGGGTTGCTGCTGGCCGCTTAGCTGGGGTCAGACAAAGGCTTAGCAGGATACGTTTGTTAAAAATAACACTTCGTGATGTGGGTAGACATACTTTCTTGAACTTCTTGAAGTAGCGGGTAGCAGAAGAAGGCAGTGTCTTGACTTTTCCAAGGGCAGTGGGGAGAGAGCACCTTAGTGGAATTAGTAGTGAGAATTCACCCAGGCAAAAACACAGGGTAAAGCAGGGGATAGCTGGTACAAAAGAAAACAGTGGAACAATAAGAAAATGTTAAAGTGAATTAGCATGCAGAGTATCAAATGCACTATCAAAAATGCAAATATTACAGATTATTCTAATGGTCAATATAGTCATAAATCACATAAGACATACAAAAACAGTCAGGCAGGCCAAGCAGAAATCTATGGGAATTTAAATGGCTAGGTATAGCAAAATACTATTGAGATACTACTTAACTGATTGCTATAACATCTATAGTATGCAAAAACCATATGTTGTAAAAAAAAAATTAATACAAAGATTTAGGTACGTAGTAAATGTTGGCTACTACTTTACTGCCTGTAGAACTAAGAACTCAGGACTTATAGGCATCCCATTAACTTAGGGATTATGTATTGACTATATTGTTGTTACTTTCACTGTTAGAATCTTAATGTTGGCTACAAGTTGCTCTAGCCTGGAACAATCTCCCCTATCTGTCAGATCAACAACAAACACCTATAACTTCAAAAAGGCCTTAAAAGAAATACTTATAACCTCTTGGATATGTTTATGCCAAAATCACACCTAACACTCACTCGCTCTGGTACTTTCTAATATATTTTTTCTCTAAAACCTTCTGCCATCTCTCCCCTATTTTCTCTTCCCCCTTCTGAAACCTATTGCCTTTTCCACCCCTTTCTCTTTCTCCCCTTCTACCCCAATGCTTATCAGCCTTTCTCTTGTAGATGTTCCTGTCTAGAGGCCCTGTCTTCTGCTCTAGTATCTCTTCTACTTTGGTTGTCCTATCCTATCTGCATACCTCCCTATACTGGCCACCCATATCTCTTTACCTCTCCACCTATTCATCCAACTTTATCAGCCTCTGTTTCTACTACTTTACTGCCTGTATAACTAAGAACTCAGGACTTATAGGCATCCCATTAACTTAGGGATTATGTATTGACTATATTGTTGTTACTTTCACTGTTAGAATCTTATTGTTAGCCCTATCTAATCTGTACCTAAGCTTACACTAATGCCTGTAACTCTACAGTGTGTAACATTTTGTTTCTTCTTGGTCATGTAATTGTTATATATTTTCTTTGTATTGAATGTGCAGCTTTTCTTCCCGGGCTTCCACTGAAAATGGGCTCTTACTCAGACAACCATGCCCGGTTAACAGATATCAAATCAAATAAAATAATTAATCCTCACATAGTGTTCCGGATCCACCAGTAAGCTCCTGTGCAAATGCATCTGATAAGTATATTTTTATTAGATTCTTCAACTTCTTCACATTGTTGTGTGCAGACAACTTCATCTAGCACCTTATCGTTCATATCCCCTTTCACTGACTATGGCTGCAACACCCCACAAATCCTATTTCCATTCTTGGCCTGATCATTTCAGTCATCTCTTAACTGCCTTGTTTTGTCTGTTGTGATGAGGTTTCTGCCATGATTCTTTTACAAACAACCCTTGTTCATGTCATGCATTTTCAGTGATAATTTTGACTCCTGTTCCTTTAACCTGCATTTCCACATCTTATTCTTTTCATCCCCACTTCTTACTTCTGCAATTGTATTAACATAAATTTGTTCAAAAATAATATGAAATAAACATACCCCCTCTTTCCCTAAGATCCCAAAGTTATATTTCAGAGTTCTGCGTTCTCTTTACTGCCAGCTGTACTAGGCCTCGTAACCCTTCCTCCTTTGTAGCATAAAATGTTCTCCTACTGATTTTATTCAACACAGTCCCCCAGGAAACAATGGAATTTAATAAATCCTTTCCTGATGTTCATCGTGTTACCCTGCTGCAGTCATCACACTTGGGTTATCCTGCCATCAGGCGGTCCCGCAGTGGGGCCGAATTCCAAAGTCTTGGTCTGGCGTTGGTTGCTGTCGCTTCTTCCCTGACGTCATTGCGCCAGGGGTATATAAGAGGCATCCGACACCATTTTCTTCAGTCTTTCTTGCCACGTGGTGCCCAAAGCAGAAGCAGTTCGCAAGTGCCGGTCGGCAGACACCTGAGATTTTCGATTTGAATTTCAGTCCGATGTCTTCAATAAAGCTAAGTACCCCGTTGGGGAATATTTTCTTGCCTCAGTCCGATGTCAGAAAAAGTTAACAATTGCATTTCTTGTGGAAAGCAAATACCTCATAAGGACTTCCATTCCTATTGTATTCCTTGCCTAGGCCCAGACCACGACGTCACAGGTTGTCGGTTTTGTGCTAGGTTTAATAAACGAACTATCAAACGCCGTTTTGACTTCGCACGGCATTACTTTGGTAGGAAATTTAATTATATCATGCCGTCGGAGCAGCTGACGACTGGCATACATAAAAAACGCAAGGATAAGGACAGGCAGCCTAGGAACAAGCCAGACTCCGAGGCCTCTGCTGGGCCTGTCGCCGGTTCTCCGGTTTTCAGTGAGGCGCCTACGCAGCCCCTGACGACCACAGAACTGGAACCCCAGACAGTTGCGGATTCCCAAGCGGAGCCTACTAGGCCGATGCAGCCATCTTCCGACACCAGAGCAGAGGTAGACCCCGGTGCAGTGGAAACACCTTTGGTTGCAGAAGGTGTCTTCCGACCGACTACACTCACCATTAAATCTTATGCTATGCTTAAAACTCCTTTAAAACCTAAGAAGACTGTACATCAGTCAACAGTTCAAGGCTCCATGCCTAAGAAACACATGCTTAAGATGGCTGAAGATTTGATTACCCTAATCAGGGGTTCCCATCCCCCTCCTGATAAAAGACCAAGGCAAGAGGATTATGCTTCCTCTGACCAGGTTTCAATTTCCTCAGACTCTTCTGAGGAACAGGATTACACCTTTCCACCTTATGAAGATTCTGATGCTGAAGACTCTATTCCCTCAGCATCTCCCCCTGAAGACTACTCCTTTGGGGAAACCTTACATACCATGAGGGAACATTTCCACTGGGAAGGCCAGGACTACTCTGATTTTAAGAAAAGGCTCCGAAAGTTCCTTTTACTACCCCAGCACAGACCTCTTGCTATCCCTCCTGTTTTAGATATTGTGGATGATGTTTACTTGGAGTCTAGTTTAAATCCAAACTCTCTACCTCCTGCTCCAGCCAAACCTGACTGATACTACAGAGTACCTGACTCACACAAATTCCTTTATAAAAGCCCTGTGGCTGACCCAGAAACAATTTCCCAGGGTCCTAAGGGAGCTAAAGCTTCTATGGCTAAAAATCCTGTGCCCTCTGAAAGGGATTCCAGAGCCCTAGATAGATGGGGAAAGAAAATATACACCTCAGAAACTCTGGCTATGAGGGCATTAAATTGTGAGTTTCACATGTTGAAATATCAGCAATTCCTAATGTCTCAGTTAAAACAAAAAATGAGCACACATTCTGAACAGTCTGAATTCAAGGAAATGCAGGATCTGTTGCATGCAGCTGAACAGGTGGGCAAACATACTTTACAATGCAGATTTGATTCATTGGAAGCTTCCTGTAGAGCAGCTGTTACTGGCTCTGTCATACGTAGACATGCTTGGTTAAAAGAACAAACCCTTCCTGATCATGATAAAGCAAAATTATTGGATGCACCTTTACAGCAGGATGTATTATTTGGTGTCAAAGCAGAAGAGGTTTTAAAGAAAATGGAGGATAAGGCAAAGTCTATGTAAACGGTCAAGGATTTTTTGCAGGTACAACCCCCTCGTTTCAGCAGAAATTGGTCAACAAAAAACTGGTCCATTCCAGCTTCTGATAGATCACAGAGGGGCAAATACAGACGCCCAAGGGGCAGAGCTCAGTCTCAAGGCCCTTACAAACCTCACCAATGGGGTTCTGCTACCCAGAAAGGAGGAGAAGACAGGCCCCAAGCTAGCAGAAGACAAACACAATGACTCAATCCTCAAACTACCAAGCAAATCTCTCCTGGCAGCTCCCTCTGGAGGAAAATTAGCATTTTTTGCAGACAACTGGCACATCATCACAAAAGACAAATGGGTTCTAAACATTGTCTCTCAAGGATACAGATTCCACTTTCATACCTTACCAAGGATAAAAGGAATGCCAAACCTGCCACAAAATCAATGGGCAGAGGCACAAAAACAAATTGCAGCTCTTATGGACATGAGAGCCATTCAACAGGTACCTACACAGGAGCAAGGACAAGGATTTTACTCAAGACTCTTCCTAGTCCCAAGAAAGGACAAAGCATGGAGACCCATTCTGGATCTTTCAATTCTGAACACCTATCTGCAAGTACCAAAATTCAAGATGCTAACACTACAGCAGCTTCTTCCCATGCTGGGCAAGAATGCTTGGCTAGTAACTTTGGACCTCAAGGAGGCATACCTGCATGTCCCTATCAGACAAAATTGCAGAAGATACCTCCGCTTCATTGCAGGTTCAACACATTATCAATTCTCTGCACTGCCCTTTGGCTTATCTACTGCGCCCAGGGTCTTCACAAAATGCCTGGCACCAGTAATTGCATACTGCAAACAAAGAGGAATTCAAATATACCCATACCTGGATGACTGCCTTTCTTCAAGCAGAAAGCAAGGACATTCTTTTAAAGCATCTGGCATTTGTCAAACACCTTCTAAGTTGCCTAGGGTACACAGTAAACTAAAAGAAATCAAAACTAGTGCCCTCACAAAACATAATATTCCTGGGTGCCAGCTTGAATACAACGGCCCAGATGGCTTATCTCATGCCAGACAAGCAACAACAGCTGACTCAATATTTCAAAATAATGGCAACAAAGACCCAACTCCCTGCAAGAAAAATTCTGCAGGCCTTGGGATTCATGGCATCTTGCATACTACTAATACCATTTTCAAAACTGCATATGAGGAAATTACAATGGTACCTGAAAAATGTATGGACTCAGCACAGCCATAGCTTGGAAACAATGATACCACTCATTCCCTGCCTTCAACAGGAGTTTCTATGGTGGGCACAGGCGTGTCACCTCAACAAGGGTCAGCCTTTCACCTTACCCACAGCCAGGCAAAATATGACAACAGATGCATCGGACTATGCCTGGGGAGCACACATGGCAGAACAGTGCATTCAGGGCAAATGGACTACAGATCAGAGGCATCTACATATCAATCAAAAGGAAATGCTAGCATACAGCATGTCCTAACAGCTTTCAAGGACCTTTTACACCCAGGACAATTAATAATAAAGATAGATAATACCACAGTAATGTGGTACATAAACAAGCAAGGGGGCACACATTCTTACCCTCTATGCAGGCAAGCAATGACCTTGTGGAACACTGCACTGTCTTACCAGGTTCAATTACAAGCACAATTCCTGCCAGGAAAGAAAAACACATTGGCAGACGACCTAAGCAGAAACATCATGGATCCACATGAATGGAAACTAGATCCACAAGTATTTGCAATGATAGCACAAAAATGGGGACGCCCAGGCATAGATCTGTTTGCAAGCCCCCACAACTACCAACTTCAAAAATTTTGCACAAGGACATTCCATCCACTAGCTTGGAAAGTGGACGCCCTCTCATTCAGTTAGAAAACATTAACAGTGTATGCCTTCCCTCCACTGCCTCTTCTACCAAAGGTACTGCTACAAGTCAGATTAGAGAGGCCACAAATGATACTCGTTGCACCGGACTGGCCACGCCAGAATTGGTATCCAATTTTAAGGAACATGGCCCACGGCCCACCATGGATTTTGCCACAATTTCCTCACCTGCTCACCCAGCGAGACAATCAGATTCTACACAGCCAGCTCAAGACTTTAAACCTGGCTGCATGGCAAATTACCTAAACAACCAGCCAACACCTCTATCCAAAGCTGTTATGGATGTCATTCTGGAGGCCAGGAGGCCCAACACCAGGAAAACCTATTCAGACAAATGGAAAAGATTTTGCGCCTGGAACCAGGCTAAAGGCCAAAATCCCCTTGATCCAAACATCCCTCAGATTCTACAATATTTAGGTGAGATGTTGCATAAAGGACTTTCCTTTTCATCTATTAAGATCCACGCCTCAGCAATTTCAGCTCATTACAACACAGATCCTCCTTTATTCTCACATCCACTCCTAAGACAGTACCTCAGAGGGGTTAAGAACATAAGACCGCCAAGGAGAGCACCAACACCTACTTGGGATCTCAACTTTGTTATGGAAAAGCTTACACTGCCAACCTTTGAACCAGCTTTTACAGCTGATTTAAAATTTCTTTCATGGAAAACTGCTTTGCTACTAGCAATAACCTCAGCTAGAAGAGTCTCAGAGCTACAGGCACTAATGGCAGTGGAACCTTTCCTCATTTTTCATCAAGACAGAGTCTCTCTACGAACTAACCCTTCCTTTATGCCAAAGGTGGTATCCAGTGTGGCCCTAAACCAAACCATTCATTTGCCCACCTTTTTCCCAAATCCCCAGAACAAAGGAGAAAGACTCCTGCACTCTTTGAACATTCACAGGCAATTACGTTACTACTTGGATAAAACTAAGGCTTTCAGAAAACTGACCAGCTCTTTGTAGCCTATGCTACAGAATCAGAAGGAAAAGCTATCTCAAAACAGACCATTTCTAAATGGATAGGGCATTGCATACGTTTCTGCTACACACATCATGGGAAACCTGTACCTGCTAACATTAGGTCCCACTCCACCAGGGCTACAGCTACATCAGCAGCTTTTCTCAGGGGAGTGCCAACCAAAGATATTCTGGAAGCTGCAACTTGGAGTTCAGTGCACACCTTCACCAAACACTACCACTTACCTCTATATTCTAAGACTAGAGCTGATTTTGCCACTGCAGTTTTGCAGGGCCTACTAGCTTCTTCTAACCCTGTTTAACTCCACCTCCCATCCTTAGCTTTGGGATTCAACCCAAGTGTGATGACTGCAGCAGGGTAACACGATGAACATAGTACAGTTTTGTACCTACCATAAATGTAGATGTTCGAGTCCTGCAGTCCAGGTTACCCCCCCTCCATCCCCTCTGAACTAGCTGAACTTATCTCTACCACTCTGTCCTATGCTACCTCTGTGGTGTATTCGCTTGTGCCTAAAGGTATTGTTTTATTTTTATCTAGCTATATGTATATATATATATATATATATATATATATATATATATATATATATAAATATATATATATTTTGCCTACCTATTGGGGGCACCTGACATCTGGGGCAAGAAAAACTGAAGAAAATGGCATTGGATGCCTCTTGTATACCCCTGGCGCACTGACGTCAGGGAAGAAGCGACAGCAACCGACGCCGGACCAAGACTTTGGAATTCGGGCCGACTGCGAGACCACCTGACGGCAGGATAACCCAAGTGTGATGACTGCAGCAGGGTGAACACTCAAACATCTACATTTATGGTAGGTACAAAACTGTACTTTATCTTGCATTATAAAAATGCATCCCAAATACCTGTCATTCTCCAAAGAATACTTGTTTGTTTAATTAATTATTTTCCTGTGTTTGCATAAGACATTGTTCATTCATCCTATCTGAAAGTCACCCCATTCCTTTCCTCAGTAATCTGCTGGAATTCTGTACCCCTTCTTATCCCATTTTCTATACCCAGAATTATCTCTTTTTAAACGTAGTCTTTTCTGTCTCAGAACAGCCCCCTCCCCTCCTATTCCTAGTCACTTTTACTTTCTTAGCGATTTGTTCATAATAAAAAACGCAACTGCCACCACAATATCTGGTGCATGAAATGCGTAACAGCATTTTTGCTCTATTGACTGCTCCTTTTTTGAGATCAGACTTTTTTTAAAATGCATACAGCTTTCCCCATGATTTTTGTCATTGAATCGAAGCAGTAAACTTTAACCTCAGTGGCGTTAACATAGGAAAAGCTTACTGTGTGTCTATATACTTTAATCGGCCAACCATCTCACATGCACAAAGATGTATCCATTAAAATTTATGGATGTTCCCCACATTATCTTTAGTTAATGTCTTTGAGGGATGCCCTAAAATTTATTGGGCCGTGGTTTATAAAAAAATTTACAAAGGTTTTTTATTAAAAATGTCTGAGGTAAATAAGAAATGAATGCAATACAAGTACATTGTGGCACGTAAGGGCCATGTACTGTACGGATATGAACAAATCATTTTAATCTTCAATACACATTTCCCAAATACAGTCAGTGGTAATTTCATAGAGCCTTCCTCTTTAGTTAAAACATGCATATACCAGTAGCAAATATCATCATGGATGGACAGCTGATTTTTTTCAATAGATGTCAACTCATCTGTCACTTCATGTCTTTTTTCAGTGAAAAAAAAAAAATCTGAAAAATCAAAATAGAGCCCTATTCTAATGGCACTGCATTTCACCTCCACTTTTTATTTCCTTTCCACATATGCCCCTTCATAACGGGTTTTAATACTGATCTGAAACAAGTTTGCTTTACCTTCCTCACTGACATTTCACTGAAGACATAAACCACCAATAAACCCCTAAATATTTAACAATTCACCCTATTAACCTTAATTGTAGTATTTTACCTGCTGATTTACATAGCTCTGAGCCCTTTCTTATTTGCAATGGTGATGGACATGTTGACAAACGAGATCAGGCAGGAGTCCCCGTGGACTATGATGTCTGCAGATGACATTGTGATCTGTAGTGAGAGTAGGGAACAGGTGGAGGAGACCCTGGAGAGGTGGAGATATGCTCTAGAGAGAAGAGGAATGAAGGTCAGCAGGACTAAGACAGAATATATGTGTGTGAATGAAAGGGAGGATAGAGGAATGGTGAGGATGCAGGGGAGTAGATGTGGCGAAGGTGGTTAAGTTTAAGTACTTGGGATAAACAGTTCAGAGTAATGGTGAGTGTGGAATAGAGGTGAAGAAGAGAGTACAGGTAGGATGGAGTGGGTGGAGAAGAGTGTCAGGAGTGATTTGTGACAGACGAGTACCAGTAAGAGTGAAAGGGAAGGTCTACAAGAGGGTAGTGAGACCAGCTATGTTATATGGGTTGGAGACAGTGGCATTGACAAAAAGGCAGGATTTAGAGCTTGACATGGCAGAGTTGAAGATGTTAAGATTTGCACTGGGTGTGATGAGGATGGACAGGATTAGGAATAAGTATATTAGAGGGTCAGCCCAGGTTGGAAGGTTTGGAGACAAAGCCAGAGAGGCAAGATTACATTGGTTTGGACATGTGCTGAGGAGGGATGTAGAGTATATTGGGAAAAAGATGCTAAGAGTGAAGCTGCCAGGTAACAGGAAAAGAGGAAGACCTAAGACAAGGTTTATGGATGTGGTGAGAGAGGACATGCAGGTGGTTGGTGTGACAGAGCAAGATGCAGAGGACAGGAAGAAATGGAAACAGTTTATCTGCTGTGGCGACCCCTAACGGGAGCAGCTGAAAGAAGAAGAAGATTATAGCTTATAATCAGTAATAGGGTGCGAGTTTTGCTGGACTATAGGTATACCTTATGTGATTTAGTCACAAGGGATGGATGTAGCCTCAGTGACTAAATGATGCAGACAGAAGGAAGTATTTTTCAGCACAACACGCCCCGCTGTGGGGTTTTGCAGTAATGTACTGGGCTTTTTATTTATTTTTTATGCAGTTAATTTTAATACTGTTTTTATTATAGTTTAGTTTTTTTTATAGTCTTGCTGTTATACAGCTGCATGTATTTCCAGCATTTACTCTTATGTGCTTGGAAACTGCCTGTGATCTTTGTGAGTGACGTTAGATCCAGTAGACCCAGTTGACTTTTACTGCCTTACTGTTACACAGCTGCAAGTATTTCCAGAATTTACTGCTTAGTATTTCAAAGTTACTGTGATGTTTGTGTGATGTCATATCCAACAGAGACCCAAGACTGAAAATCCAGTATTGTATTTTATTGATTTTATGTCACTCAGCTTTGTAGGAAACTGCCACTTTTATTCTAATTGCACTAATATGAATTCAATTTAAAGATGGTGCTTTCCTCTTTATTGCTTGGTTCTATCATTGTTTTTAAACTAGCTTTTCTCCTGTTTCACATCTGTTTCCAGTTTTGCCAGGCAGACACCTGATGAAAACAAGTTTTTTTTTTTTTTTTTTTTATTGAATTGAGTTGCAACTCACCACTAATTCCAAAAATACACATTTTCTGAGGTCCTCAAATAAATAAAACTTGCTGTTGACACTGAAGTGCCAGAAAGGTAATTGTTTTTATCATAAATTAGGTCAATACATGTGGATCACATTACAGAAACACACTCACACACACACACACACACATATATATATATATATATACATATATATATATATATATATATATAGGTCTACCTGATAAGCTCGAAAACCCATATCATCGAATCCGAAATGACAGAGACAAGATGAATGAAACTGCAGAAGAAAAAAAGTTAAAAGAACGAGCTTCACAAAACTGAAAGTAAATTACTGACTTTTCATAAATAGTTCCACTTTAAGAAAGAGCGGTGATGCTGTACATGCATACTGAACTGGGCGGTTCTCGCACACATGTGGGCATGCCGTGGGTGTTTATCCTTTTCTTCAATGTGGTGCGATCTCGGAGTTGGTATATTTAATTTGCAGTGGGTGTGGGGGGTGCGGGGGACACAGCCCCCCTACAAAAACATGCCAGAATTGACTTTACGGTCCCGGACTCTTGAATGGTGAGTATGATCTATGGGAAGTATGTCATATGGTGGTAAAAATTTGACGTCCATTTAAAAAATTCGACATCCATTTTCGGTTTTATGAAGTTCATTCTTTTAACTTTTCATTCGTCTGCATTTTCGTTCATTTTGTCTCAGTCATTTCAGATTTGACCTTATCATGAAGACCCATATATATATATATATATATATATATATGTATATATATATATATATATATAGGTTCATAGGTTCATACTAAGCTATCTGCCCTAGGGCATTTATAAGCCTAGCCAGAATGTGTTTGGCTTTCGCCACCCATTTTAAATTAATTTTGCTAAGCCCTTTTTCGAGGTTAGTATTCTGTGCCTCTGTCTAACAGTGACACAGAAGTGATACCCGGGGAAAACCTATGATCTCCCATCCACTCATCAAGATTCCTCTTGAAGAGAGTCAATGATGGACTCTGCCTAACCTGGACTGGGATTTTATTCCAGAGTGAAGGGAGCCTCTGGGTTATGAATCTGTCCCTCCAGCATGTCCTATTTATTTCAGTGCTGAGGTTCAAGTCTCTCGAGCGCATAGCTCGATGGGATTTGGGTTTTCTGAGGTGCAGCATGTCCATTAATTCCGGGTTGGACATGGCTTTATACGTCAGGCACAGATCGCCTCTGAGCAGGCGGTATGCCACTGAGTAGAGCTGGAGTTTCTTTAACCGGGCAGCATATGGCATCTGTTTGAGCCCTTTGATCCTCTTGGTGAGGTACTTTTGGGGTCTTTCCAGTTGCTGCAGGTGTCTGGTAAGGTACATCCCAAAAGGGGCATTGTACTCAATTATGGGCCTGATGAGTACACACACACACATGTATGTGTGTGTGTGTGTGTGTGTGTGTGTGTGTGTGTGTGTGTGTGTGTGTGTGTGTGTGTGTGTGTGTGTGTGTGTACTTACTAGACCCCTTTATGGATGATGGGTTTGTTTGAGATAAAAGAAATCAAAAAGTGCTAAAGGAGACCCAGATGGTGTACATGAAATGTATTCATATAAGAACAGAGAGGAGACATTTTGTATATGGTTTGTTCAGCCAAGTATCATATGTCAAAGAAACTACTTTTCTGCGTATCTCAGAGCCTCAAAAAAGCCACTAAACATAACTCTTGCTGTTACTTTGTAAGGATGATGTGACTTTAGATGACACTGCTGTCACCTATGAGATAAATCTTTCAGCAAAGGGGTTTACCAAGCATGGCACCTTCTTCTCTTCTCATTTATGGACAATGAGGTGAATGTTTGTGTAGATGCCATGATACCTAACACTGGCAGAATAAAATGAGTATAACTATAACTCTGTCTAGGTTTGGAACTCAGACACACAAAGAAAGCTAGAAATACAGGCAGAACGAAACTGATACACACATCTCTGTGAAGAAGTATACCGACACGTCATTGTCATCCTTCAGAAATCTGATGTACGCATATGAATTATATTGTGTAGATTAGAATCTGTGTGTAATATGCAGCAGTAACTCAGTTACTTGGTAATTTAACCAGGTTTAGGTATCTGCCATTTTTTTCTGATGGATACAAATTAAATCTAAACATGTAATTTAGAAACCCCGTTTTCTGCAGTTCTTAAATTCTGGGACACAATGTTGAACAACTCAATAGTACCACGCTTATAGCACCTTTTTTATTTCAAAGTACAGGTAGTCATTTTACAGTAAACTACATTTTTTTTTCTTGAGTATTTTTTCTTTTCCCATTTCTTCTTGGCCATATAGCCTATACTACTGAAGTGCCTATTCATCCCTTATCACCATTGCAGATGCTACTTTTGGTATGGCTGCCATACAGGCAACCATATATTTTTTCTCCATATTCTGACCCTGACCCCACCTATGGTGACTGGCATGCATATTCACGGATGTGCGGGGGGGGGGGGCTCTGCTGTACCTTCCCCTTTGATCTTGCATGTACATTTACATGCCTGATGAAGGTTATAGCATCAGGGCAACCTGGAAGAGCCAGGTACTTATCCCTGGCACAGCTGATGTATACTGTGTGCCTCTGTGCCTTCTATAAAACTGCACAGGCTGTACTGGCTTCCTTCCTTCCTACAGGAAATGTCACCTAGTCCAGCTTAAATCCAAATTTGACTTTACCCCCCCCCCCACACACACACACACACACATACACAAGATGTGGTTATTCGATGCTAAGATATTAGGAATGTGGTGCAGGTATTGTTTCTTATATTGTTTTTTTCAATGTACTATTTTGGCTGTATGGCTTTGACAACACTTTTGATGAATTTTGCTGCACTCAGGGTTATTGTAACCTAAGCAATTACTGGAGATTTCCATCCATAAACAATGTAAAGGCTTCTTGATGTAATGATTGCAAACTGGTAAAATAAATCTACACTTGTCTCAGTACTCCCTAAAATTCTAAGTGACCATCTCCCAACCAAGCATCTCTCTCCTTTCTAGCACCAAGCATACCCTACAAAATAATTTATACATTAACCTGGTGTAGATTGAAATATTGTTTAGTTGAGAAGGCGTTCCACAAAAATCACTGTTCACTAGTACTAATCAGACAACCTCATCAGTGCCAGATGTTCAATTTAATATTAAATTAGAATTTGGAAAAAAATTCCTAATCACATTTCATAGATTCAAATGGCATCACTGTACTTGGTTAAATACACGAATTAGAAAAAAAAATATCACAAAACGAAATCTGTCAAACAAGGAAGAACGCTAATCATAGTGTTTTCCTTATTTAATTCATTTCTGTAAGGAAACATTATAAACAAAACAACAAGGGAGTTAAGTCAGCTTGCCTGAGGAACTAACAGTATTTAATGACATCACAGCCCTATTTAATGACATCACAGCCCAGAATGCTCTAGTAAATCATCAGGGGCATACCCTCATTTGATATCACCAGCAGCAGAAAATCCACACAGACTATTAAATCTTCAGAATTAGTAAGCTAATGACATTCTCCCCATGACAAATCTCATTGCTTAAGCAAACATTCCCAACAAAGAAATATCCCCAACCCTACAAAACTGCTTCAAGCCTCTCATGATCATACTTCAACCCCTCAGCCATCATAAGATTTCATCATCCCCCCAAACCTCTCAAGATTATACCATGCCCCCTTTTTGTTTGGTCGGTCATATTCATTCTCTTATGCGACTGCTAATTCCGCATTCCTGTCAGAAGATATACCATATTTTATGTGTAGGCACCTCTGATAACTTTAGGTGTTCAAAATATGCTCAGTCACAGGCATGTCTCCATGGCTTTGAGTGATTGCATAGGCCATTAGAAATTTAAAAGCTTCTATTTCTTTATGCTTTTTTCTGTGAGATGAGAAACAAGACAGGAAAAAAAAACACCTTCCTTCCCTTCATGAATAGTCCTTTGTCAAAAACCATTAACAGCTGATGATGAAAAGAAGGAAGGCATGATGAAGATGATTACCTTGAAGTGGCAGTAAGCACAGAGAATTAAGTCTGTGAGCTGTTTACAATAGTCCAGGCTGCAGGGTTTAACCCCTTCCACCTCGATTTGCTTACTGTGGGACTCTGAGGAAGTCCTAACCAGACAGTGATTTTGTGTTACTCCTTTTAAGGGGCACTTTGACCAGTGAGCTCACCTGATTAGCAGATGAAAAACATAAAAAAAAACTAACAACTACCCTCTGGAGGATGGAAAGAATTTTAAAGCATAGCCTGCTTAACTGATCATTGTTAACATATGCTACAGAATAGCTGTGTAACTAACTTTTCACTGAGTACTCTGCAGTGGAAGGAGCCTTAATCAATTATGAATCTATCACACCAATGTGCCTTACTTATCTCCTTTAACCAAGTTTGTGATGTACCATCAGTTCATGTTCACATGAATCTAGAATATGCAGCAAAGCCTTTATTTTAGTTGTGATTTGAATGATATGGCAAAAGTGGCATTGATAATAGAAAGAAGGGGGAGGGGGGTGCTGTACTTCTGGAACAGTCACTTGTAAAGTCATTCCTCCTGCATGCAGCTTATCTCCGGAGCTCTTAGCTGATGAAGTAGTGACAGGCTGTAGACAGTGCTGCTGGGTACATACCAGATGACTGGGATCTCAAAATTTCCACAGTTTCTTGAGATCCTATCACTAAAAGCTATGCAAGTGGTATCTTTTGTGTGTGTGTGTGTGTGTGTGTGTGTGTGTGTGTGTGTGTGTGGGTGTGTGTGTGTGTGTGTGTGTGTGTGTGTGTGTGTGTGTGTGTGTGTGTGCGCGCGTTACATCTGACCATCTGCAGATCTGACTAAAGAATGCAATTTATATAAAATTCACAAAATTAATTAGCAAACATTTGTGAGACAGACGTACGTGTAATGAGTGTTAAGGCTCTAGATGTTCTGCTTTACAATGTACATTGAACAGTGTGCTGGAAACAGCCAGGTTTATGAAAGGCATACTGCAATGAACTAAAGAGCTTAGCAACTGTGTGTGTGTATATACATATGCTAGTGAATATAGGCCAGAGACAGAAAACAGGAATCAAATGAGCTGTGTAGTAAAACATACCCGTAAGAGCAGTAGGCACCTGAAAACACAGGAGCCTGAAGGCATACATTTGGCTGTTTTTATGTTATTTCTACATTCAAAGGTTAGTACTAGGCAATTGGTCTGCAGACCATTTCAAGCCTAGCCAAAAAACCCTATTCAAAATTTCCCTCAAGCCTCAAGGAGGCAAGACAAGGTAGACCAGGAGAAAATTTGAGGCTGCCCATTCATTTATCTATGTTTACGCTGAAGGTTCAAGGGTGCTATTGTGCCTGACATGTAGTGGAAGGTTGTTCCAGAGGTAAGGGATATGTTGGGGTATTCTCTTGTGCATCTATCCATCTATCTCTTGTAACTCAGATCATAATTATGGAAATTAAATGTTTTATTTTTTATGTAACTAAGGAATTTTTCTCCCCTTGCCTCTGCTGAAAAAGGGCACTACTTAGCCCAGTTGGACATTTCCAGGTAAACAAATGTCAAATAAATAAATAAATAAATATGAATCTATCACAGCAATATCTCTTAT
Source organism: Protopterus annectens (assembly GCF_019279795.1). NCBI lineage: Eukaryota > Metazoa > Chordata > Ceratodontiformes > Protopteridae > Protopterus > Protopterus annectens. The sequence continues at coordinate 1,959,107,048 of NC_056729.1, forward strand.
ATATCTGCTAATGAAGGTTTAGTTCCTTTAACCAAGTTTCTGATATACCATTAGTTCATGCTCACATGAATCTAATTTTTGCAGTGTCCCTGTTACTTTTAATATTTGTGGACTTGACTTAACGTGTCAGGCCTGAACTCTAGTTCTTAACATGCCAGACTTGAACGTTGCATTTATTAGCTGACACCCATTTCTTTATTTCTAAGCCAGACTTTAATGTGATTAGAAAAGTGTAAAGCTGATTACTGTATTTTTCTCTCCCTAGAGTTTCCAACCAGCCGTTTAGAAATGAGTGCTGTGGCAGATATCTTTGACAGAGATGGTGATGGCTATATTGACTACTATGAATTTGTAGCAGCACTTCATCCAAACAAAGATGCTTACAAACCTCTTACAGATGCCGACAAAATTGAAGATGAGGTACTGCATTGTAAATACACAAGAGTGTGCCAAGCGCTCTGCAGTAAAACAGACAAAATACAAAATCTTTTTAGTATACTTACTAGCTGTTTGACAAGTGTTTACATCTTTTAATGGGTTTCCTTTAAGTCTTGGAGCTGTTTATAAATTCTTCAGATTATATTTCCTTTTCAGGGATGATTGTAAATACTAACTTAATCCTTGTTCTGAAATTGTCTTTTTTCCTGTGTAGGTGACTCGTCAAGTAGCCAAGTGCAAATGTGCAAAACGTTTCCAAGTCGAGCAGATTGGAGACAACAAGTACAGGGTATGTAGTTAATGCCATAGAGTAATATTACAGAATTAAGTTTGGAATTATCACCTGAATGAGAACAAGTTGCAAACTATTACGTTTGTAAATGTTTTCAATAAAATAATAAAAAAGTTACTTCTCATGTATTGGTCTTTCAAATAATTCTGAGCAGGAAAAGAAATACTGTGAAAAATAGTAACTGGGAAGAAGATTTCAGCAGCAAGTAAGACAGTTAAAACATTATGGAAAAAAGAATCAGATTTTTACTTCGTCTTCAGTAAGGGCATTTTTGTGTGCTTTTATAGCCAAATGTTTGGGATTCAGTTCTGATCTACAACTATTATCATTCAGGAGTGTATATGTTATTCTCATGTATGAATGGGTGCAGTGTAGATACTAATGTTTCCCCTAAAAAGATGTGCTGATTGATTATCTGCTCTAAGCTGTTCATACTTTGCTGGACCCCTGCCCTTGTGGCCTAGGTCTTGGCTTTAGAATGCTTGAGGAAGGACTGTTTCAATTGGTTAACAGATAAATATTTTTAAAATCTTGTTTGTTGCATTACTTAGAATTTGTCTCTCTCCATGAATAGATGTAGGATAAGTTCTGCAACCACACACACGCACACGCACACGCGCACACACACACACACACACACACACACACACACACACACACACACACACACACACACACACTGTGCCTGTAGCCCTCTGCTCCCTTCTACAGCCATGCTTTTTGCCTGTTAAACAACCCACATTATCTTTTCAACTTTCAATAGATGTGTTGGAACATAGATGGGACAAAGTCAGGATATCAATTGGTGGAAGTTAAGCATCAGTATGTAAGTGGGGAGATTTCGGAGAGTAACTGGGAAGCAAATACAGATAAATTAGAAAGCTGGCAGACTGTTACTTTTGTCTAAACTGTAACAAAAGGATTAGAAGGTAAAATATGTGCAGGGCTGGGCATGTCAGAAGACTGAATCTTTCTTGTAAATTGTGTATAAGCTTTGTAAACTGAGATCACATAAGTGTGGATGAGGCTCAAGAGTATCTGGATAAGTGGATATTACACTCACAGTATATTTTGGGCATTTTCTAAATTCTGCAGTTGTGATTGAAGCACTCGTTGAGTGATAGTGTGCACAGCCACTGCCACTTTGTACTCTCATGCATTGTCGATTGTCCAGGCCTGACCAAGGAAACAAGCACAAACACACACACGTGTGCACACGCACACAAAACTTCCAGTGTTGGGAACTACAAACTAATTTGGTCTAGAAGTCATGATTGTCATTTTTGTATGCCTCTAAGGAATGATCCATTCTCTGGTGCTGTTAGGTACGCTTCTAGGGTGTTCTATAAGTGATAGGATGGACATTCCCTACTCTGAGCAAATGAGAGCTGCCTTTTATAAGTTCCCTGCATCTTTAGACAGCTGCCTGACACTGCAGATAATATTCTGAATTTGAGTTACTGTATCTCAGTGGTGTGTGGGAATAAGGGAGTTCTGCCTAGACTGTAGCCATCAATATTAGTGTGGCTAGTAGTACTAGTAAAGGTTCATAGGTTTATTTGCTAGGCGTATGACCACTGGGGCTTTTATAAGCCTAACCAAGCAACCCAAATGTATCCAACAAGTTTATTTGCCTTATAGATTATTTTAGGTGATATATAGACTTACAGGCTACTTAAGTCCACTGTTAATGGTGTTAGGCTAATTTCACATTCATGCCTTATGAGCATGCTATATAGCTGAATCTCAGCTGCTAGGTAGAACAAGCACGTGAACTTGAACAATTTAATATAGAATATCCTTCTTTATAGGCTATATGTCATGGAAAGTGTAATCAGATGTACATAGATTTCAATAATACATTTATGCTGTTATTGGTTTAATCATCTGTCTAAATAATAAAGTGTTTCATTTGGTCTTTTTATCCTTTTGTTTCAAACAGTACAATAAAATTTAAAGTTTATGACAATTTAAAGAACAGTGAACTAACTGTTTATTTTCTCATTTTTTCCCACGGTCAGTTCTTCCTGGGAAATCAGGTACAAATAAATGGCCTTTATGTTTATATTATAACTGCTTTTATTGTATGGTGACTAATTTTTGTGGGGCAGGCTGTTTGGCTTTTCTGTCACTTCTGGCTTACTAATTGCTCGGTGGTTGCAGCACTTCTCTATTTTTTAAATATTTTCCTTGCTTGTTACTTTGCTTCAGTGTCTTTAGATCTGAAATGCTAAACTGCTCACTGAAATATCTTTGAATCTGAAACTTGTAATACGTTTGGAGCGGAACTGTAACCTGCATTTATTTTTAAGTTATATAGGAAATTTGCAAGTGCTTAAGATGCTAAGTAAAGCTGTGCATGTGACAAAAATAATTTTAATACAAACAGAATTGTAATGATTATGGGACTGAATAAATATTGCTAAGAACCTGATCATTTTATTTAAATAAGTACTGATTACAGATGATAGCAAAGCATTTCCTTTTAAGCAGTCAGAATTTCATTCAGCAGCCAACATATTTATTTCAATTGTCATACATTTGTAATGCACATACTGATTAGTTGGAACATCTAATGCTGAAGACTTAAGTTGAAGCCATTGGTGCCGAGTGAGAATTCTTTTTCTAGGTTATTTTTGAGCGGCATGCCTACCATCCATTAAACCTCTTTCAACTATTCATTCCTAGTAAAACCATCATGGGTTTTGGGGAGAGAGCTGATCACTGGATGGGCTATCATCCAGATAGCCATGAAAGGTGGATGTATTTTACTTTAAATATTTACTCCTGTTGCCTCCATAGCTGCTGTTGCTCTTCACTCCACTGAAATTGGGATCATCCTACTATCTGCATACTGACATGCGTACAACACTCTGAATTAATGCAGAATGCTGCTTTGCAGTCCTTGTGTTTGGCCATCCCATTGCTTCCTGGTGCTTTTTCCCCTAGCCTTATCAGCATGGTTAGATGAATAGCCTTATGATTAACCCCAGGATAGGTGAGCTAGTGATGGACACTCACTCACACCCTCCACAACTGACTCCACTGGCATCCAGGTTGCTGTTTTTATCCTGGCCATCTGGTCATCTGCCTTGCAGTCAGGGCATCACCCCTCTACGTAGTGGAGATAGCATGCTGATTACATATTTGATACTGATTCCGGATCTAGACAATGTAAGAATACCCTATTATAGGGTTAACTGTTGCTGTAATAATTTTTTTTTTCTTCTTACTAGAGCTTTTCTCCCCGGCCTCCACTGAAAAGGGACTACTGCAGCCCAGTTGAACTACCACAGTTATCAAAAGCAATCAATCAGTCAATCAATCAGTCAGTCATCCAATAAATAAATCAATAAATAAATCTTTTCTCCATTTATTGGGATTGACTGCTGTAATACTTGTCTCAAAGATTTGTGGTTAAGTTGAGTACAGTATCTCAGTCAACTGCTCTTTCCTCTGGCCAGGAAATAGCCTTACAAATGAGCATTCCATTTGAGTGCATGTTTCTTTTCACCTTGAGCCCTACCATCACTTAAACATTTGCATGGTTTGCAGAGTCTTCAACCAGTCAGTACTTTAAGGCTGGAAAAAACATCTGTGATAAATATGGAAAAAAATAGCAAATAAAATAAAGTAAAATATTCCTGTTTTTTTTCAAACTCTTCTCATGGAAAATAAATAAATAAATAACTGCAAGTGATCTTTCCTGTCAGAGAAACATCAGTGAATGAAGGTCCCTTTGTGTTCTTGGTGAAATTACATATAATCAGTAAATCTAGGTCTTTATCTCTGTATAGGTTTAGATTAGCAACCTCAGTCCACCGTTTTTATGAGACCATTCCTCAGTGGCTGTGTCTCTGGAGTTGTCACATGGTCAGTAATGCCATTATTTGCTCCTTCTGTGACAACATGACCATGTTTGGGGAAGCTGTCCTGATAGGTCCATAGGTAAGTAGTAGGCTAGCTGCCATTGTTGGCCATTTTAAACCTATATAAAAATCAGACCTTGTACTTTGTGTCTGTGAGGTAAACACCTTAACCATTATGCCAACCCCCTAGCCTTACTGGAGGAAAACAAAACTGCCCTGTGTTGCTGTTGTATTTTTGAGCCTGGAAGGTGAATGCTACCATGAGTTCCCTTGTATTGTGTTCCTTCTCTCAGGAAATATTCATGAATTGGTAATATATGCCTTGTTACTGAAAGTTGCAGCCAGGGAACCGATTGACTTTCATGTCAATGGGACTATTAATAACACCATTCAGAGGTACAGTGACAGGAGTGACAATTGTTACATTTTATCAGAATCATTAATGGAGTTCTTCCAATACTCATTAATGGGGGCATCTCGGTCTTCATGGATATTAAGGAAGGACTTTGTAGACTTCATCACATGCCTTTCAAAGTTTATGTAGAAAACTTTAGAAGTGCATGCCTTTTTCCTCACTTGTTAGATATTTGTTTGTCTTGCTCTAATTTCTAGCACTTTTCAGGTATAAAATAATTAATAAAGGATATTTATTCAAGTGAAAAGCAGAGGTGGAAGCAGGAGGCAGAGAAGAGTATTTCAGTTTTCTTCGCTTTCTTTTTGGCACCCTTTTGTTTCCTTAAAAAGCCTCATTTTTGGGCTAATAACCCCTAATTTCATCTCAGGAGACATGGGAGTTGGTTCTACAGTTTTAGCTTCCAGTGTCTCTACTGAAGATGGCTGAACCCTCTCTCTTCCTCCGTCAAGAGGTTTAGTCTCTTTTCTACGGATGTACTGCAGAACCCTTTGCTGCCTCAGAAGTTATTTAACTTGCAGATGGAAATATTATTCTTCAAGTACATGACCCATTTCATTTCTTTTATACCTTGGTGCTTTATCTGAGGGTCTATGGCCATAGTTATTCATCATCTCATAATTTGTTTTCTTTTTATGCAGGTAATTAATTGCTGTAAACAATATCCAAACCATTAAGCTAAATATCATTGAAGTTCTAATAATTCCATAATAACATATCAAGTTCTGCAGACTGATAAGCGACATACAGTGCAAATGTTTTACTGTCCTGGGAATGGACTGTCCCTTTCAAATCCAGCCTAGGTATTCCTGTCTGCATAGACTGATAAAAAATGTATTCTATCATTTCTTGTGTCCATGTTTCACTTGAAACTGTCAGAGTGGTCCTTGACAGTGCAATGATTCCAGTACACACACACACACACACACACACACACACACACACACACACACACACACACACACACACACACACAGTTTAGGTTCCCCATTCCCAGTATTAATGGTGTTCTGGGTCATAGGTTCATAGGTAGGTACTAGGCTATCGGTCCAAGGGCCTACATAAGCCTAGCCAGCAAGGTTCCATAGCTTACGCCATCCAAGAAAGTTATTTTCCTGTGCCACTGTCCAGCAGAGACAAAGAAGTGATCCCCGGGGTGTATTTCCTATTTCCCAGCCACTCATCAAGATTTTTCTTGAAGAGTGCTAATGAAGAACTTTGCTTGACATAGATGGGTAGCTTGTTCAAGAGTATAGGAAGTCTCTGGGATAGGAATCATCTTGAGGCATTAACAATCTTCGGAACAGCATAGTCGTCTTTGCTGGATACGATTCAGATAATGATGATGGACACTTTGCTATTATAATAGGGACAACACACCGGCACTAACTGAGGTTGTGAATCATGGTAGGGAGAGTATACCCAACTCCACATAATGAGTTTGGGGGAGCACTCTTTTTTTATCTGAAGCTAACCTTATCTATGTCATGGTAAAGGTTCATGCCTCAGTCATTCTGGCTCTTCATGAACTCATGGAATGACAAACAGTCACGTCTGGAGGTAGTCTTTGCATTTTTGACTGAATGTTTAGTTCTTTATATCCATCATTCAAGCTTTAACTCCTGCATGGAACTTCATTTTTGTGCTGAATGTATCCTACATTTGAGCCATTACCTTCAGTTCAGATTGTTTACCTCAGGATTAGTGTATAAATTTTACCAAAAGTGATTTATAAATTGATTTTAAATAAATCATTTTCATATAGCCTAATTTACATAGCACCTGCATTTCTTTTTAAGCAGTTGTATATATTTTGCCTAATTCAAGCATAGAAAGCCTACCGCAAAGGAAACTACATTCCAGATTATTGCTAATAGATATAGAGCTTCTTCTGTGTGTGATAATGCCCCCTAAGGAAATACCCACTCCTACCTCAGTTATCTTTCAGTTCAGGAGATATGGAACTTAAGTCATCTAGAGTCACCAAACACTGTAAGTTAGATGTAGTTTCCATGGCACCTTCAGGGTTTGATGTGGCATCACTTCGGAGAATACTGCAACAGAAGCATCCACAACGTCTAGGCGTTGTCATCAGACTGCTTTGCACACATTCTAAAGAGCGCTATCTTCTGACTGAGAAACCTTGAATGACATAGGAGGATAATAGAGTACCTACCATTACACAAGATTTTGTTAGCGCTTCTTGGACAGCAATTAGGCTATCTCTTCCCCTTCCCTCTTCTAAATGGTTCCCTTACATATTGTTGAGGTGAAATTGCTGAAGCGTCAGTAGTACACAAAAAAAAGAGAGTCAGATGGCATAATGTCGAACTTTGTTTCCCGTGCTTTCTAATAGTGCACCAGCAATGATTCACTTCTTAGGGAGATTTCTCTCTTCTTCAAATTGCTTCGACCATGGAGTTGATATATATATCTTCGGGGGGGGGTGGCTCGGCCCGCCACATGTGTGACTGCAGGGGGCATGCCTCTTGTGCAAAAAAAAACTGAAAATGATTTTTCAAACCTCTGAATTACGGGCATTTCTTTGTCATCCTTTCACAACATACATTTTTAAGAAGTTGGTGTTTCATACTACAACCCCCTCTAAATATGTTAGGTCTTTGAATGTAAAGGAGATGGACAAGCTCAGGAGAATATAAACTTCCCTGGGGGGTAAAAAAAAAAAAACAGGAAAGGAAGTTTTCCTCCCACTTTATAGACATATTGCCACTAACTGACAAAACTGACTTATCATTCATCTTTTTTTGAAATCACGGAATGCAAAAAGAGGAGTTTGTGTGTTGTGTGGGGTCTGCATGTCCTCTCTGTGTCCATAGGGCTTTCCTGCAGGTGCCCCGCCTTACTCCCACATTTCAAAGACAAGCAATAGGTGAACTGGACACACTAAAATGGCCATAGGTGTATTGTATTATGTTATGTTGTGCCATGGTTTACACAGTGGTGGTCACTGTCTTTTGATTCCAAAGCATTTTTATGCAGTCAAACATATTTGCCACATGTTTCTGCTCAAATTAGCTGAACCACGATTAGCTCCTTGCACAAAATATGCATAAGAGCAAGGCTTTGTCCTATAAATAAGAGGTGGTGTGATAGGCAGACTCAAGTGTTTACACAGAAAACATGCAGCAACAGAAGCGGTGTGGCAACTGTAGCATTGTCAACAAGTGCATTTGATTATTTTGATAATCATTTCTGTCCAGGAGTACATTTCATGGGAGATTTGAGAATTATTCTAGACAAAATCAATCAATCCATCAGTTAATTAATTAAGTCATAAATACATAAAAATAACAGAAGTGTCAGTGTTTACAACACAAATTATCAACAGTCTGGTAGTGCTGTCGCCTCACAGTAAGACTCTGGCCATTTCGACTCTCAGGTAGAGCGTCTTCTGGGTGGAGACATGCGTGAATGGGCGTACCTTTGTTGAAGGTTGTGCATTAGGGCTGGCATCTCAGCATGTAAAAATCAACTGCCAATCATTAGCGGACCGGAGTTCCGCTGTGGTGACCCCTAACCGAGAAAAGCCGAAAGACACAACATCAACAGTCTGTGTATTGCCAATAATAGCATTGTAAGGAGGCACAATAATTACTCTGTGCTGTTACAATGTATCAGCTAAATGCAGACTATCAAATGATGAAGGAAATATAGCAAAAATTACAGCCCTAAGCAATAGCTGTATAAAGGAACATAAAAAAGCAAAATAAATGCATCTAAACCACTTCTGTAGTATAAATAAGTTATTACTAAAACAATAAACTCACAAGCACTTTCTTTCTTCTTTTAAATGGAACCTCCACTGTAGAAAGAATAGAAGTACTCAGTTTGTGTATATTTCAGTGAAAAGAAGCATAGCTAAGGTGGGGCAAAGTGGGCAGGTGCCCCAGGGATGAGGAGTTAGGGGAACATGATGCACGGGGGCAGATGCAGATCAATAGGTAGTACATTACTACTTTCATTTCTCTACCAGCATCTCGGAATGGGGTATGGAAATAAATATTGTTTTTGCAGTCAAGACTGGCATGCTTGCTTTAGCTGTGTGTGTGTGTGTGTGTGTGTGTGTGTGTGTGTGTGTGTGTGTGTGTGTGTGTGCTATAAGTTTTACCAAGCTGCTTCCTACTGTGTGTGTGTGTGTGTGTGTGTGTGTGTGTGTGTGTGTGTGTGTGTACACGTGTGTGCGTGTGTGTACACGTGTGTGCGTGTGTGTGTGTGTGTGTGTGTGTGTGTGTGTGTGTGTGTGTGTGTGTGTGTGTGTGTGTGTGTGTGTGTGTGTGTGTGTGTGTGTGTGTGTGTGTGTGCTATACATTTTACCAAGGTGCTTCCTACAGTGTTTTAAAGTTTTGGGAGAAAAATGTGGAGTGTCAGATCAGAGAACACAGACCTTTTTTTGGCTCCTCAGTTTAGAGATGAGGGGTGCCACAGTGGAGAGGGGTATCATATGGCAGATGAGCCGGCCACAGGTCTGTCAGTGAAGTTTTACATTTATATTACAGAAGTGATTTAGTTGTATTTCTTTTGTTTTTTCATACACTATTAAAGGAGTAACACAGATGAGTTAGCCTGCTATTACTAGCTACCTTACTTAATACTAAGAATGAAAGGTATGGTTACTATACAGCATGATCTGGTTAGAAGAGAAGAGGAGGTTAACATCAAAAATAGTGGCCAATGGTTAGAGCATTAGTTTCATGTTGTTATACACCTAATTGGTAACACATTATAATTTATAACTGAACCACCTCGTGTTCCCTGACAGGATTGACACTTTAGTAAGTCAGAAGTCCACTCCACATGTTTAAGTAACAAAATTACATGCATTGCAAAACATGTTTCTTTACTTCAAAGATAGAAGCTCCCAGGCCTTAATGGGAGTGTAATGCATTAATTCATTTTACTTGTACAGAGTTTGGATTATATTTACTAAATTCATAATGAAAATACAATCAGAAATAACCCCAGTGACTTGTAAATCCTGTGCTTTTAATACACTAGAAATGGTTGCATGTAATATAGCTTCAGTTCTTTTTTGCTTTGTAGCCTCTTTTTTTACATTAAGACAAAAACAGCAAATCTGATATAAAGAGAAATTGAAAATAATGTATCTTACTTCAGCACAGAAAGAAAGCAAGAATTTGTCACAGGATTAAACAGCAGATTATACCTGTAATTTTACTTAAATGGTTTACATTTTGCAAGTTCGTTAACCAGGTTTAACCCCAAGTGAAAAAAAAGTTATTTCAAATAGCAAATGCTTTGTGGTATAAAAGAAACTTTAATTATGCTTTGAACATTTCCAAGGAAAGGTGCCCTGACTGAAACCAGTAGATGGCTGCAGGGAGTCAGGGTTGCCATTATAGGCCAGAGAGGAAATAATTAAACCATATTTGGAATGAGATGATTTAGCAAAGCTCCAAGATCTATATTATTTAAGTCTCCTGAAAGGCAAAAGGAGATGGTCTGATGCAGAGTACTCCTCCTGTCTTTCTCTATTAGGAGATCATCTAACACTGTCTCCAGATCACTTTTGATCCTATGGTCTACTCTGAAGTTGATGCAAATACTTTAGTGAGTCTATGGAATACTACATGGCCCCAACATATTCCAAGAGTTTACTTTCAAATGTTTGATTAAAAGATGTGGACCCTAAGGTAGTCTGACTCTAAATACAGTTTCCCCAAAAGAACTCACTGTTTTGTAGACTTCAGCAGAGCTAAATAACCGAGACGTGGTACCACAGTGAGCATGGTTTTTGAGTAGAGATGTTATCAGTTGTCAGTGTCTCTTTAAATATAGAAAACTTCAATAACTTATGCACCATAAGTACAGTAAAAGTGAGGACATTCCTAAGTGATATTTTCAAAATGCAAGAGTCATCATGGATCTAAAGTAACAAGGCTGTGATTTTTCTATGGAATTCTGGGTAAATAAATATTGGCAATACACCATAAATCTGGAGATAGAAAAAAGGACTTGGTTACTGATGGATTTATTTAGTTGTTTGTAATGTATGGAATATTCCGAGCATGCCGTCCTTTATGACACTAATAAAAAGTATGAACGGCAAGCTTGTCAGTATTGGAATTCTAACATTTTCTTTGAAAAAAAAAATATATCCATGTATTATTAATTAAAGACTACCAGTTCTGTTATGTTTCATGTGGTTCTAATTGTAAAATCTTCTTCTGCTTCGTGTGTGTCTTACAGTTTGGTGACTCACAGCAGTTACGTCTTGTCCGCATACTACGGAGTACGGTAATGGTCCGTGTTGGGGGTGGATGGATGGCCCTGGATGAATTCTTGGTGAAAAATGATCCATGCAGAGGTAAGACTTTAACTACTTAGTATTTCTGTGACCATTCTAGACTTGCTGCTTACTGAAAAGCATGCAGCTTTCTTTCAGTCATCTTAATGTAACACTAAATTTCTTTACCGGCTCTGCTGTAGTTCACAAAACTGCAGTTTATTCTGTAAGCTAAGAAATGCATGTTATTTTTTTTATACATTGTATCAGCCCATTTTGTCTCTATGGCTACACCCACAAAATGAAATAATGTGAGATATCAAGCAGTGTTTTGCAGTGGCAGACCATCATTGGTAACTAAAACCAAGTTATTTCTCCAGAAATAAAATAATTTATTGAATTTATGATTCCAGTACTACAACATCTTATCTCATTTGCATATTCAAATTATGGCAGTTTGCTTACACTGTTTAGTTGTCAGTATAATATTTACAGGGGATGTATGTGTCCTGTTACTGCAGTTAGCACAGAACTATAGTAGCTTGTTTGGGAGATGTATGCTGTTTCTGCTTACATATTACCCTTTGTGTTGACATAAGAGGAAGGCTGCCAGTCTAAGAATGAAGGAGAAAGACAGCCTTAACAATAAAATGCTACATATATAACAAAGATGCCGATCTAAGAACGAAGGAGAAAGACAGCCTTAACAATAAAATGCAACACATATAAGCAAGGCTGCTGATCTAAGAATGGAGGAGAAAGCCTTAACAATAAAATACAACATACAAGCAAGGCTGCCGATCTAAGAACGAATGAGAAAGGCATCCTTAACAATAAAATACAACACATATAAGCATATGCTTTCCACACCAGAAACACTGCAGAAAAGTGCAGCCTGCCTTGGCATGAGTACCTGCTCAGATTCACTAGAAAATGTCTTTAATTACAATAATGATGATGTCTGATTATTTTATGTAAATGACATAGTATGTTGTGTACTTCCTTTTAGACCAGAGATGAGAGTAACATATCCAATTCAGTGGTCATCTTTCCTAAAATTAATTGATTTCCCTGTTATATGGAGTGTCATGCCTGTATCAGACTTATGCAGGACTCCCCATTTATTTTGTTAGAAATGCCATTTTGTTTGTCATTTTGTAATGTGTCATTGAATTTTTAATTTTTTATATTAATATATTCAATGTAACTGAGTTGTTCAATTTTAACCCCTTTTGGTCACATGTCCGATGAACTGAAAAATCACTTTTCTCCTTTTAAATGCAGAATTTGAGTTCCAGTGGGCTGATAACACTGTTTAACACATAACAAGATACAAGCTGATTTTGCCTTATTCCATATATATTCCTAAAGTATGGGTTATTCCTAAATACATATTCACGTGTTATGTTGTCTTATACTTACAGGCTTTTAATATATTAAGAAATATGTTACAGATTAGTTACAAGAACTTCAGATTCAGACTTGTACTTAAGACTTAGTAGATAAATTGTTTACAAAATAAACTTTTTCACAATTACAACTTGACTTAGTAGATAAATTGTTTACAAAATACATTTTTTCACAATTACAACTTGTGGGAATATCTTAAACTTGCACTGTAAGTTAAAGAAGGTGTAAATGTCCTTTTTTCCCTTGGTATGCCAGTATTAGTCTTATATATTTGCATGTGTGTTTCCTTGTCTTGTTTTTTTTTTCCTGATTGTAATTTATTTAGACTTTTTGACATGACAAGAATGCTGTGTAATTTTTTGCAGTTCATCACCATGGAAGTAAAATGTTACGCTCGGAATCAAACTCTTCAATTACTACTCAGTCTCCTATAGGTTCGCAATTCTCTCTCTCACTCTTTATTCTTTTTCTTTTGTGTTTTTGTCTCACTTCTTTTTTGCATTTATTGCCTGTCTTAAAACAGATGTCAGATTTAAGCCAGTGCTTTTGAAGTGTAAACATTTGGTGGTGTTTCCCTTTCTGACATGACATTGCATGCAGAGTGCTTTGCAGAATGTTTTCCATATAGATTAATAATTAGCTGCAAGTGGAATGCTGGCATGTATGCATTGCACATTTTGAATGCAGTATTCATTAAATAAAAAAAGAAAGACTTCTCTTCTTAGCATGTTCATAAATGGAGTTTTGAATGAGCTAGTTGATAAATATTTGAACTGCATTACTCCTTGAAGACCTCAGTCGTCTTATTTTGATGATATATTATTTAGTTTAGCAAAATCAGGTTTGAATGTTTTAACAGATTTAATGTAACATGTGCATAATACAAGCAATACAGAGGTCAGTCACAGTTAAGAAATAAGTCTGTTAACTAACTAAAGGCATATTGTCTCCCCTTAGAGTATTTTATCCTAAGTTATTACTGACTACTGTGACAGTTCTGATGTGTTGACTTCAGGAATACACTTGAGTGGCATGTGTCCTGTAACATCTGAGCATTATTTATTGTCATGGGGATGGGTGTCAGTATGTTATTTTTATGTTGTACTTCAGTAGTACTTTGTCTGACCATTCAAAAGCTAGCAATATTTTTGTAGAAGAGATTGTTCAGTATTAGTTTACTTGAATGAATCATCTTAACTCAAGTCGCAAACCAAGAAGCCCATTTAAGTGGACTCTGACCATTTTTATGAATTTATCCTATGGTTTTATGACATTGGAGTTAGTTACATTAGTTCAGAGGATACTTGGGGCAGTGTTTTCACTTAATGGGCTTGCCAGGTTTTTCATATAGAGACAACTCCATAATATTACCAATATACAGAATTCAGGTTCTTTTAAATAAAACAGCAATTGATTTATTTTATGTTGCATTCTGTTTTACTGCCAATGTTATATGTTCTTATATGTTATATGGTTCTATAAACTCTACTGAGTTCACTAGAGCTGATGATAGTACTGCTTTACTAATTCCTGGTTTGCTCTGAAGTTTATTATCCTTACAAAAAAAGCATGCAGCATTAGATTTAATACAAACTTCTTTTAGTTGATGTGTTTCTTCTGTCAGTAGCTTCCCAAAATTATTCTCTGAATCCATAAAATAAAAGTTTGTAAAGAATTAAGTAGTTTAAAGCCCATGTACCCATGATGTTTGCTTCCTTTATTAAAAGTGTTTGGATTGCAGTTCTGAAAGTCAGACAAGAGTTTTTTTTTAATGTATTCATCTGGAAGCATTTAAATAAATTAGTGAATGCTGTTATTTGTTTGTACACACAAAATAGTATTTTGGGAATACTAATTTAAGAAAACATTTCATTATAATGTAAGAAAGTACTGACGTGAAATAGAGGTTGGACCAGTCTTCCCTGTCAGTGGTAGCATTTGGTGACCGCAAAGACTGAATTCTGCAGTAAATTCTTCCTAATAAGAGCAAAATTGTCTGTGCTATTCAGTGACACAGAGAAAACTCATATGTGTGTGTGTGTGCTATTCATTGATACAAAGAAAACTTGTGTGTGTGTGTGTGTGTGTGTGTGTGTGTGTGTGTGTGTGTGTGTGTGTGTGTGTGTGTAGGATATGGCTACAGTACTGTGATACATACAAAAATCTCTCTTCTTGTTTGGGTATTGAAGTTCGAAAGTGAAAGCAAAATAACAGTAATCTAAAAGTCCTCGGGTTCATTCTAAACAGGTCATACTTTATGAAAAATATATTCTTTCCACTTCTGCCTTTCTACACAGGCTGTATTTTATTTAGATTTGAGCCTGTCCACACAGGCCATATTTAAAAGAATGTAGTAGGCCTTGGCCTTTAAGTCATCATCTGTACTCAGTTTGTTGATAATATAAATGTTTTTGATCTAGTTCCGTATCACAACCACATCATTCTGTATCTGACAAAAGGGTGCCAGGAAATTCAAATTGAAAGTGAAGCTCAACAGGCAAATGTTGACATCCATTCTATGATGATGAAGCAGTAGGGTGAGACTGGAGGTGCAGTCATAATATATTAAAATACCAAAAAACTGTAATGAACTTTGTATGCCAGAATGTAAAAATAAAAAAATAAAAGAAAAAACCAGCCAAGCTAGATTTTCCACTGTGTTATTCCTTAAATCCTCTTGTATTAGATGTAGCATGGGATATATGCAAATGACCCCTTAAGGACATCAGGTGTTTCAGCTATATGGCAGTTCTAAATGCCCATGACTTTTTTTTTTTAAGTCTGTTATGGACAAATTCAGGCCAATAAAACCAAACCTCAGTAGCTGTTGGCAATCATGTTTCAGCCTTATTATAACCTCATCAGCACAGCATAATTAGACTGGTTAACATTTCGGAACACAGGGTTGTCGTACCTAGCTGATGTCCATAACTATTAGGGTGTCTGCAAAATATCCCAACTAACACACTAACAATGAGTAACAAAGGTCACACAGAAAAACAATCAGTTAAAACTAAAAGAAAAACCCAGCCAAGCTAGATTTAACACTGTGTGATTCCTTAAAATCTTTTGTATTAGAAGTAACATAGGATATATGCAAATGACCCCTTAAGGACATCAGGTGTTTCAGCTATGTGGCAGTTCTGAATGTCCATGACTTCTTTCTTTTAAGTCTGTTATGAACAAATTTAGGCTAATAAAGCCAAGTCCACTAGTTGTGGACGAGCATGTTTCAGCCTACTTATGGCCTCATCAGCACAACATAAGTGGACTGTTTGGCTAACGTTTGGAAAGACAGGGTTGTCATACCCAGCTGATGTCCATAACCGTTAGGGTGTCTGCAAACTATCCCAACCAACAAACTAAAACAATGAGTAATAAAGGTAACACAGAAAAAACAATCAGTAAAAACTAAAAGAAAACACTAGCAAGGCTAGACTTTCCACTGTGTGATTCCTTAAACCTCTTGTATTAGAGGTAACATGGGGGGGTCATTTGCATATATCCCATGTTACCTCTAATACAAGGGGTTTTAAGGAATCACACAGTGGAAAATCTAGCTTGGCAGGGTTTTTCTTTTAGTTTTTACTGATTGTTTTTTTCTGTGTGACCTTTATTAATCATTGTTTCACAATGTAAAAAAATGAAACTATACTAAGCATACAAATAAAGGAAACAATGTCACAAATGTATAATGTTTATCACTTTCATCCCTTTATTTTACAAATTTCTTCAGAACAAAACACTCCTCCAAATCTTATTTAAATGTCAACTCCACCTGTTGCTTCAACCACTCACCATGTTAATACACTCACAGTCTTAAAAGGCATAAACTTATCATGTAATCCTGGTGGCACATTAGCATTTAATTTAATTTGCCAAACCAGTTCCCTATATTCTGAAATGGAATCCACTTTGCCACCTTGTACCTTCTCTTTGACTGTTTCTAAGATGTTAAATAAACACTTTTTAAAACCTACAGAAACCGTAGTGGGTTTACTCAATGTGTTTGTTGTATTCTTGCGCTTAAATGTATTAAGATGTTCCCCTACTCTAAGCTATTTTTTCTAGTTTTACCAATGTAGTATGAGTTACATATAGAGCAGTATGCAAAATATACCACTCTTTCTGACAAACAAGAAATCCTGCCCTGCAGACAAAACACTCTATTTATGTAAGGGAATATAAAATTCTTCCTGTTGTTTATATACCTACATTTGGAACATCCCGTCATAGGTTCCAAAATTGTCCATATACGTATGTTCCTTTTCATTTTCCAGTATTTCCTTAATATTATCTCCTTCTCTATTAATAAATACTGGAGCCTGTCCTATTATTTTTTCCAAATCTAAGTTTCATTTAACCATTTTCCAGTTGTTTCTAATACACCGCATCAACTGATGCACGCCAGCCTGTAATTTCTTGCTTCTCTTTTGTCCCATTACTGTTGTATCTTCAAAGTAGGTATACACATTTCCTTACTCTCCTCTGTTATTTGATCAATAATTTCTCTAATAAAATACTTTTTATAACCTTTCTTTATAAACGTCTTCGAAAATTTTAAGTTCTCCTAAAAACTTATCTTCCTCAATTATTAATCTCAAAGCCCTAATGACTTGTCCTTTAACTATTCATTTTTTTTCAAATTAATGAGATATGTGTTTTCATTGTGTATATAGCTTAAAATTCTGTTATTCTGTACAGACTAGAACTTGGCCTACTATTACTTGTGTTAACTGTTATTAAAATATGTAAAAGGCTTATTTTGCTTTCAGCCCATTTAAATGTGAAATCCAAAACTTATATTGATGTGTTCAAATATGTTAAACATTCTTCAGACTTTCTCCCTTTCCTTTATAAACTATAAAAACATCATCAATAAAACATTTATAAAAGGCAGTCCTCTCACTGTATGCACTGTTGTAGACCATCTCCTTTTCTGTCATATCAGTGACAGTGCAAGGTTAAGTTCCTTTTGTAACAGCCAGGTTCATACGTAAGAATATGGCTTATAAAAACATGTTACATCTAGTTCTTATGTGTTCATATGGCTGTCTACTGATATGAAACAGTCCCAGTAAGGACTGGAATGTGCAGATACCCAATGTATAAAAATGAGCTCAAGCTAATGCCAAAAAGTGCAGCCTAGTAGCATTTGCTCCAACCTAACATGCTATAAATAGTTCTGTTCAGAGAGCTGCAGTCATAAGAGACCTCAGTAGTCACACCGGCAACAAACACTCTCTTATCCACTATTTGTTTTCACTATGGTCAGGGGATCTTTGTGACTGGCCCAGTTAATTTCCAAGGGAATATCTTCAATATCCAGTTAAGTCATCCTACCACTGTGGTCTCCCCTTATCAGGCCCATCAAATAATTTAATGCTTCCTTTGGTATGTACACATCTGAGGACATCTGTAATCTAGAAAGACTCCAGAGATTTCTGACCAAGAAAATTAAAGGACTCAGACGTCTGAGCTATCTTGTTAGATTAGCATAACTCAGCTTGTAATGAGTAGCATGCCAGCTGCATTGAGGTGACCTGTATTTTATTTTTTGAGCCAAGAAAGACCTTCTTGACACAATACCAGAAGCTCTAAAAGCACCTGCAGTAGGCTTACTGAATTTATACCAGCAAGCTAGCAAGACTCAGTGGCAAGACAGGTTCCCAAATCAGTGAATTACTAGTATGTGGAACAAGTTACTGCAGATCAAACAAATTACTACTTTGCCTACATTTAAGGGTAGTCTTGGTGGTTGTATCATCATCATCAAGTGATGATTGGATGAACAGACATACTTTGGCAGCAGTGTTATCATGTACGGCCCTGCTCAATTTGAACAGACATACTTTGGCAGCAGTGTTATCATGTACGGCCCTGCTCGATTTGAATAGACATACTTTGGCAGCAGTGTTATCATGTATGGCCCTGCTCGATTTGAACAAACATACTTTGGCAGCAGTGTTATCATGTATGGCCCTGCTCAATTTAGGAGGTAGGTGCTGTCAAGCTTTTGAAAAGAGTGCCGAGAACTTTTAAACACGTAAAGATGTACTTGGCTAAGTGTCTCGCATTCCCATCGATCACATGCCTAGTATTTTTTCTGTACTTCTGTTTTCTTACAACATTGTTATTTTTAGCGTGTTTTCAAAGCACAAGGTGCTCTTTGTATCACATATGATGTAATCCATCATTTAGAGCGGCCTTGCACCTCCGCCCTCACATAGGAGGTATGAGGAAGTGGGTAGTGGAAGGACTTTGGATGCCAGCTTTACAACATTGTATGAACGCATGTAGTGTACGTAACTTGGACAGTGAAACTCATATCATATAGATTTTTCTAGATGAAGCAGTAACTTCACCTGAGTAAGAAACATTTGCCGCAAAGTGCCAAATGTCAGTTTCACTACCTTGTTAGTGTATGGGCAATTTGTAAAGTTTGTCTCAAAAGTCATTGTCTTGAAAGTCATTGTTCTTAATGGATGACAGTGACTAGAGAATACCATATACTTCAATGGAACCATAGAAATCTCAAAAATGAAACTTCTAAAGTTAGTTTAAGAAAATGTTGTGGGGTATTGATCAGGAAATGTGAGATAAACTAGTATGTTGGTAAATCACTGATGATTATTAAAACATATTTCTTCTTCCTATGATAAGGCAGCAACATTTTGACAACAATTTAAAAAATGGCTTTGTGTAGTTATACTGGGTCTATATTAGTTTGCTGTATTGTTATTTTGGCAAACACCTATTCCTTGACCCCTAATCAGTGAAAATTGTGCCAGCAATTCGCTGAATTAACTAAAGGAAACTAAATAGATGCCCGAAGCACAATGGACCAACTTGTAGTTGACTTGAACCCACCCAAGTGGGGGGCTTTCCCCCCACACCCCTGAACTATATATATCAACTCGGAGATCACACTACAGTAGAGAAAAGGGCAAAGTTCTGTAGCTGTCCATAGTGCTTCAGGCAACAATTTCATTGCCTTTAGTAAATTTAGCAAATCGCTGAAGTGATTTTCGATGATTATGGGTCAATGAATAGGTGTTCACTGTTATAACATTTCAGCAGCCTAATATAGACCCATTATACTGATGTGTTAAATATATAAGAAAAACAACACTGGTTGTGCATTCTTTTGGCATGATTCTTTTGTCACTTGTATATATATTATAGTGTCTTGATATTTTTGAAAATGGATATTATAATGTCACATTTCTCTGCTTTGTTTTCATGTTGTAGTGATTAAGGTAATGTATGTATACACACACACACACACACACACACACACACACACACACAAATACTATAACTGTGTAGTCTCACTAAAGTAAAATAAAACAATATGTGCACGGCAAATAAAATATGCCATAAAAAGGTAAACTAAAAAAGTAAATCTAATGAAAGTGCATGTCTTAAGCAATGTTTAAAATGCAGCTGGTGAAAAGCACTTATAGCAGGGAACTCACAGCCATTGGACCTCAAGCAGCACTGAAGCCAGCATAATTATAGATTACGGAAGCTAATAGACTACTTTTCTACCTAGAGTGCCAGCATTTCATTTTGTCATGAACACTGTGGCTCTTGCCTCAGTTTGCTAGTCTTCATACGGAGCTAGTGGTCATTTGAGTTTGAGAATTCTGACATGATCTGTGAGGATCTTAAGAAGCCTAGCCTTATATTCCCATGGTAGTTTTAACCTGCGTGAATAACCCAGAGTGGGCAGAACAAGGATATATTGGGATTTTTTTTGTTGTCCCTTTCCATGAAGGACATGGATATTAAAGCAGGGGTGAATTTTCTATTGTCCACCCAGTCATCCAGATTAGTTTTGAACAGAGTAAGAAATGTTCTTTGCTTTATGATGAGTGGAAGATGGTTCTGTAGAAGCAGTGTTCTCTTCATTATGCACTTATTGGGTGGCCTAATGGTTAAGGTGTTTGCCTTACACACACGAGGTGCAGGGTTTGAGTGTCACAAGGGATAAGTGGCTAGGCTTAAAATGGCTCACAAGGGCAGTTAGCCTAGTACTAATCTATGAACCTATGTCCTGTTTATATTGAAAAAGAGATTGAGATACCTTGATTGGCTGTTTATGCTACCATTGAACTTTTGAATTTGTAATAGGTCTGACAGGATAAGATCTGTTGAGGCTATGTATGCAAGGCAGAGGTCACATTTTAATAGCCTGTATGATTTCAAAAAGAGGGACAAAGCTTTGAGATGGTCTGCATAGTTTTTATGATATAAACCTTTAATTTTTTTAGTGAGAAAGCATTGTGGCCCTTCCAGGTTTTGATAAGGGTTTGGACTGGTACATAACAAATGGGACATTATATTTAATGATTGGCCTAATGAGACCTGTGTGATGAAAAAAACTCCCTTGCAATAGTAGGTAAGTGGTGATCAAATGAAAGTTTGTTCATAGGTTCATAGCTGTGTACTAGGCTAATGGCCCTGGAGCCTTTACAAGCCTAGCCCATAGAAATGCCCTGGCATTGTGCAGCCTGACAATACTTCCCAGTGCCTCTATCAAGTAAAGCCACTGGAGTGATCCCTGGGGTGAACTTTCTATTTCCCATCCACTCATCAATATTTCTCTTGAAGAGGGCCAGTAAGGTGCTCTGCTTGACATGTATGGGAAGTCTATTCCAGAGCATGGGCAGTCTCTTGGTTTTGAACCTGTCCCTCCAGCATGTTCTGTTGATTGTGGTAATGAGGGTGAGATCTCTGGAGCGTGTGGTGTGGAGGGATTGGGATTTCTTTAGGTGTAGCATTTTTAACAAAGCTGGGTCAGACATGGCTTTGTAAGTCAAGCAGAGATTGCCTCTTCGTAGATGATATGGCATTGCTGTCATTATAGGCTCCCAGATCCTTATCTAGAGGATCAGCTTTTAGGGGTGTGTTGTCAGTGTGATAGTTACATGGAAGTCATGCTTGCTGAAGGATACTATTAATATATTGCTTAGCATTTAGTTTTATTCCATGGTTTTAGCAGCAGATCTTTGTTTGTGAAAGGCCCTCTTGGGGGATCTTGGTGTCCTCTTAGGAATTTATGATGGCACCAAGTTTACAGTCATCTGCAGACTTGGTCACCCATAAACACTTAACATTTGCTTTGACCACTGAGAAGGAAAAGCCAAAGAGGAGTGGCCCAAGGACTGGACCCTGAGTACACCACTATTAGCAGATCTTTAGGAGGAGGTATACCCATTCTCAGTAATGTCTTGGGTTCTATTTGTGAATCAGTTTGCCATCCAATGAGTTACAAAATGATTTGCATTTAACTTTGAGGATTTATCTACAAAACCTGAATGTGGGATAGTGCCTAATGCCATTGCAAGGTCTAGATATGTAGTATGGACTGATTTGCCTTGTCCATTACTTCAGTAACTTTCTAGAAAAAGTTGACCAGATTCTGTAGCCAGGATCTGCCTTTAACTAATCTGAACTGGCTTGGGTTGAGAGTTTGCAGGTTGCCTGTGTACTTATTTAATACCATAGTGATCCTCTCCACAGTCTTTTAGATGACTGGTCAGGCTTATGGGTCTATGATTAGCCAGTCCATTGACACCCCCACCTTTGTGAAAATAGGTGACTGTTGCTGTCCTCTGTTCTTCCAGCATGAATCCTGTTTGGAGGCTGATAATGAGTAGCATCTATAGGAGGGTTAACAAGTTCTGTTTCAGGCTGACCATTAGGCAGCATGGTACATCATCCAGCCCTATGGAAGTAGAGTACATGGCCTTGGATACTGCCTTGAGGACTTGTTCTTGGGAGATTTGAGGAGGAGGTATACATGCAGGTATGTGATGTGGGAATATAGGATAGGGGTAAAGTTAGAGCTAAATATGTCTGCTAGATGATTGAAATATCATTTACTGTTAGCTCTGTGCAGTGCTACACATTGTTTCTGAGGTTTCACCTGGCTTTGACTGATTTGATCAGAGTCCAGAATTCCCTGTTAAGTTTAGCAAGAGTGTTTTTATCATCTTAAATTTGTGTTTGCAATCAGTCATTTTATTTCTTTAATTATAGAGACTTATATTTGGATTATATTTATTTTTATTTTTTATTTATTTGCAGTTGGTTTACCAGGATAGTCCATTGGGCCAAAAGAACCCGTTTTCAATGGAGTCCTGGGGAGAAAAGCTCCGATATAGACAAAATTAGGTACATACAATAACTACAAGATAATTATACAGAGTAGAGATAAAACATTAATACATTTAGGCTTAAATTTGAGAAACATTCAAAAAATGGGGAGAAAAGCTCCGATATAGACAAAATTAGGTACATACAATAACTACAAGATAATTATACAGAGTAGAGATAAAACATTAATACATTTAGGCTTAAATTTGAGAAACATTCAAAAAATAAAAACAGTATTGAGATATCGAGGGTTTGCTTTTAAATTTTGCATTACACTTCAGAAGAGAGCAGATGCATATTAGCAGCTGTTTACATATGCCTTACATTTTTCGGTAATCATCTAGGTGGATGGAGATTTTGAATTATTTAGGTATCACTTCATTTTAAAAGATTGACCTTAGCATAATCTCTGAATACTGTGGTGTTGGAAGATACTTTTCACTTCATTCGTTTGGTGAATGTAATAGATTTGTGGCCTGATTTGACAAGGGAGGAAGTAAGAACTTGTTGGGCACAGTGATATCCCTTACTGATAATGACCAAATCCAGGATTTTTGCCTCTTTTTGGGGTGCAGTATAATTAGTCTAGAGAGTTTGTACTGATGAAGTCCACAAAGTTCTAAGCATACACTTTTGAGTATGTATAAGCCTCTCAGTTATTGGAGGGGTAGTTAAAGTAAGTGGTGTTTGGCTTAATGCATAGGAACTCCATACTAGTTAGATAGGTAGGAGGTTTGGGCTGCAGGAGGGCATAGAGGAGGTCTTACTATGATATGTTAAGGGGCTTTGTTAATGGTAAGGTGGATGTGGAGAAGCTCCAGGTCATTATCCTGTCTAATGAGTCTGGAGGTGAAAACCTTTTAACAATGTGGAGGCATCATTGTCTTTAATGCTTTCATCTAATGTGGTGAGCCTGAGCGTATGGTAGGCACTGAAATTCTATAGTATTGGAATGCTCTGATTAGTTTTGCACCAGGTCTCTGTGAGAGTGCATGTATATTGATAATTTGTAGTGTAAAGAGTGCTAGTAGGGAGTAAAGATTTATGTTTAGGTTCCTTGCATTGAGCAGAAATGCCCTTTTGTTATCCAGATTATTTTTTTATACTTTGGAAGCTGTAGAACACTAATATTGCCTCAAAAGGCCCTGTGGGGGTGGACAAAGCTTTAGCCAGTATATGGAAACCTTGGGGGGATAGGTGTAGACCATCCCTGTTAAAGCAGTTAGGACTGTCTACCGTCTTCTCCTAAAGACATATATATATATATATATATATATATATATATATATATATATATATACATATGTGTGTGTATATATATATATATATATATATATATATATATATATATATATATATATACACACACACACACAAACACATATATATATATATATATATATATATATATATATATATATATATATATTGTACTTCTATGAATGATGCAAAAAATTAAGCCAATTGTTAAAGTCAATATTTTTTGTTTGTGTTGTGTGTAGTGTCACAAGTTATACTCAAAAATGGGGAAAATAATTTTAAGCACCCTTAAGCCCTGCTAAGAGTAGGTCTTGCCCTACAGATGTGAAAACTGCTAGTTAATTCACTCTACATCACTTACAAACAAAGATGTATGGCAGAATGACGAGTCTTATAGCCTTTAAAACTATTTGTTCATTAGAAGGACACTTCATTTTTGCTGCTGTCTTTTTTGCAGTTCTGTGTGCTCTACTGGCTTTCAAAGTCTTTGAAAGCTGGTTTGCTGTCCAAGAGATTTTTTCCTGCAAGTGGTGGTGCAGGGAATATATAAAGCTCTAAGCTCTACAAAGAATTATGATCAAGTCTTACTGGTCATAAACCTTATTACATGTTCTCTACAAAGATGCTAAGATTAATCTCTTGAACTTTGCTGTTTGAGGTGAATTTCTTGGCATTCATGTCTCAAACACATAAGTTGGTAGTGATCAGAGACACAATCATACATGTATATTCTACTCTACATTATCACATCGGACCTGTTGTCTAAGGAAGAAGCAATGTATAGAAGTTCTTGGATAACACTGCAAGTGGAAACTGATGCCTTGAAGGTCTCTTACTTATAGGCTTGGAATTAATGGTTTCTTTGACTCCTGGGAACTTTCTTGCTACTGTCTGTAGTAAATTTTAGCAATGATTTTCTCTCCTGTTTGGATCCTTCCCAAGTTTTAGTATCATGTTGTATAGAGCCTATTTCCAGGAAGTAAGAGTGGTTCCTGCTTTGATTGTAAATGAAAATCCTTCATCTGTTGGCAATCATATTATATTTCTCCAAGACCACTGTGAATAATATAGGTAAACCTTCACTGCATCCCATTTAAGCAACTGGCATGGTATATTGTATGTATATCTTTCCTGCTTCAGTGTCCAAAATTTTTACATTTTATTTAAAAATAAATTGAAATCATGCAGATCCTGTTTTTCACCAGGGCTGTAAAAGTATTTGGTGATGCTAGGCAGGAAATTCTTGAAAGAATGAGCCATATTTCACTAGTCCCAAAAATCAGTATTCATAGGTAGTTACTAGGGGATCATTGAGAAGCCTAGCCAAAATTCCAAGTTATTTCAAAGCACTGTTTAGTTAACTGACTTGCACGATGGCCAAATGAGGACCGAGGGACTCAAACCTGTACCACAGAAAATACAACTCACAACCTTAACCTTTTGTACCAACTGCTATATATGTATCCTTACTGTTCTTGAACTTGAGTTATGATATGCAGAAAAATTTGTTCATGCTGTCTTATCTGCAACTGAAGGCATGCCACTTAATTCCGCAGATGATATAATCCCTCAGGGCTACCCAGCCCCTTTGAAGGAAATGCTCCTACATTATCTTCAAGGCATGCCACTTAATTCCACAGATGATATAATCCCTCAAGGCTACCTTGCCCCTTTAAAGGTAGCACTCCAACGTGATCTCCAAATTCTGTCAAGGATTCTATGACAAGAATGAGCACTCAGATATGCACCCTGCCCCATCCCACTCTCTCCGAAGAAACATGAGTTTGTAATGTCATATCACTCTGCCCTTCCACCACACCAGCTCTGCAAGCACGTGAGCCAGTATTGAAACTCAGGTCACCTGAGTCATAGTCAAGTCTTTACCGCAGATAGAATTATGTTATTCTGTTTTTGGTGGAAGGACTGATTTTTGTGCTTCTGTTAGAGAGAAATAAAATTAGTGACCGAAACTTTTGTTATTTATACAGAAACGTCCCCATTGTACCTTAACGGGTCTGCAGGGTATAGATTTTATTAAATGTCACTGCTCAAGCTAATGCTCTACAACACCTTCACACTGTAGTAAAACTTGTACCATGGTTACCACCATGATTTATTGTGTAAGTATGGCCTTAGCATTGACCAGAGGTTTTGGCTGGCCTGCTACCTTAAGTGTTTTAAGGAGCCCTCATTTCTTGTGTCCTTCTGTAGGAGCTTGTGTTTATCTGGTCATAGTTTCATTGATATTTTCAAAGATGGCAGAGTTGTTTTGCCTCCTGTGTTATCTGTTGCTACTGCACTCTCAGTTTGTATGCCATACTTACTCAGACATGTAAGGTATGCAGTGTAACACTGCTTTTTAAAGGCAGCGTATATATACTTACCTCCTTTGTGAATAATTGCCCCTTTGTTTGATGGTCTTATAGGCTAGTTGTAGCTTCCATCTTCTTTTACATTCATATTTACCAACCTTCCCCGAGCCTACTGATGCATTCCTGTCTTTATAGAACTTTTTACAGGAGGGAAAAAAAAAAAAATATATATATATATATATATATATATATATATATATATAAATATATATATATATATATATATATATATATATATATATATATATATATATATATATATATATATTTTTTTTTTTTAGTTTGATCTTTTTAGATTTGATTTAAAAAGATCTTTTTGTATTTGCTCTTTGAACTGTTTAATATTTGGTGATAGACTCATACCCTATTGGTTCTTTGTGATCAGTCAATAAGTAGTTCCCTATATTATTCAGGCATGTCCAAAGGTCAGTTTTGAGTTTACTCTCCAGTCCAGCTGGTGAATCTGGGAATCTTGAGGCAATGTTACAACTGCCTTATGTACACAGACCACCCTTCTCCTCCTCCCAACAAGCTCAAATATATGTGAGAGATGCAACTGTATAGCCAAACTGGAGGCTAAGCACTCTCAACCCAGTACTGGCACAGCCTGTCAGGAGGAGAAGGTAACCACACACACCACAAATCCAATCTCACATAGACCTAGCGCATCAGCAAACTAAACACATAAACACACAAAAACATACTCGGTGGCTCTAAATAAAAGTCTGCCTAAGCAGCAGAGACCTCCAAAGCAGACATCCAAGCAACACCTAC
Source organism: Protopterus annectens (assembly GCF_019279795.1). NCBI lineage: Eukaryota > Metazoa > Chordata > Ceratodontiformes > Protopteridae > Protopterus > Protopterus annectens. The sequence continues at coordinate 1,959,134,304 of NC_056729.1, forward strand.
CATAAAACAATATCCACTTAGCACATAGTTCTCAAAGTCAGTGTGCCACACAGTCACAGCCCTTAAGGCTAAACAACACACCTAATACACTTGTAATAGGTGACTCTATTGTCAGACACACTGATGTCCCACTCACCAGGCTGAACAAGGAGAAGGTTACTGTAAGCTGCCTGTCGGGTGCCAGGATCCGCCACATAACACAAGCACTCAGGTCACTCCAAAGCAAGTACAAATATGACTCCGTCATTGTCCATGCTGGTGTGAATGACCTGAGACGTACCTCCCTGGACTACATGAAAATAGACTTACAGGAGCTCTTTGATCATGTAGCCCAGGCCGGTATGACCCTGACCTTGAGTAGCATCTTACCCTCACCAAGAATGATGCCACAGTATAAAGACAAAATAATCAATTTTAACAATTGGCTAAAGTATTGGTGTCATTCAAAAGGGATCCAGTGTCTGTCAGCATGGGATGACATGCTCGACAAGCCACGTTGCTTCACTAGGGACGGCTTGCATCTGTCACCCCTGGGTTTTTGAATACTGGCAAAGGCTCTTGCCTCCCCCATAGTGCCTTTTTAGGCAAGGTTCAAAAGACAAACCCACCCCCATAGACAACACAAAGAAAAAAAACAAAGGGTAATGCTGCTCAATGCCAGAAGTCTAAACCTCAAGATGCACGCACTCGAGACTCGCCTCAGTATGGAAAATATCGATATCTGTGCAGTAACAGAAACCTGGTTCAAGGTTCCCAACAGCACCCCAGCACTAACAGATTATACTTCATACCATGCTTTCCGGCCCCAAAACTCGGACCGAACCACAAAAGGAGGGGGAGTATCCATATTTATCAAAGATACCCACACCTCCAGGTTAGTGGCACTGCACGAAGCATCGGAGACCATCCATGTGCAACTAACAGTGGCAAAAACTGCCTTTCAGTTTGTAGCCTGCTACAGACCACCCTCCCAAACACAGGAACCTCACTCGGCTTTCCTGAGACCACTGGAGAATATGAAGGTCTCTCCAAACACTATTATATTGGGTGACTTCAACTACCCAAACATCGATTGGGAAAACTACTCAAGCCCAAACACCCTCGCCCAACGGTTCCTAGAATTTATAAACTCAAATGCGATGAAACAACTGGTCACCACTCCCACAAGGGAGGGGAAAACATATTGGATCTGGTCATCACCAACATGGGGTCTCTATGTTCCACACCAGAGGTATACCCCTCATTGGTAAGATCAGACCATAAACAAATCTCACTGGACATCCATATTCCGTCCCCACCCCTAGCCAAGGAAACCACGGTGAAGAACTTCTCAAAAGCAAACTTCACACTTCTCAAAATTGAGGTGGAATCCTTCAAAGCCCCCGGGCCAGTGGAAAATATGGCCCAAAATGCAGAATCCTTTACAAAAGCATTCTATGGACACCTACAGGAATGCATTAAGCATGCTATCCCAAATAAAACCAAGACTCACTCCTCCAAAAGCAGGAGACCTGTCTGGTGGACCCCGGCCATAAATAAGCTATATAACAGAAGGAGAAAGCTACTGCATGACAGAGCAAAATCCCAAAAAGGGAAGGCATCACTGATCAGTACTAGCAAGAAACTATGATCCCTCATAAAATCATCTAAGGCCAGCTTCGAAAGAAAAATTACACAAGACACTAAAGATAATCATAAGGCCTTCTTTAGTTATATCAGAAACCTGGGAGGCAACTCCCAGATATGCTCTGAGTTAGTGCAAAATGACAAAAAATACACTGAACCCACAGACATTGCCAACATCCTGGCAGAAAGGTTCAGTGCAAACTTCTCTCTCCCTCCCCCCCCAAAAGAGCAAATGTCTATCCCAACAGGGTGTAGCCTTCCTGAGATCACAGATGCACAGGTGAGAGCTGCCCTCTCCAAAGCAGAAAACACAGCATCAATGGGACCAGACGGTGTCCCGGGCTGCATCTTACACGAGCTCCAGGAAGAACTAAAGCCTCATATAAAGTCACTGTTCAGTCTCAGCTTTACTACAGGATATGTACCCAAGGAATGGCATACAGCAACAGTGGTCCCACTCTACAAAGATGGTGCCACAACCGACCCCGGAAACTATCGCCCTATAAGCCTGACTAGCCTGGTCTGCAAAGCTATGGAGCGTATCATCATGGAAATCATAAACAAAGACATTGGGAACCTCCAGACACTGGATCCTACCCAATTCGGCTTCATTAAGGGCAGATCTTGCCTCTTGAACCTGGTCGACATCTTTGAAACAGTTACCAAAGCCATAGATGAAGGGAAGGTAGTCCACACAGCCTACCTGGACCTCGCAAAAGCCTTCGACACAATACACCACTCGGGCATCATAAATAAGTTCACCAGCTTAAATATCAACACCTATGTCACAAGATGGGTTGCAAACTGGCTCAGGGATAGAACCCACATGGTCAGAATAGCAGATGCCATGTCAGACTCCAAACCAGTTACAAGTGGTGTCCCACAAGGCTCAGTCCTGGGACCTCTCTTGTTCGGTATATATTTCTCCGAGGTATAGGATAACACAGGTGGACTATGGCTGACAAAGTTCGCAGATGACTGCAAACTGGGTGCTGTAATCGACTCTCTGGTTGACACAAGCATCCTCCAAAAGGGTCTCACAGAGACGGATAACTGGTGCCAGAGCCATGGCCTAAAGCTAAATGCCAAAAAGTGCATAGTCATCCCCTTTGGGCAAAACAAAGTGCCCACAAATTACCACATAGGTGGTAATCCATTAAGTACGGAAGAAGTAATTAGGGACTTGGGGACCCAAGTAGATAGCAATCTCTCCTTTGACAATCACGTTGCCAAAGTGGTTAGAAAGACCTTCTATATAGCCCACCTTATCATGAAAGGGTTCACATCTAGATCAAGAGAGGTCATTGTGCCCCTCTACTCATCTCTTATCAAGCACATAATTGAGTACAATGCCCCGTTTGGGATGTACCTTACCCGACACCTTCAGCAACTGGAAAGACCCCAAAAGTATCTCACCAAGAAGATCAAGGGGCTCAAACAGATGCCCTATGCAGTTCGGCTAAAGAAACTCCAGCTCTACTCAGTTGTGTACTGCCTACTCAGAGGTGATCTGTGTCTGACGTATAAAGCCATGTCCAACCCAGAATTAATGGACTTGCTTCACCTCAGGAAATCAAAATCCCTTAGAGCTACATGCCCCAGGGACTTGAACCTCAGCACAGAAATAAATAGGACATACTGGAGGGACAGATTCATATCCAAGAGGCTCCCCTCACTCTGGAACAAAATCCCAATCCATGTTAGGCAGAGCCCCTCACTGACCCTCTTCAAGAGAAATCTTGACGAGTGGATGGGAGATCGTAAGTTTACCCCTGGGATCTCTTCTGTGTCCCTGCTTGACAGAGGTACAGTAAACTAACCTTAAAAGGGCTACCTTCTGTGACCTACTATACAGAGGCACAGTCAATTAATCTAAAAGGGTGGCGAAAGCCAAACACACTCTGGCTAGGCTTATAAATGCCCTAGGGCAGATAGCCTAGTATCAACCTATGAACCTATGAACATATATATATATATATATATATATATATATATATATATATGTACATAAATAGTGTAGTAGGCAAGATTGACTACACCTAATGCTGACTAGCAAACCGTCAATGTCAAAATGTTGCAAATGCTGATGTTGACGCACCCGTGTGAGTGCACCGAGAAACAGCCTCAGCACATGCAAAATTTAAAACAAAGCAAAACAAAGAACAAATTAAAACATTGTTTTTTTTGTAAGGGGCAAACCCCATCCACCCCCATATGAAGGGCTGCACCCCCACACTACCTGCTAATTGTATAAGGCTGGGATTGCAGAAATATTGAGTAAGGGCATATTCTCCAACTTTGGGAATTGTGTGATCCTGGACACCTTCACTTGTCGAACAGCAGCTTAGTCATTCATATGTGGTTAGCTAAACAACTGTCAACCAAACACACACTCAACATTCTGTAAAGAACCTCTACAATCATAATTCTGTAAATATATATATATATATATGTATAAAACACAGAACTATCCAATTATAGACCCATTGCCATTCTCTCACCCCTCTCCAAAACATTAGAAAAATGTATTCATACATAGCTCTTAAACCACCTACTTGCTAACACCCTCTTATTTCACACCCAACATGGATTTCACCCACACCACAGCACTACAGCTGTACTCCTTAGCTTCACTGACACTGTAAACCAGTATAAGAAACCAAGGTAAATGTGTGTCATAGGTTATAGGTTCATAGGTTGGTACTGGGCTATCTGCCTGAAGGCATATATTAGCCCAGCCACATTGTGCGGTATTCACCGCCCCTTTAGTAGTTCCCTAGACCCTTGTACTAGCAGCTAGTACCCTTGGCCCCAATCTAGTAGTGCTGTTGGTGTGATCCCTGGTGTGAACTTTCTGTTACTATCTGTCATCTGTCTTTCTTGATCTGTCTAAAGCCTTTGATACAGTTTCTCACCAGAAATTGCTCATTGAGCTCGCCAACCTTAATCTCAGAAATTCCTCCCTATCATGGTTCAACAGCTACCTTAGTGGCCAACATCAAGCAGTCAAATGGCAACAGGAGCTCTCTACTCTACTCCCTGTCTACACAGGTTTTCCTCAAGGTTCAATACTAGGCCCCCCTACTCTTCTCCATCTTCACTAACCAGATACAAAAGTCCACATCTCTTGCCTCAGTCATCGAATACACAGATGACTCTACCCTCATCTGTACTGGATCTTCTCTAAAATGATTAGAAATAAACACTCAGGAGTCCTTCTCTGAAGTAGAAACCTGGCTAGCCAAAGCCAAACTTACATTGAAACCATCCAAAACCAAACCAATGCTCTTCCACCCCATCAAAACACCCAACATCCCTACAACTTATAGATACAATATATTAGCTGTCTCCCAAACAAAGTTACTAGGTGCTATAATTGATAGTAAAATTATATTTGACCACCAACTAGCTCAAACCGTTGAAAAGACTTGCATCAAACTAGGCTTCCTGTATCAAATCAAGCCTTTTCTTACTAACCACATCAGACAAGACATACCAAGAACTCATCTCCTTTCCACACTACTGTATGCCTCCCCCACGTTCACTAACCTAAGCAAAACTGAATTCACTAAATTCAACTAGCAAATAGCAAAATTTGCCACCAATTCCCCACACAGATCCCACCACTGTTCTGCCATACATCAACTAAAATGGGTTTGAACTTCCCCATCTTTTAACCTATACCCAAAATAGCAAAATTTGCCACCAATTCCCCACACAGATCCCACCACTGTTCTGCCATACATCAACTAAAATGGGTTTGAACTTCCTCATCTTTTAACCCATACCCAACTCATCTCTCCCCATAGAATTGTATGCCAACCTGAAAAAAAACTGCTGTACAACACATGCTGCTTTCATACTCCACAACTACACAACTCTGATCCTCTCATAAAACATTCCTAAAAGTCTCTAAAAGCAACAAGGCCAGAGACACCCTCTATTCTAACTATATTTCCAAGATCTGGAACAGTTTTCCTCAGCATATTGTTGGCACTTCCAGCCTACCCAATTTACAAAACTACTAAAAGAATACCTAATGAACAACTGGATCTGCTCCTGTATCTGCCTTGGTTAATTCCCCAAAAGCCATCACTCTCCTTTCTCCACACCTTGGCCGGCAATACACCTTTTCCTACTTCTGCGCTCTATCTGTACCCATCTTATTTCTCCCCGTCTCATTCCCCTCCTCCCTGCTAACCTTACTCCACCTCAAATCTAACCCTCTTAACTACTTAACTGATCTCTGTAGCTTTGGATCAACTGCTAACATTATATCATAGGCAGTTCTATTATATGTATGTATATCTTCTCCTCTGAACACAATATCTGGTATTTAATAAACCAAACTTCTATACTAAATGGTTTTGTATGTTCCACCCTACTTGTATGATTGTGAACTCTTCTAACTTTGGAACTTTGTTATGACATTGTAATTTATGTATCTGATCAATGAAGCTTTTCTCCCTGGGCCTCTGCTGAAAATGGGCTTGCATCCACTCGGACCATTCCGGTAAACAAATGTAAAATAAGTAAATAAGTGAATAATCTATGAGTAGCTAGAACATGCAGAACTGGAGATCTAGAAAGAGGTGGTGCTGCTGACAGTTCACATTCTAAAAACACAGCAGCCACCTTGCTAAGTCTATATGAAGAACAAATAATGGACAGACACCAGGAGTGAAATGGTGGCTGGAGTGCTGTTCTGAGGCTTAGCAGAAGTGAACAAGACCAGTACGACAGTTGCAGCTGTTAAAGTTGTGTTTATGATTCTGCCAGTTACAAGCATGCAGTCATCAAGTGTTCCTACACTTCACTTACATGAAATTTGCATCTTGCGTTTGTCTTGCCTGCTTCATGATGCGTTCTCCCCACATTCTTTATTCTCTGCATGAAGTCATTACATCCCTTGTCTATGCTCCTTTTATGTGTTATGAATATATTATCTGTGTTTATATATTCACATTATGTCTGGTACATAGCTTGCATCTCATATCAGTTCTCCATTGTGAGTATGATATCTAAACATGTGCTGAATGCTAGAATTTTGCACCTTTTGCTGTTATGGCCTACATTTTGTTTGACTGTTTTTTTTTTTCACAGTTTCGTTATAAATGTCTGCCAATATCTTGCCATCCAAAATATTTGTAAGTAATTTAATTTTACTTTGTTTGATGTCTTGTCATTCAGCTAAGGGAAGAACAAATGTGGAACTACGGGAAAAGTTTATGTTGCCTGATACTCCCGGACAGTCAGTTTCTGCTTTCCGACCTCGGGGTCGTAAGTCTGGACCTCCTTCAAGAGCTGCTTCTCCCAGCAGGTCCAATTCTATCTCAGGTCAGGGTGGCCCTGTAGGGCCTCAGCCAGCACCCCTAACAACTACTCCAAAGGTAAATAATTATGTAAAAACTGTAACAAATTGCATCAGTCTGAGTAGTGAATGTATTTTTTATGTTTGATGTTCTTTGCTGTGTTGTTGAAGAATCTTTTATCTACTTTTGAACAAGACATGCTAGTTAATGACTGAGGTCTATGAGCTAGGAGATATATTGGAATTCCAGAGCAAATAACTTAAGACTGTTTACACGTGCCTTGCCTAATGAAGTGCAATTTAGTTTTCAGTACGCTCAGTAATTCACTAAATTGTTTAGAGAAATGGTGTAATTACTGTGGTCCTAACAAGTCAAACAGTCAACATGTTGAACTACAAAAGGCCCTAGTTTAACTTTGTGTTTCTTTTTGTTATATGCTTTATTGTGTGTCATTCACTCATGTTTTCTTCAGATACGGTTTCCCATTATTATGTTTACATTCAGTAAAATGGACTGTATGAGCTGGTATCAAATTATATCAAAGGAGATGTGAACTACTGTGAAGAGAATCTGTAATGGAGCTGATAAAAAAAAAGATAAAAAAAAAAACTTTACTGCTGACTTCAAAGTCATCTTTTAGCAAAATAAATAAATAAATGTATCTAGTAGACATTTCAGAATGGGGTAAAATATTATAAAATAACATCAGAATATTTACACATAAGTTGGAGGACATCTTTTTTCTTTCACTACATAACCGCTGTTGAAGTTTATCCACCTTTTAACTAACTTTTGCATAGTGGATTGCAATACAAAGAATGTTGTGTATATAGCCAGATGTGATAGCTGCACAGCATTCTACATAGACAGTTTAAAGAAAGAATATTACATCATTATAGTGATATTAGGCTGGCCTTACAAACAAATGCATTAGCACATCACACACAGGAACATCCTGGACATAAGTTCTTCTTTTTATCCATGGAAAAGATCCATGTTAGTGCTAGAGGAGGTGATGTAATGAACAAAACTGAAATAGCAGAAACCAAATGGATTGCAGACTTGCAAGTATATAGGAACCCCGGACTTAATGGTGTGGTTCCTTTAAAGCCATTGTTAAGAGGCGGGAATCTAAGAAAATTATTTGATTGGATCAGTTACTCAATAAGAAATGGGTGTATTTTGCTAACCAACAAGATGTGAAGAAGGCATTGCCAAAAGTGTTTATTCTTCTGTTGGTATGAAGACAGACTTTTTGCTGCAGTACTGTGATTTTATTGTTTTATTTGTATATTTGTGCTGGATTTTACTTGTATTAAAATATTAAGTGTTGATACTCGTACTGAAATTATAAGAGTCCCTCTCTGTGGAGGAACAGTGGTTTCTTTTTTCTTGAACTTTTGCATAGTAGACCATAACTGGGAATTGTGAATACCTTCATTCCATTGGCAATTTGAATGTTAATTTTGCCTGACTATTGTTTCTGGTAGACTTAAAATTAAGCTTAAAGTGGTAAATGGCACATTTTTTTAAAAGTTAATTGCTTAAAGTAAAGCTTCTCAGAATTTATTTTTAAATTAACTGAGTGATGACAGCTACAAAGATAGGATGGACAGAATGGTTGTGTTTTTATAACGTACGTTCACTGCGTTAAATATGATCTCTGACACTTATGAGTTGGTCGTTTATCTGTCCAATTTAAGTGCTTTGTTCTTGTCTGATACTAATAAAATTTCTTCTTTTTGTAAGTTTACTTTGTATGAAGCCAGGCATTCATCTGTAACAGTGGCTACTTGGCCTTCCTATAGTGTGCCACTGACTGTTACTCTGTAGTGTGTCAGTGATTGTTTTTTTAAGTAATGTAAAAAAAGTAGCCTACTTCATGCCATTTGTCAAACAACCTCGTCTTGTTTGATAACTGCCCATCATCTTGTTTTATATTTGCCCTTGAAAGGCAGCCCTCAGCTTACGGTACTATTGTGTGTAACTTGAGGTATTGGAGATGGTACTCTTTGTTTATTCGGATTCTGATGAAGGAAATCCACAAATAGTAAAATGTGTTTTCAGGGAAGCTTATACACTTAACTGGAGTCACAACTGGAGTCACATGACCGTGTCATTTTACTTATGAAAATTTTTTATTTACACATTTTATGTATTTATCTGCCTATTTATTTATTTATCTTGGTCTATTTCATTTTGATTTTTTTTTTCATATGTTTTAATACATTATGTGTTTATTCAGTTTGGGATGCATTTGTATGGCATTTCATGTGTCATATTTTATTTCCATTTATTTCCTTCATGTTTTAATTTGCCATTGTTTCACACAGACGCCATATCCTGTAACACGCAATTATGATAAGCCATGGCTGGCAAACAGCAAAACATCAACACCTTATAAGTCACCAGAGTCCCCTGAGAGTCCTGCCCATTCTGTAGAGGTACAGTAACGAATACAATATCTAGCCTAACATGTAGCTGCAGCAGCACGTTTGCTAACGCTTCTCCTCTCTCCTCTGCTCACTATTCACCCTTTTCCTTACAACGGATTAAAAGAATATGTACTGTTTCTCTACTTGTTTATGTCAGCTTTCCACTTGAGCTCCTGCTGTCCATAATGAGCAGTTTTGTAGCATGTAACATCAGTGCACAGGGTAGAAAATGTATCACAGATCTTGTGCTGGTACTACAGGAAGTGAAGCATTTGGATTTTAGTTGGACTGGCTATTGCACACAAATGCCTGGCTGTGAAAAGATAACAAATGAGAATTCTAAATAGATTTTAATCTGTTTAGGAACAAATGAGCAGCATATAGTTAAACATGTAGTTGTAGCATGGCACAACATTTTCTGCCCTGATGCTGAAGAACTTTTTCACACATTAAGAAAACTAACACTAGCAATTGTTCAGAATGCAACCTTAAATGAACTTCTTAAGTGAAGAAGGAGAAAGTGGAGTAGAGTGCTCAAAGCTTACTGCCAAAGTAGTGTCATGTGACTGGAAACAGCATTGTGTTCAAGGATGCTCAGTTGATGTAATGTTTCAAGGTCCTGTTTCACCATGACAGCCCAGTGTCACGAATGTGGGAGTCAGCTCACGATAGAACAGTACAAATGTACTACCATGCTATTTGCAAAGTGCTTACAATCTACATTCTGTCAATATTTACTCTGCTTTATCTAACCTTCTTCACTATTGCAGACTTAGTTTTCTATCTCAATATATCACAGTCCCCTAATGACAAAACCTGCAACACATTTCCTATGTTTGTAATTTAGTCTTCCACTGTACTTGACAATATCTTTTGTTTTGTTTTTTTAAACACTGTTATTGAATTATCACTTGTGACACAGGCAAGTTTACATTTATACAAAAGTAATCAAGTTGTATTAACAAATTAATATTAACAAACATTATATTTCACATAAATTGCTTTATAGCATATAACCTATACAACCTTACATAAATTATTCAATTCTTGTCCTTCTTTTTTTAAACAAGAAGCATCTTTTTTAAACTGTCACTTATGATGTAAACAATCAAGTATTTATATAAATGAAAACAAACCACACCAACACAATCCTAGTTGCAAGCATTTTACATCACAAACCATAATGACACACTCCCAGTTGCAAACTTTATACATCACTTATAATCAATCCAATCATTTTCAGTCCTTTCTTGCAACCAATCAACTGTGATTTCAAATATGGTTACTGCAAAACTCTCAGTCAATGCCTACCACCATAAACGAATACCTTAAAAAGTCTAAATGCAATTAAAACTTTTTTAGGCCACGAGCCATTAAGTTAAATGCCACACATATGCATTATATTAGGATTAATGTGAAGATACCAAACACATTTTATCAAATGCCATTTTTTTAGAAAACTAATGACCAAAAACACTTTCTATGAGCTAGAGAAGACTTCCTACAATTTTCATGTGGGGGAGACCCCTATATATCCCCAACATATATATGTCACCCTTGAAGTCACACAGCAGTAGGGATAAGTGAACTCTGATGATCACTGAAGGTTGTTTTTGCCTGTTAGTATCCAATCAAATAATATTTCAAAAGAATGTATTCACCAGATTGACAGGTTCCTCCTATTACCCACCCTCAATATTCCTCACTACATGATCTCTGAATAACTCAGGTAAGCATTAGTAGCTTAAATAATAAATGTTCTCAATCTGAAATATGTTTAAGCCTGGAAAAACTTGGTATATTGGATATTACAGAGTCTTTCCATAAGGATAAACACTGCCCAGCTACATGTATTTATTCTAGACAGTTATACACTTCTCACAGAGTACAAGGCTGGTCAGGGGGTAGGGAAAGGTATTTAAATTCTGGTCAACAAAAAGAAGTCACTCTCCATCATGATATAATAATGCCCCAGTTTGGCTAATGTGCACCTAAAAGCAGATGCATGCACCATCCTTTACTTAGGAGTATTGTATAGCCCTCATCCTCCAACCTCAAATGTTTTGAATGAGTCTTGCAATACATGCTACCAAAACAGAAAGAGCAACATCATTATGTTAGGTGACTTCAGCATTAACGCACAAGGTCCTGACAGCCAGCTGCTAAACAGACTAATAAATGCAAATGACCTCACACAGTTGGTCAGTTGTCCATCCATACCAAATAAAAACAACAGTTTTGATCCAACAGTTGACGTAATTCTTAGCACAGTACCATATAGGCATTACAGGGCTACATGTCCAGGCAGATACAGTGGATATAAAAAGTGTACACAAACCTGTTAAAATACCAGGTTTTTGTGATATAAAAAATGAGACCACAATAAATTATTTCAAAACTTTTCCCACCTTTATTGTGACCTATAACCTGTACAATTCAATTGAAAAACAAACAAATCTGTTAGGGGAAAAAATATAAAAAATAAAAAATGTGCAATAAGCTGGTTGCATAAGTGTGCACACCCTTAAACTAATACTTTGCTGAAGCACCTTTTGATTTAATTACATCATTCAGTCTTCTTGGGTAGGAGTCTATCAGCATGGCACATCTTGACTTGGCAATATTTGCCCACTCTTCCTTGCAAAAGCATTCCAAATCTGTCAGATTACGAGGGCATATCTTGTGGACAGCCCTCTTCAGGTCACCCCACAGATTTTCTATTGGATTTAGGTCTGGGCTCTGGCTGGGCCATTCTAAAACTTTAATTTTCTTCTGGTGAAGACATTCTTTTGTTGATTTGGATGTATGCTTGGGGTCATTGTCATATTGAAAGGTGAAATTCCTCTTCATCTTTAGCTTTTTAGCAGACGCCCGAAGGTTTTTGGGCCTAAAGTGACTGGTATTTTAGGTTACAGCAATTCTGTTCATAATTCCCTCCACCTTGACTAAAGCCCCAGTTCCAGCTGAAGAAAAGCAACCCCAAAGCATGATATAGCCACCACCATGCTTCACCATGGGGATGGTGTTCTTTTGGTGATGCGAAGTGCTGTTTTTGTGCAAAACGTACCTTTTGAAATTTTGGCTAAAAAGTTCAATGTTGGTCTCATCAGACCATAACACATTTTCCCACATTTATTTGGGAGACTTGATGTATTATTTTGCAAATTTCAGCCGGGCCTGAATGTTTTTCTGTGTAAGAAAAGGCTTCCGTCTTGCAACCCTACCCCATAGCCCAGGCATATGGAGAATATGGGACATTGTTGTCACATGTAGTACACAACCAGTACTTACCAGAAATTCTTGCAGCTCCTTCAGTGTTGCTGTACGTCTGTTGGCAGCCTCCCTGACCAGTTCTCATCTTGTCTTTTTATCAATTTTGGAGGGATGTCCAGTTCTTTGCAATGTCACTGTTGTCCCATATTTTCTCCACTTTTTGATGACTGTCTTCACTATGTTCCATGGTATATCCAATGCTGTGGAAATTTTTTTGTACCCTTCTTCTGACTGATACCTTTCAACAATGAGATCCCTTTGATGCTTTGTAAGCTGTCTGCAAACTATGGCTTTTTCTGTAGCAAGCAACTGAATAAATGTCAGGAAAATCCTAATAGGACAGCTGAACTTTATTTGGGATTAATCAGAGTCTCTTTAATTGATGGCAGGTGTGTACCCAAGAAGACTGAATGCTGTAATTAAATCAAAAGGTGCTTCAACAAAGTGATAGTTTAAGGGTGTGTACACTTATGCAACCAGCCTATTGTACATTTTTTATGTTTTCCCTTAACAGATTTGTTTGTTTTTCAATTGCATTGTACAGATTATCGGTCACATTAAAGGTGGGAAAAGTTTTGAAATGATTTATTGTGGTCTCATTTTTTTTATATCACAAGAACCTGGCATTTTAACAGGGCTGTGTACACTTTTTATATCGACTGTAGTATAAGTAACCACTCCCACAGACTTTCATATTAGTCATTTATACTTAATGCCACAGGATTATCCTTCCCAGAAAATATGGAATCAGCACTAACTTCCTGCATTGAAAGGATAGATTGGTCACTTATCTGTAATAAAACTGATTCAAACAGGGTCCTGATGTAATTTACAGACCAACCCATGGAGGATTAAGTCTTCTCAGCTAGAAAGAATAGGCTAAATAGACATGCATGCCCTTGGCTTGCCAAGAAATAAAAGAATCTTTATAACAAGAGACAAAAAAACTTGGCAGGTATGGGTGGCCAGTCATGAAAAAAATGCACCAAAATTGCTGTAACCTAAAAAAAGAAGCAGGGGTATGAGCAAACTTAGCTAAGGCCACTTTCTTTTTGAAGTACGATTGCTGTGATGTCCTCTCCCAAACTGTTTTGGAAATCTGTAAAAGACTTAACAAGACAAATAACTGACTCCAAAACTCCACTTCCCACAAACAGCTAATAATCTCAGAACAAATGAGTTCAAAGACTTTCTCCTTGCAATAGGGATGACTGACTGCAAACAGCTCCCATGTGATACCAGCCACTAATAATCTATCACCAAAATGAACAGCTCAGTTAAGCTTCATCCCTAATCCCTACCTTCCACATCCACCAATTCCTACTTAAACTGATAGGCAAATGATTTTAAAAACTAAACAAAAAATTTAATGTTAAATGTTTCATACGTCACCTGGGATTTTTACAGACTTGTTGCCAATTTCCAGTTCTTCCTTATTCAAAAATGCTAATGTAATACTCATACCAAAAATACCTCAAACGTAGGTCCCAGACAGTTAAGTAACACGATCATTTCTCTTCTTTCCTTCCTATATTGATTAGAGTCCCACAAGGCTCTATCCAAGAACCACTTGCTGTTCAACTTATGTATCAATGACTTATACACAGCAGCCAAAGAGGCCACCATATTACAATACACAGATGACTTAATTCTAATGTAAGCTGCTAGGACACTATCCATGTTCCAAACACACACCCAGAAATTCTTCTCCTCCTTAGAAGCTGGGCTTGACAACTCACAACTCTTCCTGAATCCAAAGAAAAGTAAACTACAACTACCCCAACTTTCTCTCTCTCTCTGTTCCATAAAAACTTCCCTTAATATACTGTCATCCAACAAGACCAAGAAAGAATTGGTATCCCACACCAAACTACTAGGTGTGATTGTAAACTACACCTGAAATTTGATCTTCACCTTCAACGAGACATAGACTAGGCTGCCTCTATAGAGTAAAACACTAAGTTACTGACTCTGACAGACAAAACACTCTTTCTTCTCTCCACACTATTATATGCCTGTCTTATCCTAACCACTCTCAAGTCCTCTGTAGCAGCCAAACTAGAAAAATGGTACAGTAAATTAGCCAAATTCATAATTAACCAAGAATGTAGATCACATCCCTGCCTCCACAAAACAACTAAATAATTCACTGTTGTACTCATAATTAATTTGGTACGGCGGTAGCATTGTTACCTCACAGCAAGAGGTTCTCCCGTTCGATTCTCAGCTTGGCTTGGGAGTGCCTTCTGTGTGGAGTCTGCATGTCATCCCCGCGGTTGGTTAGCGTTCGAAAGACATGCTTGCGTAAATGGGCATGCCTTCATTGAAGGTTGGGCGTCGAGCTGGCACCTCTGCGTTCCATAAAAAATTTACTGCCAATCATTAGTGGATCGGAGTTCCGTTGTGGCGACCCCTTACCGGAAAAAGCCGAAAGACAAACAACAACAACTCACAATTAATTAAAACCTTTAAAGTATTGCACCACCTTGACAAATTCTCTTCTATTCACACCATCATTCAACCTTACACTATTAAGTGACCTCTTCACTACACTGACAAGTCATAACTGTCCATTACTAAACCTAACAACAATGCAGAATACTTCCTGTATTCACACTGCATACCATCCCACTCCCCTTAAGAACAGTTTGCATCCTGAAAGGCTGCAATACCCGATGGATAGATAAATGGCTCTGCACCTGCACCATCTCCGGTTAAAATGGTACTAATATAGCTGTATGAATTTGTGTCATAACTTTTTGCTGCAAAAAATATAATGTACTATTCTCGTAACTATACCCTCCTCTGTCATCTCATTGTCTTTATCTTCCTTGCGCCTCCCCCCCTCTTTCCTTTCTTTGGGCTCCCCTAACTCTTTATCTTATCTTCCGATGTTCTAGATTTTGAACAAATCTTTGTAGTAAAACATGACAATTTATGCATTCTGATGATGATACTGCATAAACCTCTCTGTATTTAAACAAATATTCGTATACAACCCATGTAACTGTTATTTTTAACTCAAAATGTTTGTTAATAATGTAACTGATGTCAGGGATGTGTAAGTAATGAAACTGTTGCTTTTTAATGCAATTTACTGTAAGTGATAAAACAATGTAAATGATATCTATGATGTCTGTATAATTGAGCTTTTCTCCCCAGGCCTCTAATGTAAAAGGGCATGCTCATTCCGAATCTCCCAGTAAACAAATGCCAGTATATAAGTAAATACATAAAATAATACTCAGACCAAAAATCAGGATTCTAGGTCAATCAGTAACTAACTAAAATATTTGAAAAATTAATATAAAAGTAACACAATCAACAGCTCAAGATTAACCTAATGGATGGGATACTCTGCATTTTTTAGGACAATTTTCAAGCCCCTCACTGCTCTGTACAAGGTTACAAGTACCATCAACAATAATATCAGTAATGGAGGAATGTTCAATATGAGTCAGGTCTTGGATAAAGTAACTCGTCTCTTCTTCCATTCTAAATAAGTGTGAGTCAATAAATTTTAGTCTGGAAGTTTTCATGTGGGTCAGAAATTAATCACAGAAAAAGCGTTCCTTGTAATTATTGAGAATACTTTACCTAATTTAGGCAGATTTTTTAATGGTATCCCTTAAGGCCTATTGCTTGGTGCCATTTTGATTTCCTCTTCATCAACGATTTAAAAATCAAGCATTCTTACTTGGATATTACAATGTATGCAGATGACATTCTTCTCTTTTGCTGTGAAGATTCTCTCACTTCCCAGTAAAAAACACTGAACAACCAGTTTAGCATTCTGGTGTTGGATCACACAAAATAGCTTAATTATCAACCCTCAAACATCTACATTTATGGTCTTTGTAAACATTCA
This sequence comes from Protopterus annectens, assembly GCF_019279795.1. Classification (NCBI taxonomy): domain Eukaryota; kingdom Metazoa; phylum Chordata; order Ceratodontiformes; family Protopteridae; genus Protopterus; species Protopterus annectens. The sequence continues at coordinate 1,959,150,818 of NC_056729.1, forward strand.
AATTAAGGATGCAGAAACCAGTGTAATTAATTAGGTCTATGAACAGAAATATCTGTAACTTATTTTGGACTGCTCTCTCCCATTCAAATCACGTATAGAAAGCACAGTTGATAAAGTAATACGACAGCTAAAACTCACGTACTGGATAACCATCCTGCCCTCTCTGAAGCTATAACTAGAAAGAACATGCTCATTTCCAATTTACAGTATTCCATCCTCATCACTGCATTAAATTCTTCACAAAGTACTCATCTGTTACAAATAAGTTAAAATAGATTCAGGAAGAAAAACCAGCCACTGTCGCTTACAGCAAAAATCTAACTGGCTGCCACTCTTAGGAAGAACCTCTGTTATGGCGATACAATAGGAAAAGCCTCCATTATGGTGATACTTGAATAAAATACTCCAGTTAGCCTCAAAACTAACAATATGAATCATGTCTTATAATCTCAGAAGAAATAAAGAGGACACCCACAACCACCATCATTTAAAACTACTGCTGTTGAAAAAAAGTGTTTTCCAACTGTGGGACAACTTGTTGGAAGAGTTCCCCACCAAACATGAAACAGCAAAAAAAAAAAAAAATGATCAGCATTCAAAGACAAGGCCAAAGACTTTCCTCCCAAAAATATAAATAAACTGCTTCAGAGACACGGAGCAACTGTAACATACGCAAACTGCTGATGTCAATCACCTCAGTATTGCTTGCTGCTGTTTTTCTTTTTTCTTATTTTCTCTTTGTAATTTTGTATCTTTGTAACCTTACTTTTAACTCATTTTGTACACACACAGAAATACATACACATTTTATCTAAGTGTGTGTGTGGGTCCCGTAGACATGGTCGACATTTCACAATGTCAAAGACCATATGATCGACATTTGTAATGCTGACCATGCGGAACCGGCATCTCCGTACAGTGCGGAATAGGAATAGAACAATTTCCATTTCTGCACTGTAGTGCGATCTCGGAATTGGTATATTTAGGTTATGGGGGTGGGGGGTTGTAGCCCCCCTGCTAGCATTTAAAAAGTAGGTCTATGTTGTGTGTTTTATTTTTTTTTTACATGTTCGAAATTTTAGGAGTTGAACATATGGTCTTGGACATATGGGTTTCGGCTTTCTAAAATTTCGAGCATGTATAGTAGACCCATCTATATACATATATATATATATATATATATATATATATATATACACACACACACACACACACACACACACACACACATATATGTATATATACACACACACACACACACACACACACACACACACACACACACAGATCATCATCTTCTTTCGGCTGTTCCCGTTAGGGGTCGCCACAGCGGATTTCTTCCTGTCCTCTGCATCTTGCTCTGTCACACCAGCCACCTATATGTCCTCTCTCACCACATCCATAAACCTTATCTTAGGCCTTCCTCTTTTCCTGTTACCTGGTAGCTTCATCCTTAGCATCTTTTTCCCAATATACTCAGCATCCCTCCTCAGCACATGTTCAAACCAACGTAATCTTGCCTCTCTGGCTTTGTCTCCAAACCTTCCAACCTGGGCTGACACTCTAATATACTTATTCATAATCCTGTCCACTCTCGTCACACCCAGTGCAAATCTTAACATCTTTAACTCTGCCACATCCAGCTCTAACTCCTGCCTTTTTGTCAATGCCACTGTCTCCTACCCATATAACATAGCTGGTCTCACTACCCTCTTGTAGACCTTCCCTTTCTCTCTTACTGGTACATTCATGTCACAAATCACTCCTGACACTCTTCTTCACCCACTCCATCCTGCCTGTACTCTCTTCTTCACCTCTCTTCCATATTCACCATTACTCTGAACTATTGATCCCAGGTATTTAAACTCATCCACCTTCGCCACCTCTACTCCTTGCATCCTCACCATTCCTCTATCCTCCCTCTCATTCACACACATATATTCTGTCTTAGTCCTGCTGACTTTCATTCCTCTTCTCTCTAGAGCATATCTCCATCTCTCCAGGGTCTCCTCCACCTGTTCCCTACTCTCACTACAGATCACAATGTCATCTGCAAACATCATAGTCCACGGGAACTCCTATCTGATCTTGTCTGTCAACTTGTCCATCACGCACAAGTGTCAGTCGGTAACAAACAATTTAATAGTAAAGCGCTTTTCATCAGTACGTTGTACAGACTTCCTCAGACAAAGATTCAACGTAAATTACCCTTTAAATAGTTAAAGGCAATTACTCAAAACCAATCAAATACAGTGATTAATTAATAAAACACATAGGTACTTATTTTAAAGCCATCCACACATATGTGGCTTAAAACAACAAAGCTAGCAAGCTCTTCGGAAAAATGTTAATAGCTGAGGTTAACAAAGAACCTAGATTTCACATATTCTTAAACCTCTAAACATTATACGTTACATTACCTTATATAAACCACAACCTAAATTTCAAGTGGTCATCCTTGGGATATGGCTACTATCTAAAATAATAACTTAAAATTGTCATTATAATCAAACATTAAATAACTCACTTTAAATAGCTAGACAAAGTCTAATAGTGGCAATCGGTAAAACTAACCAGTAACATTCACCTTTTCAAACTCTGCAATTTTAAAACACTACTGATCGAACATGACTCATTTAGGCCAGGAAATATACAGGCATTAAGCTTAATTTGCCATTTTAATTCTAGTTCCTCCAATAATAAAGGAATAGGTGCCCCCCTTTTATTAATTGTCACCTGGTCTAATACTAAGAATCTAAAACTATGATTCACATATTCAGATACATGCTTAGCAAGTGCATTATCAAGTTTATTTCTACTTATCGCGTACTGATGCTCATAAACGCGCTCACGGAGCCTGCGTTCAGTTTTGCCAACATAGAACGCAGGATATCCTTGGCACAACGTTAAGTAAACAACCATTTTAGAATTACAATTAAATCTAGATTTTAATTTGTATTGATAGTTCTGTATACTGACCCTATTCGTCTCAAAAATATGTTTGCAAAAATTACAATTTTGACATTTGAACATACCCACTGTTCTAGTGAAATTATGCACTGATTGTTACAGTAATGATTTCAGTTTTTTTCCCCTCCTAAAGATGACAGTGGGGAGTTCTCCAACCTTTGCATAAATAGATGGGTTACTTTTAAACAATGCCTAATTTTTCTTAATACTTTCAATGCATTGGTAACTAAATGGGCTAAATGTTAAAATAAGTTTTGTGCCCATATATTTAGTATTAATTTGATTAATATCCAAGCAACCCTGTAAGAATGTCTGGCTATTAGTCATAACCTGAAGTACATGACTTTCCTTATAAGTCTATAAGGATTAGCTTGACAAGCCTTATCTGCAAAGCCATGGAGAGGATCATAATGGAACTCATAAATAAAGACATAGGGAACTTGCAGACTTTGGATCCAACCCAGTTTGGCTTTGTCAAAGGCAGATCCTGCCTCTTAAACTTGGTTGACTTTTTCGAGACAGTCACCAAGGCCATTGATGAGGGAAAGGCAGTCCATACAGCCTACCTCGACCTAGAAAAGGTCTTCGACACAATACCCCACTCAGGTATCATCGAAAAACTCATCAGCTTGAATGTAAACCCATACATCACAAGATGGGTTGCAAACTGGCTAAGTGACAGAACCCACAGGGTCAGAGTTGCTGGAGCCATGTCAGACTCAAAGCCTGTCACAAGTGGTGTCCCACAGGGCTCAGTCCTGGGTCCACTCTTGTTCGGCATCTACTTTTCTGAAGTACAAGCAAACACAGGAGGGTTATGGCTGACAAAGTTTGCAGATGACTGCAAACTGGGCCATAGTCGAAAACACATCTGACACAGATATCCTCCAGAAGGGCCTCACAGAAGCGGATAACTGGTGCCAGAGCCATGGCCTGAAGTTAAACGCCAAAAATGCATAGTCATACCCTTCGGGAAAAACAAGGTTACCCTAGCTACCATATAGGTGGCAATCCACTGAGCACAGAAAAAGTCATCAGGGATCTGGGGACCCAGGTTGACAGTAGCCTTCGCTTGACACTCATGTTGCTAAAGTAGTTAGGAAAACCTTCTATATCGCCCACCTGATCATGAAGGGATTCACATCTAGATCAAGGGAGGTCATCGTCCCCTGTACTCATCACTCATTAGACCTATGATTGAGTACAATGCCCGTTCGGAATGTATCTGACCAGACACCTGCTGCAGCTTGAAAGGCCCCAAAAGTTCCTCACCAAAAGGATAAAGGGTCTCAAAAATATGTCTTATGCTGCCCGACTGAAAGAACTCCAGCTCTATTCAGTCTCATACCGCTTGCTCAGAGGTGACCTGTGCCTGACATATAAGGCCATGTCAAACCCAGATTTGATGAATATGCTTCACCTCAAAAAATCTAGATCCCTCAGAACCACAAGGGCGGGAGACTTAAACCTTGACACGGTTATAAATAGAACATGCTGGAGGGACAGATTCATCACCCAGAGACTCCCTATGCTGTGGAACAAAATCCCAGTACATGTGAGGCAGAGCACCTCGCTGGCCTTGTTCAAGAGGAATCTTGACCAATGGATGGGAGATCGCAGATATACCCCAGGGATTACTTCAGTGTCCCTGCTTGACATAGGCACAGCAAAATGATAGGCATAGTTTTTATTCAAACTAAAGGGGTGGCGAAAGCCACATAACTATGGGCTAGGCTTATAAATGCCCTTGGGCAGATAGCCTAGTATGAACCTATGAACCTATAAGTCAATAAAGGCTTATAAGTCCCATTAAGTCTTTTAGTCGTGACTTCATTAATCAATTCTTCTAATAAGATGATAGGGTACCCCCTGTGTATAAACATATTCCTCAGTAGTCCACATTCTGTATGGAAATCATCGTCTAAGGTCACTATACGGGCTGCCCTTACCAGTTGTCCCTTTATTACTGAACGTTTCTGGTAAGTCGGAATGCAGCTCGAATAATGGAGAAAAGAGTTTGAATATGTAGGTTTCCGGTGTATGTTAGCCTTAAAACTACAAGCCTCACTGTTTTTTGATAGTAAAATATCCAAGTAGGCAATAGTTGTGCTACTAAAAGTAGATGTAAATTTTAAAAAGTCCGTGGAATTATTAAATTTGTCTAATAACAATTCACTAACCACTTCGTCACCTTTGACTAAGATAAATATATCGTCCAGGTAGCGTGTGTAGAAAACAATATATTCCATGACTTCAACCTCCTTGAATACAAATTCTGTCTCCCAATATGCCATGACTGCATTGGCTACACTAGCCCCACATGGCGAGCCCATAGCAACCCCGACTTTTTGCAAAAAATAATTCTCATCGAACATAAAATAATTATTATACAGAATAATTTCAAGCAACACCGTTACTACGGACATTTCCATATTAGAGGCCCCATTTTTCTTAAAAATTAAGGTGACCCATTCGATGCCAATGTCATGGGGGATGCAAGTATACAAGTCCTTGACGTCTATTGTGATAAAATTATATCTGTTGTCAAAAACTAAATTATCAATTTTTTCCAAAAAGGACCACGAATCTTTACAGATCTGGGTTTCCAAGGCCAAGTATTTCCGTATAATAGAGTCTATAAATTTGGCACATGGGTAGGTAGGAGAACCACGGCCGTCCATTAAAGGTCTCATTGGGGGATCAGTAATACTTTTATGAATTTTTGGTATCCCGAAGAGGCACGGGAACCTAGGGAAAGTAGTAGTCAAATAGTTATAAATTTTCTGTTCAATCCTACCTTCGATAAACATGTCCTCTATACTATTTTTTATTGCTCTATATGCCCCATTTACCTCAGAAAGTGAACTAGATGAATAAGCAGAACTATCTAACAGGTTGGCCATCCATTCACAGTAATCTAAATTATCAAAGATTACCAACCCCCCACCCTTATCCGGTTTACACACTCGTATGTACTGAGTACGAATAAACTCCAATAGTTCGTATTCAACTTTACTACTGGAGTCATTCCTATTGGCTTTATGTATGCGCCTAGCCAACTGTCTAATATCAAGCTCGCACATCTGTTCAAAAATTTGAACTAGTGGGTGTAAAGGGGGGTTATAAATACTGGCAATCCTGAAAGGGTCAGACTCCATAACATAAGGGTTGCCGCCCATCATTAAATTAAAGTTCAGTTTTCTTGAAAACAGTTTAATATCAATAATTGACTGAACTAAATCAAATCTCTGTCAAGGGACGTAAGTATATCCCTTTGATCGCTTTTAGCACGTTTATGAGCATCAATACGCGATAAGTAGAAATAAACTTGATAATGCACTTGCTAAGCATGTATCTGAATATGTGAATCATAGTTTTAGATTCTTAGTATTAGACCAGGTGACAGTTAATAAAGGGGGGGCACCTATGCCTTTATTATTGGAGGAACTAGAATTAAAATGGCAAATTAAGCTTAATGCCTGTATATTTCCTGGCCTAAATGAGTCGTGTTCGATCAGTAGTGTTTTAAAATTGCAGAGTTTGAAAAGGTGAATGTTACTGGTTAGTTTTACTGACTGCCACTATTAGACTTTGTCTAGCTATTTAAAGTGAGTTATTTAATGTTTGATTATAATGACAATTTTAAGTTATTATTTTAGATAGTAGCCATATCCCAAGGATGACCACTTGAAATTTAGGTTGTGGTTTATATAAGGTAATGTAATGTATAATGTTTAGAGGTTTAAGAATATGTGAAATCTAGGTTCTTTGTTAATCTCAGCTATTAACATTTTTCCGAAGAGCTTGCTACCTTTGTTGTTTTAAGCCACAAATGTATGAATGGTTTAAAAAAAAAAAAAAAGTACCTATGTGTTTTATTAATTAATCACTGTATTTGATTGGTTTTGAGTAATTGCCTTTAACTATTTAAAGGGTCATTTACGTTGAATCTTTGTCTGAGGAAGTCTGTACAACGTACAGAAGAAAAGCGCTTTACTATTAAATTGTTTGTTACCGGCTGACACTTGTGCCTGATTTCACTTGCCTTAGCAATTCATTGTTGGATTCGTTTAGTGTGTCTGTTTGTTAATTTAACTTGTCCATCACCATTGCAAATAAGAAAGGGCTCAGAGCTGATCCTTGATGTAATCCCACCTCCACCTTAAATGCATCTGTCAGTCCCACCGCAGACCTTATCGTTGTCACACTACCCTCGTACATATCCTGTACCACTCTTACATACTTCTCTGACACTCCCGACTTTCTCATACAATACCACAACTCCTCTCTAGGCACCCTATCATATGCTTTCTCTAAGTCTACAAAAACACAGTGTAACTCCTTCTGACCTTCTCTGTACTTCTCCATCAACACTCTCAGAGCAAACATTGCATCTGTAGTGCTCTGAGAGTGTTGATATAGAAGTACAGAGAAGGTCAGCACTCTCAGAGTAAACATTGCATCTGTAGTGCTCTTTCCTGGCATGAAACCATACTGCTGATCACTAATCATCACATCCCTTCTTAACCTAGCTTCCACTACTCTTTCCCATAACTTCATGCTGTGACTGATCAGTGTAATCCCTCTGTAGTTACTACAGCTCTGCACATCACCCTTATTCTTAAAAATCGGTACCAAAACACTTTTTCTCCATTCCTCAGGCATCCTCTCACTTTCCAAAATTTCGTTAAACAATCTGGTTAAAAACTCCATTGCCATTTCTCCTAAACACCTCAGTGCATCCACAGGTATGTCATCGGGACCAACAGCCTTTCCATTCTTCATCCTCTTCATAGCTGTCCTTACTTCCTCCTTGCTAATCTGTTTCACTTCCTGATTCACTATCCCCACATCATCCAACCTTCTCTCCCTCTCATTCTTTTCATTCATCAGCCCTTCAAAGTACTCTTTCCATCTACTCAACACACTCTCCTCGCTTGTGAGTATGTTTCCCTCATTATCCTTTATCACCTTCACCTGCTGCACATCTTTCCTAGCTTGAGCCCTCTGTCTAGCCAATCGGCACAGGTCCTTTTCTCCCTCCTTAGTGTCCAACCTTTCATACAACTCTTCATATGCCTTATTCTTAGCCTTCACCAACTCTCTCTTTGCCATGCATCGCATCTCCTTATATATATATATATATATATATATATATATGTGTGTGTATGTATGTCTATATAAATCTATATCTAATCTCTCTCTCTCTCTCTCTGTATATATATATATATATATATATATATATACAGAGAGAGAGAGAGAGATAAGATATAGATTTATATAGACATACATACACACACACACACATATATATATATATATATATATATATATATATATATATATATGTATATAATTATGTTTAAGTAAATCACTAGCCCACTAGACTGAAGTTCAAAATATTAACTACAAATGGTTGAAACACACACACACACACACACACACACACACACACACACACACACACACACACACACATAAATATTAAAAAGAAACCAATACTTTATGCAAGGCTGCAAGTCACTCTGCACCACCCATGTGGGGGTCTGTGCCCCCACACCCCGTCCTGTTTATATATGCCAACTCTGAGATCACAAAACTCTTGTGAAAGGGCAAACTCCTGTCATCCAAAGTGTTAGCTTTTTTGGTAAAGGTGCATTTTGATGTAAAAATGCTCCTAACAAAACATTTGACCTACCAAATGGGTATCTAAACCCAAGGAATCCTTATGTATGTATTATCTTTCTGCCTCTCTCTCTCTCTGTAGATGTGTGTATATATGTGTATATATATATATATATATATATATATATATATATATATATATATATATATATATATAGATATTTATTCAAATGCTTTCCACTATTGTAAAGTCATATAGAGCCTTTGTCATTGCTGAAAAGGACCCTGGAGTCAAGACCCCTAACCATTTAACAAACAATCAAATCAGTGAATAAATAAACAATTAACTAGAAATGATGCATGGATGGATGAATGAACCAAAGTGAGAGAATCTATACTTTGGTCTTCAGCAATGGTAAGGGTAAGTGTGTTCCTTAGCTAGGATGGCAATACATTTATACTTCTGTATAATGGGATGATCCCTCACATAGCTGATATTTGGGCTGTTTTTGTGCAATAATAATGGAAACATTTTCATTTGTGAGCTCAGGAAAAATAACTTTGCATATCAGCAGCCCCCACGGCAGTTTTAAATGCCTAACCTTCAAGAGCATCTGCAGAGAAGCAAATCATCATGGCTTATTTCTGGTGGAGGATGCCAGAAAAGGTAAGTCCTGGAAGAACTGTGCAATGTTGAGCCAGGTGCTATCATAATGGTTTGAGAACAAGAGACACAATAAACTAATAAAGACCCAGTAGAAAAAATGTGCACCAAATCAGATGTTTTAAATAGTGACAGACACCTTTTAATTCAGCAAAATAGATAATAACTGCTTTGATTGAAAGTGCTTTGTTTTGTCATACCTGGAATGTTTAGTTTGAAACATAGAATGTTTCAAGTGATAAAATACAATGCTTATTTTCACATTGCGCTTTTGTTTAAAAAAATAGCAACTGTTTTGCAGTTTGGTATTTTTTTTATTTTCTGCCTCTGGTATCAGCAAATGATTAATGTTCCCTTTATTACCCTCTCTCTCTTGTTTTTTTTTTTTTTAGTTGGGAAGTCAAACTTTACAGAATTAATTCAATAGCATTCTGTTTTGCCTCACTGAAGTATAATGCTATATTTAATAGTCTATGCAAAAGAAACAAAAAAGCAAGTATATATAAATTGGATTGCCATCCCCTGATATCTCATTTGGATGACATTTAAAAACACTCAGCTAAATATTGATCTGATGTTGTTATTTTTATTTGTTCCTCATTGAATGGGTTCAGATCTGACCTTCGAATCAAACGCTGCCATTTTCTTTAGATTCTAGGAAACGACTCTCAAGCTCCTCCCTTACCCATAATGCTCCTAATCATTTTATTACCTCAGATCTCGTTTGCCGCTCTTCAAGATCGGACGGGAATGCTACTTCTCGAGCTTGGGTTTGTTTTTTTTTTTCATGAGTTTATTGTCAAAGGTTTGAATTTTTCCATAACCTTTTCTCTTTTCTAGTGTGTACTGTCTCCGTTACCGTACTTTTCTGTCGTACGGTAAACTTTATACCGTAACTGTTAGCCATTTCCTTCTCTGCCTCATTTTCATGTATTCTCCAAATGCCATAGTTGGTAGCCCTTTGTTTCCTTCTCTACCTCTTTTTGAGGTATTCTTTAACTGCAATAGTTGGTAAACCTTAGTTTCTAAAAAAATTTATGTATATGTATATATATATATATATATATAGAGAGAGAGAGAGAGAGAGAGAGATTTTCTTTTTGTTGGAATTGTTATTGGCTTGCTCAGTGTACCTAATTGAACTCTTGTCATTCAACCAGTATGGCGAATAAGCCTACCGGATATAAAAACTGCACGTCCTTTGGGCACAAGATCCCAAACTCTGATGCCCACAGGGAGTGCATGTACTATTTGGGGCCAGCACATCTGGACACCTCCTGTTCTATTTGTGCGGTGTTAAATGCCAGGGCAGTCAGTGATCACGGGAACAAATTGATACTCAAAGGACTTCTTTCAGCTTTGGCTCCTTCTTTTGGTACATCTTCATCAGGGGCCCACCCCCCCCCCTCAGAAATCTAAAGAGGCTAGAGAGCATAGGAAATATTCTTCATGTAAGTCACCTCAGTCAATACTTTCCTCTCAGTCTCTTGCAAAGGTACCCAAGACCTCAAATCCAAAACCTTCTGATCCAATACCTACAGGTACTAAGTCTATTCAGCTCTGTTATCCAAGATTTTACCTCGAGCCAGTATCTCCTACATTGAGGTCTCTATTTCTCCAAGGATCCAGAAAAGTCTTCAAGGCCACCATCCACTTCCTCTTCTATTAGGTCATCCCATAGTCTTTCTGAGTTGGAGGTGGATAGGATGATAAGTTCCTCAGAACACAGATCCAGACGGGGGTTCTGCCAGCTCCATCTCCCACTGAATCCATGAGCCTTAAATCTATAGTACCTTCCAATCTGTACATGCTCCTTCTCGAACTGACCAGTAGTTTTGGAAGCCTCTGATCCAAAAACCTCAAGAGTTGAACCATCGGATCCAAAGATCCTACATCCTTGACTCTGACAATTTCCCTGACCTTATCGGCTCTGATCCTGTTGCAGATTGATGGCTCTCAGAGCTGAAGCACTGGCATCAGATCTAAGGGGTTGACCTTGACTCTGAAGTTTTCAAAATTGTCACTTCCTCTCTGAGCTTCAGTGGTGGATAGCTTGGCTTTGACTCCCCCTTTGGATCCGAGGGATCGGGAACCATGGGGGCTATCTGATCTGAGAGTTTCTGCTCCAGTGTGATTGCCCTCAGCATCTCCTGTGTCCTCGGCTTTTGAGGTCGTGGACAGGGTATTGTCTCTACCTAGATGGACTTCGACTTTTCATTCTTCGGATCCGTGCCCCCAGCATCCTTTAAATCCTGTGTCTGAGTTCTCTCATCCTACACCTCAGGGACAGCCAGCCCAGGTAAGCTTTCATGCAGTTTCCATCAGAGAACATCCCATCTCTTCTGACACTTCCACCGGGGCACCTCACTGAGGATGTCCCTTGGAAGAGGTCATACAAGAGAAGGCATCTGGATTCCCCACAGGAATCCCTCACAGAAGACACTGATTTTGATGAAGGGGAAGGATCCTCCAGATATCCACCTGAAGATGTCTCATTTGGGGACGTCTTAGAGATCCTTTGCTAAAAATGCGGTTGGTTTGCCAACCCCCTTCCCAGGAGTAATATATGTTCTTGGAAGCCTTTGGGTCTGGGCCATTTACATCCTGGGTTACCTTGCCTGTGGATGAGCTGATAGAACTGGTCTCCCACACGGCATGGAAGAGAATGGACTCCATGGAACCGATCGCTAAGTGCCCTGACAAGATTCTTAGTGCCCCATCAGACATTAGACTGGACGAAGGGTGTTTCTATAGATGCCATGGTCATTGCGGCAGCTACTAAGGAGGAGTCAGCTGAGCAAAGCTCCTAGGTCCATTCCACCTAACAAGGAGTTGAGGGCATTGGACAGGTTTGGGAAGTGAGTGTATGCATCAGGGACCTTTATGTTTGCTGAATTATTTGGCGCATTTCACCAGGTTACAGAGGGACTTAATAAAGGAGCTCTATAACTCTCCCCCCAGGGTCCATGTCTGTAGAGGAGTAGAAGTCCTTTTCCTCATGACTGACCACCCTACAATCCATTACTAATGCATCCACGAGGTTAATCTCACACACAGCCGAAGATTCCTCATGGGCATAACCATTCAGAGACACACCTAGATGCAGTTGTGTGATTTTACAGAGTCCTTTAAGGCATCTTTTATCAATGCTCCCCTTGATAGATTATCCTTATTTATATCAGCAGTTAAAGCGATGCTGTCCCACAGTGAAAAGGATGGAAAGACCCTGTCTGCCTTGGGAATCCATTTTTCTACCTTGCAGAGAACCTTTTCCAGGAATCAACATGGTGTTAAGAAAGCATGGTTCATAAAACCCCAAGGGCATTTCTAAGAAGCGCATGAAAATATTTCCCACAGAGACAAAGTGAGAAATAACTACAATGGGAGATGCTTCCCTTGTGGCAGAGGGGGTCCACAGAATCAAATTTCTTGAAATTCTTTCTTGGACAGGCCTTTTCAGTGCTCCTAAAAGATTACCTGACTGCACCTCTCTGGAGGTAGTCGGGGACACTTATCTTGCACCCAAAAGCTTGTGCAACCATCACCCAAGATTCTTGGGTGCAAAGGATCATATTCAGGGGATACTTCACTCCCTTTTCCCAAGTACCTCTACAGAAGAGAAAAAGTCTCCCGAATATTCCACCCAATCAGAGGGAACAAGCAGCTCTACAAATTCAAAAGCTGCTGGATAAAAGAATCATCCAGGAGGCCCCCAAGACTAAAGAGTATCCAGAATTTACTGAAGGTTATTTTTAATGCCAAAGAAAACAATGGACCTGAGACCCATTTTGGATCTCAGTTATTTGAACCAGTTTGTAAAGAATTCCAAGTTCTGGATGGTCATAAGTCAGTCCATTCTGCCTCACCTTCAGAAGGACAACTGAATGTGCGCTCAAGACGTTCAGGACACATATTATCACATAAAAATGAACAGATGCTTTCAAAGATATCTACGCTTCCAGCTTGGGAGCCAGTCATTATCATTTCAGAGCCCTGCCCTTTTGTCCCACCACAGCCCCCGGGGTGTTCAACAAATACATGGCAGTGATAGCAACTCATTTAAGACTGCGTGGATCCAGAGTGTTTCCATATTTAGATGACTGGCTCCTAACCGCACCAGCCGTACATCTTCTGGAAAAGGGCAAAGATTACCTTTTACTTCTGTCTCGATCTATGGGGATTACAATAAATCTGGTAAAGTCCCAAAGTGAACCAGTTCAATGCCTTGGAGTTTATACCGACTCACCTAGACACAGTCAGTTGCCTAGCTGTTATGCCTCAAAACAGAATTCTTACTCTGAAATTGCATGTCAAGTCAAGTTCTGTTTCATCCCTCACCCCCAGCAAGATTAATACCCAAAGCCCTAAGGTTGATGGCTGCTGCAATAACTTTACTACCCACTACTCATCTTCATACGAGAATTCTTCAATGCACTCTAGCAGTGCAATGGTCTGTTCATCGACAAGCTCTATAACATCTAATAAAATGATCTCAGGTTTGTGAAAAATCTGTAATGTGGTGGATGCATTCCTAAGAGATTTGTCAAGACTGCCCATTTGTCCTTCCTCCCCCAGTAGCCACTTTCACCATGGACACCTCCCAGTTGGGGGGTGCATTACTTGGGACAAACAAAAAAGCACACGGTCCCAACAAGAGACCAATCTGCATATAATTGTTCTATACCTCAATATAAAGAAAAAATGATCAGTTTCAACAACTGCCTAAGCTTCTGGTGTCATTCAAAGGGGATCTTGTGTCTGTCAGCCTGGGATGACATGCACGACAAGCCACGTTGCTTCGCTTGCACCTGTCACCCCTTGGCTTTTGAATACTGGCCAAGGCTCTTGCTGTCCCCATAGTGCCTTTTTTAGGCAAGGCTCAAAATTCAAACCCACCTCCATAAACAGCACAAATAAAAAATGAGGGTTATGCTACTCAATGCCAGGAGTTTAAATCTCAAAATGCATGCGCTCGAAGCACTCCTAAGTATGGAGAACGTTGACATCTGTGCAGTAACCGAAACCTGGTTTAAGGCTCCAGAGAGCATTCCAGCACTACTGGGCTACAACTCATACCACACATTTCGGCCACAGAACACGGACCGAAACACAAAAGGAGGGGGTGTATCCATATTCATCAAGGATACCCACACCTCCAGGTTAGTGGCACAGTATGATACCTCTGAGATTATCCATGTGCAACTAACATCAGGCAAATCTGCAATGCAAATTGTGGCCTGCTACAGATCACCCTCCATGACCCAGGGCCACCACTCCACCTTTCTGGAGAGACTAGAAAACATGAATGTCCTACTGAACACCCTGATATTGGGTGATTTCAATTACCCTACCATTAACTGGGAAAACTACTTGAGTACAAACTCCCAGGCTCAGCACTTCCTGGAATTTATCAACTCAAATGCCCTAGATCAGCTGGTAAACTCCCCTACTAGAAGCCACAACATATTGGACCTGTTCATCACCAACATGGGCGACAGATGTTCCGTACCAGAGGTCAACCCATCACTGGTTTGATCAGACCATAAACTAATCACCCTGGATGTCCACACCCCACCACCACCCTCAACCAAGGAAACCACAGTAAAAAACTTTTCTAAAGCAAACTTCACCTTACTTAAGGCAGAGGTGGTACATTTCACAGCCCCCACGCTAAAGGATAACACTGCCCAAGATGCAGAATCCTTTACAGTTGCACTCTATGAGCACCTACAAGGATGCATGGATCGTACCATCCCTAAAAAAAACAAGACTCACTCCCCTAAGAGAAGGAAACCAGTCTGGTGGATCCCTGCCATAAACAGGTTATACAACAAAAGGAGGAAACTAGTTCAGAAAAAAAGCAAATCCCAAGAAGGAAAGACATCCCTGATCAGTATCAGTAAGAAACTAAAGTCCCTCATAAAATCATCCAAGGCTAACTTCGAAAGAAAAATAGCCAAGGATTCAAAAGATAACCACGAAGCCTTCTTTAGCTGTGTCAAGAATCTAAGTGGCAACTCGCAGATATGCTCTGAGCTAGTGCAAAATAGCACAAAATATACTGAACCTACTGATATTGCCAACATCCTGGCAGATAGATTCAGTGCAAACTTCACTTCCCTCTCACCTTCAAAAGGGCCAACAACAAAACCAGAAAAGTGTAGTGTCCCAGAAATCACAGAAGAACAGGTGAAAACAGCCCTTTTAAAAGCCAAAAACACAGCATCAATGGGGCCAGATGGTATCCCAGGCTGCATCTTGCACGAACTACAGAACGAACTAACCCCCCACCTAAACACACTGTTCAACCTTAACCTCTCCACAGGCTATGTGCCCATAGAATGGTGCACAGCAACGGTTATTCCGCTCTACAAAGGAGGGGCCACAACTGACCCTGGTAAGTAATGCCCCATTCGCCTGACTAGCCTGGTCTGCAAGGCTATGGAGCGCATCATCATGGAACTCATTAACAAAGACATTGGGAACTTCCAAACACTTGACTCAACCCAGTTCAGCTTTGTTAAGGGCAGATCATGCCTATTCAATCTGGTTGACTTCTTTGAGACAGTCACCAAGGCCATAGACGAGGGAAAGGTTGTTCACACAGCCTACCTTGATCTCACCAAGGCGTTCGACACCATTCCTCACTCGGATATTATAGAAAAACTCATCAGCCTGAACATAAACCCCTACGTCACAAGATGGGTTGCCAACTGGCTTACAGACAGAACTCACACGGTAAGAATAGCGGGCTCCATATCCAACTCTAAACCAGTCACAAGTGGTGTCCCGCAAGGCTCGGTTCTGGGACCCCTACTGTTCGGCATATATTTCTCAGAAGTACAGGCAAACACAGGAGGACTATGGCTAACCAAGTTCGCCAATGACTGCAAACTGGTCGCCATAATTGACTCTCCGGCTGACACAGACATCCTTCAAAAAGGCCTTACTGAGACAGACACCTGGTGTCAAGGTCATGACCTCAAGCTAAATGCCAAAAAATGCATAGTCATCCCATTTGGGAAAAACAAAACACCCACGAATTACCACATAGTCTGCAGCCCCCTTAATACAGAAGAGGTAATAAGAGATCTGGGGACCCAGGTAGATAGTAATCTCTCCTTTGACAATCATATTGCCAAAGTAGTTAGGAAATCTCTCTATGTGGCCCATCTAATTACTAAGGGGTTCACATCTAGAAATAAAGAGGTTATAGTGCCCCTCTACTCGTCACTCATCAGACCCATCATAGAGTACAATGCCTCATTTGGGATGTACCTCACAAGACACTTCCAACAGCTGGAAAGACCACAAAAGCACCTCAGCAAGAGGATTACTGGCCTCAAACATATGTCTTATGCAGCCCAACTGAAAAAACTTCGGCTGTACTCAGTGGCATATCGCTTACTCAGAGGTGATCTCTCCCTGACTTAAAAACCCATGTCCAAATCAGAATTGATGGTCATGCTCCACCTAAAGAAATCTGAGTCACTGCGAGCCACACACTCTAGTGAGCTAAACCTCGCCACAACAATAAATAGAACATGCTGGAGGGGCTAGATTCCTATCACAGAGACTCCCCATGCTTTGGAACAAAATTCCTAACTACATTAGGCAGAGCCCCTCACTAAAACTCTTCAAGAGAAGCACAAAAATCCCAACCACGGAAAACTGGTAGCTGCTTAAACAAGCAAAACTGAGCAGGAACGAAAAACTCTTTATTAACGTAAGACAATGGAACACCATAAAATCACCTTCAGATAAGCGCTTTCGTTTGGCTATGCCAAACTTTTTCAAATACACTATGTATTCAACCTTTCTGCAGTGGACCTAAAAATCCAGCTGGAGCTAAAGAGACTTGAGTTGGGGGCCAAGCATATGGAACTAGAAGCAGCTGAGAAAATGAGGAGTCTAGAAGCTGAGGAAAATAAACGTCAGAGGAAGCATGAGAGGGAAATGCTGACTCTTCACCAGAGTCATGGAGGTAATGGGGAAGGGAGTAACCAGACCCTAGAAGCACAAATGGTCAGTAAATTTCTTCCACAGTTTAAAGAGGGGGATCATTTTGGTAGATTCATTCATATCCACAAAAACGAACCAAAACTGAAATAAAACCAAAAGCACGATAGCAGAAGAAGCAGCAAGCCAAAGTTCCTTCCAAGATACCAAGTTTATTGTAAGCGCTTTCGGCTGTGTTACTCAGCCTTCATCAGACAAATTAACCCACAAATGAATTAGCTTATGTACCATATACTTAATTGATTAATTAATGAATAACACAATCAATTATCTTATTACATTTTTAACTTAAAAATAATTACTAGTTATAATATAAAATTACTACAAGTGGAATATTAAAAAGTTGCTCATCACTTAAATTAAATACTAACTAAATTTTTAACCCATTGACATAATATTTAAAAATCCATTTTAAACATAAATTTAAACATACATTTAGTTGTAAACCACCATCAGGCATATGAATAGCAATATAATAATTTATGAAATAGATTACACAATAGATTCACCTATTCAAAGCCCTCAATTTTAATACACTAGATATAGATATAGAATCATTAATACCAGGAGTTTGCATGGCGTTACACAAAACTTGCCACCAATATTCTTTAGATTCTAAAATTATTTTCCAGGGGCCTTTTCTAGGAGATGCCAATACTTGTTCAAGCACTATGAATTTGAATTTATGAGTGGGATGTTGAGCAATATGTCTATAAAGTGCATTATATTCTAATTGTTTATTGATGTCATATACATGTTCATATATACGTTGTCTTAATTTTCGCTCCGTTTTTCCTATATAATAGGCAGAACATTCCATACATAGAGCTGCATAAACAATCCCAGAAGTATTACAGTTATATTTCCCTTTTATTATTATTTTATTACCATTTATATAAACTTGATCAGTTTCTAAAATATATGTACAATATTTGCACATATTGCATTTTCTCATACAAGTATTACTAATATTTTTTGTTTGTGGATTTTTTTGGCACCAGTCCTTAAGGTTTTTATCCCTTTTATATATAATGGATGGTCTAGTACCCAATAAATTCCTCAATTGCTCATCTCCTTTTATAAAGGTCCAATTCTTAATGACCAAGTTTTTAATATGTTCCGAATCTTGCGTAAAGGTGGTAATAAAAGCATTATTAATACCATTATGTGAACCTGTTGTTGCCTCTCTATCCAAATTAATATTGCTTGGTATAAATGCTTGCTGAGTTTCTTGAAGTTCCATGAACTCAGTTAACCTTAGCAAGGGCTTGTAAAAACCATTTTCTCTTTTCATTACTACTTCTTTTACTATGCCATCAACAAACCAACTTGGATATTGTCTATTTAGAAACATATTAGCTATAAACTGACATTCAACAATAAATTCATCATAAACTGTAACCATACGGGCAGCGCGTGCTAATTGCCCTTTTAGCACTGCCTTTTTTACATGATGTGGATGATGACTTTGAAAATGCAGAAATTTGTTTGAATAAGTTTTTTTACGATGAATGGTGGCTTTTAATTTTTTATGTATAAATTTGCAAACAAACATCCAAATAGGCTATCGTATCCCTACTATATTGATGTGTAAATTTTAAAAATTCAGTAGTGTCATTTATATGTATTAAAAAAGTATTGGCATCTCCTAGAAAAGGCCCCTGGAAAATAATTTTAGAATCTAAAGAATATTGGTGGCAAGTTTTGTGTAACGCCACGCAAACTCCTGGTATTAATGATTCTATATCTATATCTAGTGTATTAAAATTGAGGGCTTTGAATAGGTGAATCTATTGTGTAATCTATTTCATAAATTATTATATTGCTATTCATATGCCTGATGGTGGTTTACAACTAAATGTATGTTTAAATTTATGTTTAAAATGGATTTTTAAATATTATGTCAATGGGTTAAAAATTTAGTTAGTATTTAATTTAAGTGATGAGCAACTTTTTAATATTCCATTTGTAGTAATTTTATATTATAACTAGTAATTATTTTTAAGTTAAAAATGTAATAAGATAATTGATTGTGTTATTCATTAATTAATCAATTAAGTATATGGTACATAAGCTAATTCATTTGTGGGTTAATTTGTCTGATGAAGGCTGAGTAACACAGCCGAAAGCGCTTACAATAAACTTGGTATCTTGGAAGGAACTTTGGCTTGCTGCTTCTTCTGCTATCATGCTTTTAGATTCATTCATATGTTTGAGGGGGTATGTAAACAGTATGAAGTTGACCAAAGACTCTGGGTACTGTTCCTGACCCCCTTACTCCATAGTAAAGCTGTAACTTCTTTAGCAAAAATGCATGACACTGACTGTTTTGATTATACTGTTGTAAAAAAACATTTATTAGAATGTTTTAAGCTAACACCTGAAATGTATAAGAAAAAGTTTCATGAGCATAGACGCAAGGCAGATGAAAATGCATGTGAATATATTGCTGAACTGAGCACTTATTTTCATAGCTGGGTGAGTGGATTTCAGGTCACCACTTCTGAAGGGCTAGCAGACCTTTTGGTAAGGGAACAGCCCCTTAACACTTTGCCTGAGGACATGAGGATATGGTTAGCTGATAGACAGTGTACTACTTCAGAGGAGTTGGGGAAGAAGGGAGACCTATACCTAGTAAGCAGGGCAGCCCTGCACAGGAAAGGGACCCCCAGTGTACTGCTCATGGGACTAAAGGAACCCATGGTGGGCAGCACAGACTACCCCAACAGAATCCACCAGTAGCAGGGGAAGCCACTAGTCCAGGTACAAGGTGGGGAACCAAAGGTGAGGAAGCCAGTAAGTGGGGAAGACAAAATGACAACAGTGGGTTGTCTTGAGACAACAGGGGTATGAAACTACCATCCTGCAGATGTCCTGAGAGGGAAGGATTTGGATGAGGCAGTACTATGTACTTATGCAGTTACATGCAGTGAGGCTAGGAGACAAGCATGTGGATCTGGTAGCCTCGGGGAGACCCAGACAAACTGCATACTTGCAACCAGGACTGCTGAGGTGGTTACTTCAGGGAGTGAGCTACGCTGTAGCAGTGAGACTGAATGTGAGCCACAGCTGCTTGTGGGTACTGATGTTCCCTTGGACAGGGTAACTGCAAAGGTAGAGGTGAGTAGTAGTACCCAGGCTGACAGTGAGGCACCGCTGTCAGAGGATGCCAGACTTCCTGTGGAAGGGGAGCTGGGAAGGGTTACAAGGAGAGACTTGAGACAGGCTCATCTCTCAGACCCTACATTGCAAGGCCTGAGGCAGGTAGCTAGGGAGGCACCTGATTCTCAAGGGAAGGGGGAATCTGTATACTGGAACAAAGGGTTACTGTACAGAGAGTGGACCTCTGAGGGAGGGCTAGAAGGTGAGAGAGTACAGCACTTGGTAGTGCCTAGAGCTTACCATCTGGCACGTCTAGCCATAGCCCATGATATTCCCTTTGCAGGTCATGTGGGCATAAAATGTACAAAGAGGCATATTATGCAGAACTTCACCTGGAATTTCCAGAGATGTAACAGGGTACTGCAGGACCTGTGAGCAGTGCCAAAAGGTAGGCAAGGCAGGAGACAAGGTGAGAGCTCCATTGATGCCTTTGCCTGTGATTGAGGAGCCATTTCAGAGGGCAACTATGGATATTGTGGGTCCTCTGAGTACCCCAAGTTCCACAAGGAAAAAGTATATCCTAGTGATTGTAGATTATGCTAAACGATACCCTGAGGCAGTGGCTTTGTCCTGCATTGAGGTGGAGAAGGTGGCAAATGCCTTGCTAGAGATTTTCAGCATGGTAGGTTTTCCAAAGGAAATACTGTCTGACAGAGGTGCCAATTTTATGTCAGACCTGCTGGCTTGTGTGGAAGTCCTGTGGGGTGAAGCACATGAAGACCACCCCCTACCATCCCCAGACTAATGGTCTTGTTGAGAGGTTAAACTCTACAATGACGTCCATGCTACAGGCATTTGTAGATCAGTTGAAGTGGGATTGGGAAAAATATTTGCCCCATCTGTTGTTTGCTTACAGAGAGGTTCCCCAGGAATCCACAGGTTTTTCACCCTTTGAGTTGCTGTATGAGCATAGGGTGAGGGGACCTCTAGATTTAATTCGAGATGAGTGGGAAGGTGAGTGTGAGTCTCACAAGGAGTCTGTTGTGGCATATGTCCTGAACCTCAGGACAAGGCTCAGGGAACTCATGGTCCTGGCCCAGGAGAACCTGGCAAAAGCCCAACAACAGAAAAAGGTGTGGTATGACAGTAATGCTAGAGCTAGAGAATATGCTGTAGGGTTCTCATTCCTGTCAGACACAACAAGTTGCAAGCAGCTTGGGAGGGACCCTGCAAGGTGGTAGGAAAGGTAAGTGATGTTAACTACATGGTGGAAGTGCTAGGCAGATTGCAGGGACACAAACTGTACCATGTTAACATGATGAAACCTTACCATGATAGGGAGGCCCTTGTGCTGAGCATTTGCAGTGGATTGCAGGAGGAGTCTGTGAGAGATCTTGTGACTGATCTCCTCAGTGAGGCTCGGGTTGACACTTCGGTGGAAGGGGTAGCAATGTCCCAGCAGCTATCTCCTACCCAGGTTCGAGAAATCCAAGCAGTGTTGCAGGAGTTTGGGGGCATGTTCACCGGGAAACCAGAGAGCACCCACCTGGTGCAGAACCAGGTGGATACAGGACCCCAAAGGCCTATCAGGCAGGCCCCTTATAGGGTGCCTGAGAGAGTCAAACAGACTCTGAGGGAGGAGGTACAGGATATGTTGGAACTAGGGGTGGTTCAAGAGTCCAACAATCCATGTGCCTCACCAGTGGTGTTGGTGCTAAAGAAGGATGGCAGCAACAGGTTCTGTGTGGATTACAGGAAATTCAATAGTCACACAGAATCAGATGCTTACCCCATGCACAGGACAGATGAGGCCCTAGAGCAGCTAGGTGGAGCTAAGTACCTTACAACCATTGATCTTACCAAGGGTTTCTGGCAGGTACCCTTGACTCCCAGTGCTAGAGAGGTCAGCCTTTGTGACTCCTTTTGGCTTGTATGAGTTCACAAAGATGCCCTTTGGGATGAAGAATGCCCCAGTGACTTTCCAGAGGCTAGGTGATCATATCTTAGCAGGAGATGGAGGGTTTGCTTACATGGATGATATTGCTATCTACAGCCATTCCTGGCAAGAGCACCTTCAGCATGTCAGGGAGGTGGTGGGCAGACTACAGAGGGCAGGGTTGACCATTAAGTTGAGCAAATGTCAGGTGGGTATGGCAGAGTTCTCCTATCTAGGACATAGGACATAGAGTGGGGAGTGGTAAGATAAGGCCAGAACCTGCCAAGGTGGAAGCTATTCAGGCATGGTCTGCACCTGTTACAAAAAAGCAAGTGAGGGCATTCTTGGGGACAGCAGGGTACTACAGAAAGTTCATTCCCAATTATAGTACCATAGCTGCTCCCCTCAAAGACCTGACAAGGAAGAATAGGCCAGATAAGGTAGTGTGGACCCCAACATGTGAGCAGGCATTTCAGATGCTTAAGGAAGCTTTGGGAGGACCCCCTGTGTTAGCCAGTCCAGACTATAGCAAATAATTTGTTGTGCAGGTGGATGCTTCAAACTATGGGGTGGGGGCTGTACTTAGCCAGATTTCTTCAGAGGGAGAAGAGCACCCAGTGGTTTATCTCAGTCGTAGGCTCTAACCCAGGGAGGAATGCTATGCAGCGGGAGAAAAGGAATGTCTAGCAATAGTGTGGGCACTATAAAAACTTCAGCCTTATCTGTATAGAAGAAAATTCACTGTGATGACAGATCATAACCCGCTAACATGGTTAAAGAGAGACAGTCAGCAAAATGCCAAGCTGCTAAGATGGAGTCTGGGGTTGCAAGCATATGATATGTCAGTGCAGCACCACAGTGGGAGTAGCAATGCCAATGCAGATGGGCTCTCAAGACAGGGAATGGGATGAGGTACACCCAGATAGACCTGACACTCTCAAGCGAAGTTTCTCAAGGGGCACTTGAAAAACTTGCTTGAGTTCCCCGGGGGGGGGGGGGGGATGTGACGATTTGGGAGAGATGGGCGAAGGCTGCCAGCTTAGTCAAATAGAATTTGATACATAATTCTGTCAACTGCATAAATAAATGTAAAATACAGGCTTGTGTTTTTAAATGTAAGAAAACACTGTAAAATGTGAACTTCAAGATTGCTGCAACATTACCATCTGCTGTAAGGAAAACCAAGCCAAGTATTTCAAATGTGTCTTTTTAAGTTGAAAAGATCTTATAAATATCTTTAATGTTAGAATTCGTCTCCAGGGCAGCTGGATGAAGATTTCATGCCCATTGTTTTACGGCTAAAGTTTATGACCAGAATTTAGATGTGGAATGTGTTTTATTGCTTTGGTTTCTGTTAGCATATACATGTGAAATGTCTTCTATTGTTGTAAGTTTCTGTGCAGGTGTTAGATTGCTAAATAATGCAGTTTGTTTGCCTGGGAAAACCTAAGTGTCAAAAATGATGTAATTTTGGAAGGGCCTTAGAGACATGTTTGTTAGTAATGTTAAAATACTATTTATCACAAGAGACTGAAAAGCATTTTGATCTTGGATATCCAACTTACCAGCACTCTGCCTTGTACTCACATGTAAGTCTTAGCACTGTGATTTCTTGTAGGAATAGTTAAAGCTAGTAAAAATTAATTAGGATTTTTAAAACCTTCTATCTGTGGCTGATTTGTGTACAGATAAGTTCTAGAGTACATTGCATATTTACAGAGGTTATTGTAATAGGCCACTCTAAAGTAAGCCTTGACTGTTAGTCATACTACCATTGGATATTAATATTGTTGTTTTTCTTTTGGCTTTTCCCAGTTAGGGGTCGCCACAGCGGAACTCCGGTCCACTAAGGATTGGCAGCTGATTTTTACGGTGCCGAGGTGCCTCCCCGACTCCCAACCTTCAACTAAGGCACGCCCATTCACGCATGTCTTTCGAATGCCACTCGACCGTGGAGAGGACATGCAGACTCCACACAGAAGGTGCTCCAGCCAATGAATAGAACGGGAGAACCTCTTGCTGTGAGGTGACAATGCTACCGCTGCACTGCCGTGGCTTACCATTGGATATTAATATTGCACAGTAATAATTGGACACCCTTTTAAGGGCCTATTAGTAGCTGATATTATTAACTGGGTGGTGCCAGTAATTACTACCATATAGTCTGGGCAAAGGGGCACAGTTGGAGAATCTGTGACAGCCTTTCCCAGGAGGGTCTGTGAATTTGTATAAATACTTATCTCAAAGTGTGTGTGTGTTGTGTCAGCTACTTGGCAGGGACACGAAGCACTGGTTGGACAGAGAGGGTACCGGAGGTTTTAGCTTGCCGAGTGAGGCTGAGAGCTGGACCTTATAGCTGTGCCAGTGGGGAGTCTTATTGGGGACCTGGTGAGCACAGGAGCAATCAGCCCCAGACTGACTGTGATCTCTGTGTGCACTTAAGGGAAATTGTACTTTACTGTGTGTATTAGTTATCCTTTTTCTCTTCTATGAGCCGACCTCCCTGGTGTTAGTGGTGAGGATTGAGGCTCCTTGATTGCTGGGCCAGTGCATGGTCGTCACACATGTTTTGGAATTTTACATTTAATTTCTCTTCTTGAAACCCAGTATTCTATTGCATTTAAATCAATACCGCATTAGAATATTGTAGAAAGGCATAATATTGTCAACTGCTTTATTACAGGTTTATTGCTGAAATATTATCATTTCCTATCTAAAAGCATGACCCATAGTTGCGGTACTGCTGTAAGGTGTATGTTACAGGGTGGAGCTACTGGATGCTTACTAAAAGCTACAGTGTTGCACTTTTTGGCATTGAGTTTGAGCCCATTTTTAATACACCAGCTATTGACGAGTGTAAGCTGATCCTTGAGTGCATGTATATCAGATGGAGACTTGACAGCGGTTCTGGATTTAGTCATTCACTAACTTTGTTAACCAGCGATCCTCATTTAGTAAGTAGAGATCTGAGAAGCAGATGCCAAACAGCTGAGGTCCTAGCACAGATCCCACATGGAACTCCACTTGTCACACTCTTGCTTTCAGTGGATGCAACCCCTACTCTTACTGTGTGGGTCCTATCTCTAAGTCAGTTGGCTATCCACCTAAGTACATATGGGTCAGTTTGGAGCTCTTTCAACTTGCATGTGTCACATACCTAGCCAAGGCATGCATGTATCGCATGCTTTGGAGAGGTCAAGATACGCTGTGTCAATAGCTTGATTGCAGTCCACAGCCTGAATAACACTGTCTCAAAGAAGTTTGCCAGCTTCATTAGGCAGGATCTACCCTTGACAAAGCTGAATGTCTCAAGGTTCAGCTTAAAACTTTTGATATCATGGTTAACTAGATCAGTTATGATACTTTCCATGGTTTTCCATGTACGATGCTTTAGACTGATAAACCTGTAATTCCTGGTATCCGTGGTGGGGACACCCTTGGGGAGTGGCATCACAGCATCTGGGCACCACTCCCATGGGGCAAAGTCAGTTGCTAGTCACAGGTTGAAGAGTCTGAGGAGCGGGTATGCCAGTACATGCTTAGTGTAATAACTGAACAACTGGTTAAGTTGTCAGGCCACATGGATTAGGTGTTTTTTGTTTTGGAGAGTACCTTCATTACATCCTCTTTCATGATGGTTGGTCGATTGATTTCATGGGATAAGTGTGTTTAGATTAGATGTATCTGGGCTGAAGATAGCATTGAATTTATTGGCCAGTATGTTGGCAATATCCACTGGGTTGGAGTCGTTAGTCGCATTATGAATTATTTCTGATCAATGATAGGCATTGTTTTTTATTTTTCCTGACGTAAGTGAAGAAAGATTTGTAGCTGACTTTGGCTTCTGTAGCTAGTCTGAGCTCATGGGATACCTTTGTTTTTTCTTATGTTCCTTTTTATTTTCTTATTTTGCTGTTTTATTTTCTCCTTAAATGGAGGTCATTTGTTTTGCTATATATGTTTAGGCATTTATTCCTTTTATTACATAGTTAATTTATGCGTGATGACCACTACACTGGTTTGCTTTTACACCTAACCATTTGCTCGGATCTTGTTGGGATTACCAAATTAATTCATTTGTTCATGTGCAAGTAGAACTTTTCTGAATAACTTTTTATAGTATTGTTATTTTGGATAATATTGTTATAATTAAATTTAGTGATATCATCATAAAATTGTAGGAGATTTGTACATTTGAAGTCCTTGAACTCTGTGTTATTTGTTTATGGCAATTTGGAGATTCTGATGGAGAAGGTTACTAGTTTGTGATCTGATATGACCAGTCAGGGGAATACCTTAGGGATGGCACATACAAATACTGTGTATGCTAAGATCAGTTCAGTTGTATTCTGTTCTCTAGTAAGGTTCCTTAAAAATCTGATCCAGGGAGTTTTTGTTTATAAAATCTACGAAATTTTGAGCATATCAAACAGTGGCAGTATAAGTCCCCCAGTTATTCATTGGGTAGTTAAAATCTCTTAGGACAACCATGTTCCTGCTTAAGGGGAGTTCATCCAGAATATGTTAGAATGTTACCTGATTTTCTGAAGACATTTGTTAGAAGATTGCTTAAGTGTAATTGGTTTGGGATTGACTGTTTCCTGGCAAATGTTTACTGTGTTATCACTAAATGGTGATGCAATGTATAATTTACACAGGGTCTTGCACCTACTAGTCTGTTGTGGGTAAGGATAGTTTTATTGACTCAACACAATAATTTGTTGTGTGTGCATGAGTGTGTGTGTGTGTGTGTGTGTGTGTGTGTGTGTGTGTGTGTGTGTGTGTGTGTGTGTGTGTGTGTGTGTGCACATGTGCTTGTGTGTGTATAAGTGTGTGTGTGTGTGTGTGTGCGTCCACGTGCTTGTGTGTGTGTGTGTGTGTTTGTGTGTGTGTGTGCGTGCGCACATGTGCTTGTGTGTGTATAAGTGTGTGTGTGTGCGCACATGTGCTTGTGTGTATAAGTGTGTGTGTGTGTGTGTGTGTGTGCGCGCACATGTGCTTGTGTGTGTGTGTGTGTGTGTGTGTGTGTGTGTGTGTGTGTGTGTGTGTGTGTGTGTGTGTACGCTCGTGCTTGTATGCACATGTGTGTATGCTGATTGTTGTTTAAGTATATTTAAGTGAGTGATGCTCACAGGATGGGTTTGATTGTGGGAGTGCAACAATTGAATTGGGTAGGTACTTGCATCTCTCACAAACAGACTGCTTCAAGTTAAGTAAAAGATCATTGTCTGTGAGCATCAAGCAATTTTTACTTCACCTGAGTATACCAAGTGTTGTAATGCTGGCAGCAGAAAGTAGACTAGTTTGCTGTCATTCTGTTTTGACTAACCATGTAAGGTGTGTCTGGGAGCAATAAGAGAATATAATGTTTCATATTCTGAATTAAATTCTTTATTCAAAAAAAGTGGTAGATGTGCAGATTTCATTTATATTTTGAGTACTAAGTTAACCTTATGCAGTCATTACTCAAGTTTAGGCTAGTTATATGGTGGAAAATAGGAGAAGATAACAGTGTTTCATCTCATAGTTAAAGTATTAATTTGGGATGTAGAAAAAAGTGGATAGATAAAATTTGGTATGAGCATCAAAACCAGGTAGGTATTATTAACTGGTCTACACTGACTATGAGATTGGCTTTAGATGTGCAAGAATGTGCTGCTATTTCTCTCTGCGGTTTTCCCCGGTGATAACTTGAAAGTGAAGTTAACAAGACTCCTAAAAGAGGGTGATTAGTAATAAAGGGTTGTTGAAAAAATGGGTGGAGGGGAGGAAGACAACAAACTTTAATGTGAACAATATAACAGTGTGGAAGCTGCATTTATCACAAATTAGAAATATTACATTATTTCTGGTTGTTTGCTTAATTTGATTTTTCTTTCTTGGTAAAACCATGTGTTTGGGCATCAGCACTTTGGAGTATTTGGCATTTAAATTAAACTTTGTATATTTGCTGTATGGTGGTGTCACATGGCACAAATTGCTTTTAAACACATCGGGCTTATTAAGATCTCTCTTTGTGCAGTGATATTTTAGACAGCCAGTTTGCATTGAATGTTAACTTCATACATACATGCCAGTGTGTTTGACACTGCCAAAATTAGAACAAGCAAATAATCCATTTCTGGTATGTGATTCATGAATCTTAAATGCTTGCTTGGAGAGTACAGCTTTGCTAAGATACTTTAACAGCAGCTGTGTCAAGAAAAGCCTCAATGTGATCGATCATATCTTAAATGTCCTTTGCAGCACCCAAGTCCCTGCAGTGCTTTCATTTGTAACACTTCTCTCTCCTCTTCTATCATGGCATGTGAAGTGTAGCCATAGTGATGTGATGTTTTCATTCAGGTCTTGTTTTCTCACAATATGGAGTGAGTTTGCCTTTCTTTCTTCTTCAGTATACTAGTTTTATTAAAATGGCAGTTTCCTGATTTACTGCTTTTTTGATAATCTCTGGAGACAATGTGTGTGACCATCATGAACATTTCGTCCATGGAGCAAACAAGAAGTTGATCTGTTATGTTTTGTTGCATCATACTACAGAGAGAAGGACAGTACCTATTTTGTAAAACTGTCTCAGAGGTTTTGGAGTAGTGCAGTATGGTGCATAGGATTTATGTGTTACAGTGTCAGAAGAAATAGCTTGCCAGAATGAGCATTCACCTGTTCTATAGTGTGCAATATGCCTGATTCCAAAAAAGGGACACAACACCAGGTCCAGTTACAGCATATTCTTGTGGCCTCATCCTCATTCTGGTTGTTTAGTTTAGGAATGCCCACTTTCATGTTCCCTGTATCATATAATAGAGTGGGGGGATAATTAATGCTATTTCTTTTCCTGTGGCATCACTCAGTAGGCATTATTTTCTGCCTCTCTTTCTCTATGCCAGGTCTGATCTATGTATGTCACTTTCAGCTTTTAGACCCAGTGTTAGCCCAGCATAATTCAAGTTACAATAAATTCATAAGTAGGTCTAGCATGTCATACTAAGGTGTGTCAAACAAGAGCCATTCAGCATAGCTGAAAAATACTAAAGTAGATTCGGGAGAGGGGGTTAGAAGGTGGCTAGCACTGAACAATAATAAGTAAAGTATTATTTTTTATCAGAACAGCTGGAAGAGCAACCAAGACAGTGAGCAGTGCGCGTGTGTGTGTGTGTGTGTGTGTGTGTGTGTGTGTGTGTGTGTGTGTGTGTGTGTGTGTGTGTGTGTGTGTGTATTACAAGGGTTATGTGCTGGGAAAATGGCCACAGTAGATAATGGATGCTCTGTTTTACTGAAAGTGTTGTGTGCTGGGAAAATGGCTACAAAAAACAATGAGCAGAATCCATTTTTATTTTAAGGATCTGAACGATCTGGTGGTGGGAGTGGGTTACTTCTATAGATGAGTGGCATTACTGTTCTTCTAAGAACTGGATGGTGGGATGGAATGAACCCTTGTAGATTTTAATCTGAATGGATAGGTTGAAGTTCTTCTGAACATTGAGCAACATATGTTGAAGTGAAAATCTTCTATAAATAAAAAACGCCATAAGACTTGCTGAACACAGGAGGGCTTTAGGACCTCATGGGAAACTGAATACAAGAGGGTTTTAGGACTGTGTAGGAGACTTCTGTAAGTAAAAGCAAGCTCCAGAAAACTCAATGTTAGGACAGACAGCCTAATATAAAAATGCAGGAAAATTTGATTTAGGATATCGGTCTGTAACCATTAAGCCAACCCTGACCTACTGAATACTCCTGAGTGTGTTCTCCTTTGAATGAGATGGCTAAGAACTATGAACCTGTTGTTGGTTTGCTAGCTATTCTCTATTGCATATCACCAGCACATAATTTTTGGCTGCAGGCACTGAATTTGTAGATGAAGCAGTGAAATGCAAAGTTGTTTTCCAGCAGCAACCTCTTTATTAGCTACAGATCTTTTTTGTGTGGAACTACTAAGATTACTTATACTTCTGCAGAGATTGTACATATTGACTGCTCTTGGTGAATTATAAGGACAGCACTTTGAGTGGCCTTTTACTGTTAAAATGCTCTGAAACTGGTTGCCTTCTCATTATTGGTCCATATGTTTTGTTTCACTGCTTACTAGAAAAACATTCAAGATTATAAATTTAAAAGTCATTCTAACAAGTGGTGCTGTACTAAACAAAGAATATAATTTAATACAATCAGGAAGGAGAATCAAAGAACACATGCATTTACTCATGGTCCTAAAATTGTGTGCAAGGAACCCACTGTTTGAAAACAGCCCATAGATACACTTAATCCGCCACTAGCCAGATGCATTTTCTATAAATGTGGGTTTTTATGCATTTTCAATGAATGTGAGTTTCAAGGGTGAAGATGTTTACTTTTGCTCATGCTAAGTCTGTTTTCATTGTGAAGCTGTATTGTTTTGTTTAGCAATTGACTATCAGTGTTTGTGCTATAAAATCTGAAATAGAATTTTTATATTAAATCCAAATGTCTATAGTCACTGTAGAGAAAGAAGACAATAGTATGCACACTGACACTTTGAACAGTGTTTTATGGTAACTGGAGAGAGAGAGAGAGAGAGAGAGAGAGAGAAGCAAGACACTGAAAGGGCAGCTGGGCGGGGACGTGCAGGGGGTCCTGATTCCTTACCCTCTCTAGGGCTACATTTCACTGTAATCTGGCTCTGAAAATAGGTACATCTAATCCTTTTCAAATTCCGGCAAGAAGCAGTAAAAAATGTTTTATTTTTGGAATGCCTGTAAGTGTAATGTAGTAGCACCCTTCCCCCTGTTAATCTCACCCAGTGTCTGAACTATAGGTGTCATATTTTCGTCAGTCCTGAACTATAGGTGTCATGTTTCCCATCAGTCCTGAACTATAGGTGTCATCCCATCAGTCCTGAACTATAGGTGTCATGTTTCCTGTTAGTCCTGAACTATAGGTGTCATGTTTCCCATCAGTCCTGAATATAGGTGTCATGTTTCCTGTCAGTCCTGAACTATAGGTGTCATGTTTTCCATCAGTCCTGAACTATAGGTGTCATGTTTCCTGTCAGTCCTGAACTATAGGTGTCATGTTTCCCATCTGTCCAGAACTATAGGTGTCATGTTTCCTGTCAGTCCTGAACTATAGGTGTCATGTTTCCTGTCAGTCCTGAACTATAGGTGTCATGTTTCCCATCTGTCCAGAACTATAGGTGTCATGTTTCCTGTCAGTCCTGAACTATAGGTGTTATGTTTCCTATCAGTCATGCTTATGCTGCCCAGTCATCTTTGAACAACTCACATTTATAAAGTTTGCTGCTGTGGGTCAAATAATGTATAAAATACTGTGACAAACTCTGAAAGGAAATAACATAAAGTGTCAAAGAAGGACAAAATAACGTTCTGGAGACTGCAAAGTCAGGTCTAGACAGCAAACAGAGAAATACTTAACATGTCTTCTTTAAATGTGGTAATCTAGTAATCAGACTCAAGTGAGGAGAAACTCTGTGAAAAGAAAAAAAAAATGAAAAATGTGCTTATCTTTTAATAATGCTCTTTTTACTTTAGGGGACTCCAATTCAAGGCACCAAACTCCGGCTTCCAGGGTATTTGTCAGGAAAAAGCTTTCAGTCCACAGAAGACAGTAACTTGATATCATCTGCAGCTTTCAGAGCCAGGACACAAGTAGCTGGTGAGTATGGCAAAGTCTTACTGTGTGCAAAAAATGGAGATCCACAGAAATACATTTCATATTCAATAAATCCTTTCTAATAATTATCTGCAAATGCTTACAGAATTCAGAATGAAGTTGAGCCGACAAGTCCAACTTCTGCCCGTTTCCTGGTTTATTTTACCTTATATAGCAGTTAACTGTACATAATTACCATTTCACTGTTCTGTTGTTATTTTTTTCTGAAATGCTGAATGTCTCTATTTCATCAGTTCTTAAAACCTAGAAGATGCCATTTTCTGTTTCAATGAATATTTTTTATAATAATACTTGAAAATCATAATTTTAATAAATATTTTCTGGTCTTAAAGTATTTTTGTAAATTAATTAGTTTGGATGAATCATGATATTCAGAATTGAGCTGTATTGTACTCATATGTGAACTTGAGCCAGGAGTCGTACACAGTTTATGCCATTCAGAAGTAGATGAGATGAGATGAGCCTAGAGCAGAGCTCAGCAACCTATGGCTGTGGGAGTCGCAAGCAGCTTTTGGCTGCCCTTTGTTGCTCTTTGTTGACTTATAGTGTGGTCCTGTCCAACAGTAGCATTGCTAAACCATTTCATTGTTGTGAAAATATATTTAAATGATTTGTTAACATCAGTAAATTGGTACCCATTAACATTTTGGGGCTCATAATCTGCAGTCCTTGTAAGTGTGGAACTGCTTCCAACAACAGGATGAATATAGCAAGTTTGAGGTAAGTGGTACCTCAGAGTATTTTAGTTTCTCTTAGGTATGGAGATCTTGGAGTTAATTATGTAAGTAATGGAGGTACAGAGGGGTTTGGCCTCCCTCCCCATAAAATGTTTTAATGGCAGCAAGTTTCAAAATTTATTTTTTTTATTGGACTGCAGCATGTATTTGGGGGAAACACAGTTTTGGGATTCAAACATGTAAGTGTGCCTACATTTTTTGTTGATAAAATTAGTATGTATATGTCTCTTTGGCTGTTTTAATTTCTTAGCCAGGAAGATGCATTCATTGTTGCTTTTAAAATATCTGGTTACTGAATGAATTAAACATTGTATAACTTCTCATTTTAGGCTGTTGACTGCATCCTAGAGTGAGATACAGCATGTCTCACTACAGTGCAGAAATTTTGGTCTCACTGGGTTCATCAATGGAATGGATATATGAATACTTTCTCCATCTCTGCTTGATGAGATCCCTGTTAAATTAAGATAGACATATGTGTCATAGTGCAGTGGTCAGTCATACTCCCAAAAATCTTGGGGAACATTTATTCCAGGGCAATTCAAGGATGTGGAGTAATCCAGATTCACTGTTCTAGATACCCTGCAGGATATCTTTGCATGTAGGATTGAGCTGTTATGCTGTTAGCATTGTGATTTCTCAACATCTCCATATGCCTCTTATCTATAGTACTATGCCACTGGTATTTTCTGGGTTTCACTATGTAACCACAAAAGTGAATCACTTGTAGAAGCATTTTTTTCTCAAGTAATTTGGTTATGTATTGTATATCCAGCCAGGTAACTGTGCAGAATTCCAGATAGTAGTCAGTCTGCTGTAGTAAGAGGTACTATGCATTTGACACAGGGTAATAAAAATATAATTTATTCAGCTTGTGCATCATAAAATAATCATTGGCAGTTCCACACCATATAGTGGAGGTTTCTGCAGTTCAAGGAGGAGTCCTTCATATGAGTCTGAGAATCACTCTTGTGATGTATCGTATTTCACATTACAGCACTTCAAATATCTTATGATGTCATGTAGTTTTCATTTAATGCTGCTGACTCTTTTGTAACATATCACTGCTTTTCCTATACCCTTGCTGTGCAGACCCTTTAATTATTGTCTTTAGAATCCTTCTTTGTTTAATTACTTGATCGGCTTATGTATTAGAGTAACAGTACTTTTTCAGTAAAATATTACTGATGAAATAAAACAAACAATGAATATTAATATATAGACTGATTTGTTATCTTATTCGTCATAGTCAGTATCATTACTCTTTTTCTGTTTTGAGATCTTGGGACTCTCAGACCCTTGGCCAATGTTTCCACTTTGTTTTGTTAAATTTCATCTGTTTATATCTCTCTGCAAGGTGCGACCTTCAGTGGAAATTACAGACTGTGACTGAAACCCCAATTGTATGATTTCTTGAACTTCATGTAATAGGCACTTTTCTTTTTGCCCCCCCCCCCCCTGCTTGACAGTCATCAGCTTCCCCAGCCAATCAGCCCACCGTCTCCCTATCACTGGGGTGACAGTCAAGTGGAGGAGGCCATCATTTATGTTACCATTGGGGGTGGTTTAATTTTTTTGTGAACTCACATACCTGCTCAGTCACAATTTCATGAGTGAAGGAGGTGTGTAATGTGTTGATTGTACTGGTTGCACCTCAGTTCTGCAAGGGGCAGTACTAGCAAGCAGTCCTGCCCTCCCTTCCTCGAGCACAAGTGATAGTTTCCCATGTGCTTACTGAGTGCTGCCAGGAGAGGCAAGTGAGTGGCGCCCGTTCATGGTTCTTCTTCCTCTCTGCCTGGCTTTTCCAGTGCTGGGGCCAGTAATCAAACCCCAGTCCTCTGTGCAGGTATTGCAGCTTTCACAATACAAGATCCTCTTTAAGGCAGTTTCAGCTAACAGATTTTCATTATTCATCATAAAATAAACAAGAAAAATTCATTAGTCAGTCTATTATATTCATACAAATCCTTTTCACCCTAAGTACAACAGCTTTCACAGTCTCACTAGCAGTCATTTTTTTTCTCTCACTACTGTTTGTGACCTGAAATAGAAGACAATTCTGCAGTCAATTTCCTTTTGTCTTTAACAAAAAAGCAGAAACTGTGTTCAAAAATGGAAGAAAAAGAAGAAAGTCCAGAAATAAAAAATACCCGAGAAACCATAAGAAGGACAGTTTCAGTAAAAAGTAAATAAAATATGAGGAAAAACACATTTTTCTAAATATCATTTTAAAAACTGCCCAAAACTTTGCCAGTATGTAAGAGTTTGACATCAGCTTTTCATCATATCCTGTATAGACCATAACTGCCCCCTGACTCCAAACTGACTTCAGACTTTGCAACTCTGGTACAAAACATGATTTCTGGAAATGAGTACGAATGCACAGTTGTGGTTGGAACTGGACAACAGCATATGACAGTTGTTAAGAGGTTCCTTAAAATGACCATTCTGAAAATTTTATACCAAAACTCCACATAGTTAAAACAATGTAACCCCACACAGCAGTTAAACAGACAGCACACTCATTTCAACATTATTTTCAACACATGCCCAAAATAAGAACATTTTTATATTTTCAAATAATGTGCATAACTGTGTCAAAATGTAACATTTTGACCTCAGATGTTCATCACAGATTCCACGGACCACCACTTGAATTGTGGCACTGAATTTGTGCAACTCAGACAAAATGTAATTTGTAAAAATCACAGTGACAAATGGAATTGCACAATGGTAAACAGCAGATTGATAGAAGGGTCCCTAGAATGTCTAACCTTAAAATGTTATACATAAAAAGTTATGAGCTTGCACAACAATCAGTTAGTTAAAATGGATAAAGAAACTATGTTATATTAAAATACAAAACAACACATAAAATTGCCATACATACATTACTAGACATAAATTTTAAAATGAAAAAAGAAATACCGATGTCCATTTTTATGTGCAGTAAGGTGTGTAAGAATGTGCATGGTACAGATGTTATGGTTCATCCAAAGGTTATAACATCCACGTATACTGCAATGTAAGTACATCGCACACTCCCTCATACCTTACTGCCTACTTTAATCATCTGTCTTGCTGATGGAACTGGTCTTCCATTGTTTGCAAATGTCTGGAACTGGGTAGTCTTCAAGGATAAAACCTTCTGATGTGGATGATGGAGCACCCAATGGGAGGCCCTCGCCATGTTCACATCACTTATTTCCAAGCTTTTCCCACATTGTAAGACCACTCAAAAGACAAGCCCCCCAGGTGGAATCACAAAATTAGTCGGTTATACAACAAAAGAAAAAAAATCTTGGCCAAGTGTAGGAGGAACAAAGCCCTGGATACTGAAAGCCTAATCTAAACAGGCATCTAAGTGGGTTAGTTAATACTTCAGAGGCTAAATTTGAAAATAGTTTCTCAAGCAAAAGACAACCACAAAGTGTTCTACAGCTCTGTCTGTAACCTCAAGGAGAATATGCAACTATGCACAGAACATATTGTAAATGGCAAAAATCCCAATGAACCAGAGAGAGGCCATTACCAACCTTTGGCTGAGAGGTTCAACTCAATTTCTCCCTCAACTCCCCCCCCCAGTGGTCTAAAGGAAATACTGCATACCACAATACCCCAAACCATTTCTAGGGAACAGGTCATCAGTACAATTTCCAAGGCCAAAACCATTGCATCAGTGGGCCCTGATAGCATCCATGAACACTTACATGAAGCATGTCATCTCTGGTCCACTTGAATCATTTTTCAACTGGAGCCTACAATCAGGTTTTGTGCCCAATCAATGGAAGATGGCTGCAGTCATTCCCCTGCACAAGGGTGATCCAACCAGTGACCCGGCTAACTACAGGCCCATATGTCTGACCAGCCTCATATGTAAGGCTATGGAAAGAATCATTATGAACATGATAAACAAGGACATGGGTAACCTGCAAACACTGGACCCTTCACAGTTCAGCTTTGTTAAAGGAAGGCCATGCCTATTAAGTGTCATGGACTTCTTTGAGAGGGTCACCCAAGCAATGGATGAGGGCAAGACTGTACACACAGCTTACCTTGACCTGGCCAAAGCTTTTGATAAAATACTCTACTCAGGCATTACAGACAAGCTCAGTAAATTAGGTATACATCCTTTTATCACCCTTTGGATAGCCAGCTGGATCACTGATAGGACCTATGAGGTCAAAATAGGTGAGACCACCTCTACCAAGAGGCCAGTCACTAGCAGAGTCCCCCAGGGCTCAATACTGGGCCCACTCCTTTTTGGCATTTCTCTAAAATGGAAGCAAGCACTGAAAGTTTATGGCTGACTAAGTTTGTAGATGATTGCAAACTGGGGGTTATTGTTGACTCCCGTGCAGGCATTAGCATTCTTCAAGAAGTCGTATCTCTGATTAACAAATCAGGCCAAAGCCTTGGTCTTAAACTCAATGACAAGCAATGTGTGATGGTACCCCTTGGGAAGGCAACCATCTTGGCTAATTACCATGTTGATAATATGTCTTAGAGACATAATATGTCTCTAAGAATCGACCCAGTGGTCAGGGATCTGTGTATGCACATAGACAGTAGCCATGCCTTCAACCAACACTTGGCTACAGTGGTGAGGAAATCCTTTTATGCTGTGCAACTTATAAGTAAGGGTATGGCATCTACGTCCAAAGAGGTCATTATCCCACTGTACTCTTCCCTTATCAGACCAGTCATAGAGTACAATGCTCCCTTTAGTGTGCACATGATCAGGCATATGCAGCAACTAGAGAAACCTCAGAGGTTCCCTACAAAAAGAATAGAAGGCGTAACAAACCTGCCTTTTGCAGAGCACCTTAAAACCCCTTCCCTTTACACAGTGTTCATTAGATTGCTGAGGGATGAGCTTTGCCTGTCTTACAATGCATCCGCAAACCCCATACTTATGACTTTCCCAAATATGCAACTCAAACAGTGCCAGGAATACAAGGTCTAGGGACCTGAATTTTGTCTGTGGCTTAAACAGAACATGTTGGAGAGAAAGATATGTGTCCCATAGACTGCTTACCTTATGGAATAGACTTCCCATCCATATGAAGCTGAGTTTGCATGTTACCCAACTTAAGTGCAACTTAGACCAGTGGATGAGGAACAGGAACAGGCCTGGCACCCATGTCCCATATGGACAGAGGTAGCTATAAGTGCCTGGCCATCGATCTCCTGTTTGGATACAGGACATCATTGTTCTTTTGAGGAAACTTGGCTAAGCTTAGAAAGTCCCTCTGGGTCATTAGCCTAGTAAAAATCTATGAATCTGTTATATTTACTTGACATTGTTTTTGTCATTTTGCAAGCTTATGTAGTGGTAGAATATACCTTTTTTGCCATTTAGTGAGTAAACTCATCTGCTCCCTATTGTAATTTTGATACTAGTAACTGCAAGCACCAGAATTACAGAAAAAAAGTCTGAAAATGCAGGAGAACAGCACATGACTAGCATCACTGTTCTCCTTTAAAGTTGGTATTATTTTTTGCAGGAGGCAAAGCCTACCACTACCCCATGGTGTGAGGAACAAGCCCCTACATCATTATAGATTCATAGGTAGGTACTAGGCTAGCTGCCCGAGGGCATTTATAAGCCTAGCCAGAGTGTGTCTGCTTTCACCGCCCCATTGATTAATTAACTGAGCCTCTGTCAAGCAGAGCCAGTGAAGTGATCCTGGGGTGTATTTTCTGTTACCCATCCACTCGTCAAGGTGTCTCTTGAAGATGTTAGTGAGGGTCTCTGCCTGATGTTATTGGGAATTTTGTTCCAAAGCATGGGGAGTCTCTGTGACAGGAATCTATCCCTCCAGCATGTTCTATTTATTGTTGTGGCAAGGCTTAGCTCACTAGAGCACGTGGCTCGCAGTGACTTGGATTTCTTTAGGTGAAGCATGTCCATCAATTCTGAGTTGGACATGGCTTTGTAAGTCAGGCAGAGATTACCTCTGGGTAAGCGATATGCCACTGAGTACAGCCGGAGTTTTTTCAGTCGGACTGCATAGGACATATGTTTGAGACCAGTAATCCTCTTGGTGAGGTACTTTTGCGGTCTTTCCAGCTGTTGGAAGTGTCTTGTGAGGTACATCCCAAATGGGGCATTGTACTCTATGATGGGTCTAATGAGTGATGAGTAGAGGGGCACTATAACCTCTTTATTTCTAGATGTGAACCCTTTAGTAATTAGATGGGCCACATAGAAGGTTTTCCTAACTATTTTGGCAATATGATTGTCAAAGGAGAGATTACTATCTACCTGGGTCCCCAGATCTCTTATTACCTCTTCTGTATTAAGGGGGCTGCCACAATGTGATAATTTGTGGGTGTTTTGTTTTTCCCAAACGGGATGACTATGCATTTTTTGGCATTTAGCTTGAGGCCATGACATTGACATCAGGTGTCCGTCTCAGTAAGGCCCTTTTGGAGGATGTCTGTGTTAGCCGGAGAGTCAATTATGGCTCCCAGTTTGCAGTCATCAGTGAGCTTGGTTAGCCATAGTCCTACTGTGTTTGCCTGTACTTCTGAGAAGTATATGCTGAACAGTAGGCGTCCCAGGACCGAGCCTTGCGGGACACCATTTGTGACTGGTTTAGAGTCGGACCTTGAGCCCGCTATTCTTACCGTGTGAGTTCTGTCTGTAAGCCAGTTGGCAACCCATCCCGTGACGCAGGGGTTTATGTTCGGGCTGGTGAGTTTTTCTGTAATACCCAAGTGGGGAATGGTGTCAAAAGCCTTGGCGAGGTCAAGGTAGGCTGTGTGAACCATCTTTCCCTCATCTATGGCCTTAGTGACTGTCTCGAAGAAGTCAACCAGGTTTAGTAGGCATGATCTGCCCTTAACAAAGCCAAACTGGGTCAGGTCAAGTGTTTGGAGGTTCCCAATGTCTTTGTTAATGAGTTCCATGATGATGCGCTCCATAGCCTTGCAGAACAGGCTAGTCAGGCTTATGGGGTGATAGTTACCAGGGTCAGTTGTGGCCCCTCCTTTGTGGAGAGGAATAAACGTTGCTGTGCACCATTCTATGGGCACGTAGCCTGTGGAGAGGCTGAGGTTGAACAGCGTGTTTAGGTGGGGGGTTAGTTCGTTCTGTAGTTCATGCAAGACGCAACCTGGGACACCATCTGGTCCCATTCAAGCTTTGTTTTTGGCTTTTGAAAGGGCTGTTTTCACCTGTGCATCTGTGATTTTTGGGACACAACACTTTTACGGTATTGTTGTGGGCTCTTTTGGAGGTGAGAGGGGGGTGATGTTTGCACTGAATCTATCTGCCAGGATGTTGGAAATATCAGTAGGTTCAATATATTTTGTGCTATTTTGCACTAGTTCAGTGCATATCCATGAGTTGCCACTTAGATTTAACATAGCTAAAAAAGGCTTTGTGGTTATCTTTTGAATCCTTGGCTATTTTTCTTTTGAAGTTAGCCTTGGATGATTTCATGAGGGACCTCAGTTTCTTACTGATACTGATCAGGGGATGTCTATCCTTCTTGGGATTTGCTTTTTTTCTTAACTAGTTTCCTCCTATTGTATAGCCTGTTTATTGCAGGGGTCCACCAAACTGGTTTCCTTCTTTTAGAGGAGTGAGTCTTGGTTTTGCTAGGGATGGCACAATCCATGCATCCTTGTACGTGCTCATAGAGTGCATTTATAAAGGTTTCTGCATCTTGGGCAGGGTTATCCTTTAGCATGGGAGCTGTGAAACCTACCACCTCTGTCTTAAGTAAGGTAACGTTTGCTTTAGAAATGTTTTTTACTGTGGTTTCCTTAGTTGAGGGTGGTGGTGGGGTTTGGACATCCAGAGTGATTAGTTTATGGTCTGATCTAACCAGTGACGGGTTGACCTCTGGTGTGGAACACCTGTCGCCCATGTTGGTGATGACCAGGTCCAATATGTTTTCACCTCTGGTAGGGGAGTTTACCAGCTGATCCAGGGCATTTGAGTTGATGAAATCCAGGTAGCGCTGGGCCTAGGAATTTGTACTCGAGTAGTTTTCCCAGTGAATGGTAGGGTAATTGAAATTGCCCAATATCAGGGTAATTGGTAGGACCTTCATGTTTTCCAGTGTCTCCAGAAAGGTGGAGTGGTGGTCCTGGGTCATGGAGGGTGGTCTGTAGCAGGCCACAATTTGCACTGCAGATTTGCCCGATGTTAGCTGCACATGGATGATCTCAGAGGTATCATGCTGCGCCACTAACCTGGAGGTGTAGGTATCCTTGATGAATATTGATACACCCCCTCCTTTTGTGTTTCGGTCCGTGTTCTGTGGCCAAAATGTGTGGTATGAGTTGTAGCCTAGTAGTGCTGGGGTGCTGTCTGTAGCCTTGAACCAAGTTTCAGTTACTGCACAGATGTTGAAGTTCTCCATACTGAGGAGTGCTTCGAGCATGTGCATTTTGAGATTTAAACTCCTGGCGCTGAGTAGCTTAACCCTCAGTTTTTTGTTAATTGTGCTGTTTATGAAGGTGGGTTTGACTTCTGGGCCTTGCCTAAAAATGGCAGTATGAGGGCAGCAAGAGCCTTGGCCAGTATTCGAAAGCCTAGGAGTGACAGGTGCAAGCTGTCTCTTGCGAAGCAACGCGGCTTGTCAAGCATGTCGTCCCAGGCTGACAGACACTGAATCCCCTTTGAATGACACCAGAAGCTTAGCCAATTGTTAAAATTGATAATTTTGTCTTCATACTGATGTATCATTCTTGGTGAGGGCAGGATGCTACTCAGGGTCAGGGTCATACCAGCCTGGGCTGCATGATCAGAGAGCTCTTTATGTCTCTTTTTATGTAGTCCAGGGAGGTACATCTCAGGTCATTCACACCAACATGAACAATGACAGAGTCATATTTGTACTTGTTTGGAGTGACCTGAGTGCTTGTGTTATGTGGCAGATTCTGGCTCCCAACAGGCAGATAACAGTAACCTTCTGCTTGTCCAGCCTAGTGAGTAGGACGTCAGTGTGCCTGACTATAGAGTCACCTATTACTAGTGTGTTAGGTATGTTATTTCGCCTTAAGGGCTGTGATTGTGTGGCACACTGATGTTGTGTTTTATGGGTGGGAGGTTGGCATAATGGTTAAGATATTCACCTTACATTAACAAGGTCCAGGGTTTGATTCTCAGATGGGGTAAATGGCTAAGCTTAAAATGGCCCACAAAGGCAGTTAGCCTAGTACTAACCTATGAACCTGTGTTCATAGGTAGGTACTAGGCTATCGGCCTTAGGGCCCATACAAGCCTAGCCAAAAAATGTACCCTGGCTTTCACCACCCAAGAAATTTATTTTCCTGTGCCCCTGTTGAGCAGAGCCACAGAATTGATCCCCGGGGTGAATTTCCCATTTCCCATCCAATCATTAAGATTTTTGTTGGAGTGTGCTAATGAGGAGCTCTGTTTGACATAGATAGGTAGTCTGTTCCAGAGTATGGGAAGTCTCTGGGACAGGAATCTATCCCTCCAGCATGTTCTGTTTATTGTGGTGAAAAGGTTTAGGTCCCTAGAGCATGTAGCTCGGAGGGATTGGGATTTCTTTAAGTGGAGCATGTCCAACAGCTCTGGGTTTGACATAGCTTTGTATGTTAGGCAGAGATCGCCCCTGAGTAGACGATATGCGATGGAGTAAAGCTGTAGTTTTTTGAGACGGTCTACATAGGGCATATGTTTGAGGCCAGTAATCCTCTTTGTGAGGTATTTAGGTTCATAGGTTCATAGGTTGGTACTGGGCTATCTGCCCGAAGGCATATATTAGCCCAGACACGTTGTGCAGTATTCACATCCCCTTTAGTAGTTCCCTAGACCCTTGTACTGGCAGCTAGTACCCTTGGCCCCTATCTAGTAGTGCTGTTGGTGTGATCCCCGGTGTGAACTTTCTGTTACCCATCCACTCATCAAGGTTCCTCTTGAAGAGTGATAGTGAGGGGCTCTGTCTTACGTAGATCGGAACCCTGTTCCATAGTAAGGGAAGTCTCTGCGAAGGGAATCTATCCCTCCAGCATGTTCTATTCATTGTTGTGTTGTGGCTTATATCCCTAGAGCGTGTAGCTCGAGTAGATTTGGTTTTGCTAAGATGGAGCATGTTCAACAATTCTGGGTTGGACATGGTTCTGTACGTTAGACAGAGATTGCCTCTGAGAAAGTGGTATGCAACAGAGAACAGTCTTAGCTTTTTCAATCGTGCTGCATAGGGCAACTGTTTGAGGCCAGTAATCCTCTTGGTTAGGTACCCTTGTGGTCTCTCCAGCTGCTGGAGATGTCTAGCCAGGTACATTCCAATTGGTGCATTGTACTCAATAATGGGTCTGATGAGGGAAGATTAGAGGGGCGCCATTACATCCTTAGATCTTGATGTGAACCCTTTCGTGATCAGATGGGTCACATAGAAGGATTTCCTAACCACTTTGGCAACATGGTTATCAAAGGAAAGCTGACTATCTACTTGGGTCCCTAGATCCCTTATTTCTTCTTCAGATTTCAGGGGATTACCTCCTATGTTTTAATTTGCGGGTACTCTGTTTTTTCCAAAAGGGATTACTACGCATTTTTTTGCATTTAGCTTGAGACCATGGCTTTGACACCATGCACCAGTCTCATTTAGGCCCTTCTGGAGGAGCTCCATGTCGGCCGGAGACTCTATTATAGCACCCAGTTTGCAGTCGTCCGCAAACTTAGTCAGCCACAGCCCTTCCATGCTTGCCTGTACTTCTGAGAAGTATATGCCAAACAGGAGGGGCCCCAGGACAGAGCCCTGAGGCACACCACTCATTACAGGTCTGGATTCGGACATAGATACCAGTACTCTTACTTTATGGGATCTGTCTGAGAGCCAGTTTGCAATCCATCTTGTGACATAAGGGTTTATGCCCAAGCTGGTGAGCTTATCAATAATACCTGAATGGGGAATAGTGTTAAATGCTTTAGCAAGGTCAAGGTAAGCTGTGTGTACCTCCTTTCCCGTAGCTATAGCCTGAGTAACTGTCTCAAAGAAATCCACCAGGTTCAGGAGGCATGATCTGCCCTTGACGAAGCCGAACTGTGTGGGGTCCAGCGACTGGAGGTTCCCAATCTCTCCATTTATGAGTTCCATAATGATTTGCTCCATAGCCTTACAGATCAGACTGGTCAGGCTTATTGGTCGGTAGTTCCCAGGGTCAGTTGTGGCCCCACCCTTGTGTAGCGGGACCACCATTGCCGTGCGCCATTCTATGGGCACATATCCTGTGGAGAGGCTGAGACTGAACAGGGTATTAAGATGTGGGGTTAATTCCTTTTGGAGCTCATGTATGACACAGCCTGGGACACCATCTGGTCCCGTGGAGGCAGTGTTTTTAGCTTTAGATAGAGCCTTGTTAACCAACATATCGGTAATAATTGGACTTGCACAATCCCCTAGAATGGTAATAGGCCCTGTAGGTGGTGAGGGGGGGGGGATTTGCACTGAACCTGTCAGCCAAGATGTTGGCAATGTCAGAAGGGTCAGTGTATTTTGTTCCATTTTGTACTAGCTCAGAACAGACCTGAGCGTTGCCATTTAGGTTTTTGACGTAGCCATAGAAGGCCTTATGGTTATCCTTGGCATCCTTGGCAACTTTCTTTTCAAAATTAGCTTTAGTTGACTTGATGAGGGCCCTCAATTTCTTACTAATGCTGATCAGGGATGATTTTTCCACTTGAGATTTGGGGTTTTTTTGTATAAGTCTCCTCCTTTTATTGTAAAGTTTGCTTATGGCCGGGGTCCACCAGACTGGTTTCTTCTTGCTTGAGGAAGGAATCTTGGTTTTATTTGGGATAGCATGGTCGATGCAATCCTGAAGATGCATATAGAGTGCCTTGGTGTAGGATTCCGCATCCTGGATATCATTATCCTTCTGCAAGGGAATAGTGAAGCTTTCCACTTCAGATGCAAGTAGTTTGAAGTTTGCTATGGAAAGGTTTTTGACTATGGTTTCTTTGATTGGGGGAGGTGGAGGAGTGAGAATGTCCAGGGTTATCAGTTTGTGGTCGGATCTGACCAAGGAGGGGGTGATAACGGATGTGGTACAATGGGCGCCCATATTTGTGATGATTAAA
This sequence comes from Protopterus annectens, assembly GCF_019279795.1. Taxonomy (NCBI): domain Eukaryota; kingdom Metazoa; phylum Chordata; order Ceratodontiformes; family Protopteridae; genus Protopterus; species Protopterus annectens. The sequence continues at coordinate 1,959,195,610 of NC_056729.1, forward strand.
TCCAATATGTTGTCCCCTCTAGTGCGGGAACATACTAGTTGTTCAAGGGCATTTGAATTTATAAATTCTATGAATCAATGAGCATAGGAGTTGGAACATTGGTAGTTCACCCAGTCTATACCAGGGTAGTTGAAATCACCCAAGATTCTGGTGTTGCGTAGGACCTTTATATTTTCCAATGTCTCAAGGAATGCAGAGTGAGCATCTTGGGACACGGTGGGCGATCTATAACCGGCTATGACTTGAAATGTGGTTTTGCCTGCTGATAGTTGCGCATGGATGATCTCTGGGGCATCATGCTGCGCTATTAACCTGGAGATATGGGTATCCTTGATGAATATGGATACACCTCCTCCCTTTGTACTGCGATCCGGTAACTGTGGCCTGAAGGTATGATATGAATTGTAACCTGGCAGTGCTGGGGTGCTCTCTTGAGCTTTGAACCAGGTTTCTGTCACTGCACAAACATCGATTTTCTCCATGCTGAGGAGAGCCTCAAGTGTGTGCATTTTGAGGTTGAGACTTCTGGCATTGAGTAGCATTACACTTAGTTTTTGGTTACCTGTGCTGGTTACGGTGGTTGGTTTGTCCTTTGAGCTTTGCCTAAAAAAGGCACTATGGGGACGGCAAGCGCCTTGGCCAGTATTTAAAAATCTAGGGGTGACAGGTGCAGCCCATCTATGGCAAAACAGCGAGGCTTGTCTATCATGTCATCCCAGGCAGACAGACACTGGATCCCCTTAGAATGACACCAGAAGCTTAGCCAATTGTTGAAATTGATCATTTTGTCTTTGTATTGTGGTATCATTCTAGGTGAAGGTAGTATGTTACTCAAGGTCAGGGTCATTTCAGCTTGGGCTACATGATCAGAGAGCTCCTCAATGTCTCTTTTCATGTAGTCCAGGGAGGTACGTCTTAGATCATTCACACCATGTACAATGACAGCGTCATACTTGTACTTGTTCTGGAGTGACCCAAGTGCCTGTGTTATGTGGTGGATCCAAGCACCTGACAGGCAGCTGACAGTAACCTTCTCCTTGTTCAGCCTGGTGAGTGGAACATCCATGTGCCTTACTATAGAGTCTCCTATTACTAGCGTGTTAGGTATGGTGTTTTGCCTTAAGGGCTTTTGTGAGGCACACTGCTGAGGTGAATTATGTGTTTTCTAGCTTGTGTTTGGGGGTGCAGTTTGCTTGCTTGTCTGCTTTGGAGGGCACTGTTTCTTTTTCAGATTGGTACCTAGTGCCTCCGAATATGCTTTTGTGTATTTATGCATATGTTTTGCCGGTGCTTGTTTTGTAGATTCATGTGTGACAGGTGGTGTGATGCAAGTGTGTCCCTTATCCTTTGACTGTCTGTTACAGTCATGAGTTGAGAGCGCTTAGCCTCCAGTCTGGCTATGTATTTGCATCTTTCACAAGTGTTTGTGTCTAGAGGTAAGAGGAGAGGGTTGACTGTATACATGAGGCAGTTGTGACACTGCCTCAGGATGCCCAATTCCACCAGCTGAACTGGAGAGTACACCTGAAGCTGACCCCTGGACATGCTTTGAAGAGTAAATTGAACTTAAGTCCTGCGGACGATCAAGGGTCTTATGCTATATTATAATAGTGCTGTCTAGGAAATTTGGAGAATAATAGTGCTGTCTAGGAGATGAGGACAAGTGCTGATTTCTGTTTTGCAAGTGCTGCAATAAGAGCAGCTGATCTGAAGCACTTGAGTTGAGGCTTGCCTAGGTCTAAGGGAAAATTTACAGTGCAGACTTTGTGGGGCCAGGAATAGTATACCCCAGCTAATCGGCGCTGCCCGACACTGCTCTGTGTGCAAGACCATGCAAAAAGAGAGTTGCAGGGTTTTTCCTCTAGATAAGTGAGGAAAGTGAGTGCAAGAGCTGTTTTTCTCTAAGCAAGTGAGAAAAGTAAGTACAAAAACTGTTTTCCTCTAGGTAATGAGGAAGATAGAGTGCTATAGTAATTAGTAGCTTATTTAGTGCTTACAAGTTCTGAACAAGTGCTGAGCATGAACAAGCAAATTTAAGTGCTAAAACTAAGAATCTGTATCTGCACTAGATGAGTTACAGGACAGAAACAAGTGCAAATACAGGCTTTCAAATCAGAAAGTTGAGAGAGATGGAAGAGATTGCCCAAACGGCCAATAACTACAAATTCTGGGCCAGAACCACTACTTATGTGGTAGACAGGTTACCTAGTGCTTACAACTCCCACTGATAAGCTAGAAGGCATCCCTCCAACACCGAAAGGCTTGGGGGACTCAGAAGCTTACATACTGTCCTGGATACAGCAAATCTGTATCTGGAACACTAGTTACAGGAAAGGTAGGAAACAGGCTTACAGTTTTTTTTTTTTTTTTACAGAAAAGTAGTAAAAAACAATTCACATGCAATGCAAGCTAGCACACTTGAGTATGCAGCAATATTAGACCAAACACAGTTTAAAATGCAATTAAATTAAAAAGTACTAAAAGCAAGTGCAGAAAGAGTTTATTAGGTAGAATGTGGTAAAGAGATGGGATGGGGGAGTGTCCCAGATCAAATCTTCAGTGGGGCGGGCAACTGCAAAAGCCACCAAATTTAAACTATAAACCAAAAATAGGGAGGGTGGATGGGACAAACCAGTTTCAACAGAGATCTAAGCAAAAACTAACAGTACAAACTTTAAAACCAAAAAAATATTCTCAGCTCTGTATATTTGCCGATCATTCTCTCAGAACAGTGAGACAACAGTTTCAACACAGATCTAAGCAACAATGAAACTCTATAACCAAAAAAATATATATACTCAGCTCTGTATAATTGCAGATAATATGTAAGGCAGTCTCTCAGAACACAGGTTCCAGCAATTTGAATGCAGCTGTTACTATGCCAACTGAAGAGACAGCAGAAAATGGGGTTGGGGTGGGGAAAACAGTTTCAATAGATCTAAGCAAAAACTAACAGTACAAACTTTAAAACCAAAAAAAATATTCTCAGCTCTGTATATTTGCCAATCAGTCTCTCAGAACAGTGAGACAACAGTTTCAACACAGATCTAAGCAACAATGAAACTCTATACCCCAAAAAATATATATATTCAGCTCTGTATAATTGCAGATAATATGTAAGGCAGTCTCTCAGAATACAGGTTCCAGCAATTTGAATGCAGCTGTTACTATGCCAACTGAAGAGACAGCAGTAAATGGGGATGGGGTGGGGAAAACAGTTTCAACAGATCTAAGCAAAAACTAACAGTACAAACTTTAAAACCAAAAAAATATTCTCAGCTCTGTATATTTGCCGATCATTCTCTCAGAACAGTGAGACAACAGTTTCAACACAGATCTAAGCAACAATTAAACTCTATAGCCAAAAATATATATACTCAGCTCTGTATAATTGCAGATAATATGTAAGGCAGTCTCTCAGAACACATGTTCCAGCAATTTGAATGCAGCTGTTACTATGCCAACTGAAGAGACAGCAGTAAATGGGGATGGGGTGGGGAAAACAGTTTCAACAGATCTAAGCAAAAACTAACAGTACAAACTTTAAAACCAAAAAAAAATATTCTCAGCTCTGTATATTTGCTGATCAGTCTCTCAGAACAGTGAGACAACAGTTTCAACACAGATCTAAGCAACAATTAAACTCTATAACCAAAAAAATATATACTCCGCTCTGTATAATTGCAGATAATATGTAAGGCAGTCTCTCAGAACACAGGTTCCAGCAATTTGAATGCAGCTGTTACTATGCCAACTGAAGAGACAGCAGAAAATGGGGGTGGGGAAAACAGTTTCAACAGATTTAAGCAAAAACTAACAGTACAAACTTTAAAACCAAAAAAATATTCTCAGCTCTGTATATTTGCCGATCAGTCTCTCAGATCAGTGAGACAACAGTTTCAACACAGATCTAAGCAACAATTAAACTCTATAACCAAAAGAATATATACTCAGCTCTGTATAATTACAGATAATATGTAAGGCAGTCTCTCAGAACACCCGAGGTCTTTCTGTGGTCTTTCCAGTTGTTGTAGATGTCTTGTGAGGTACATACCAAAAGGGGCATTGTACTCTATAATGGGTCTAATGAGTGATGAGTAGAGGGAAACAATGACCTCTTTTTTTCTGGATGAGAATCCTTTTGTGATGAGATGAGCCATGGTGATGTGTTTATCAAAGGAGAGACTACTGTCCACCTGTGTCCAAAGGTCTCATCACATTTTTGGCATTAAGTAGACTACTAGCTATGTGGTAGTTCATGGGTACATAGTTTTTACCAAAGGGGATGACAATACACTTTTTGGCACTGAGCTTCAGGCCATGGCTTTGACACCAGGTTTCTGTCTCAGGGCGGCCCTTTTGTAGTTTGTCCACATCATTATAAATTTCAATTATGGCTCCTAGTTTGCAGTCATCTGCAAACTTTGTTAGCCAAAGACCTTCTGTGTTGGCCTGCACTTCAGAGAAGTAGATACCAAACAGGAGAGGACCCAGGACTGAACCCTGTGGCACTCCACTTGTCACTGGTCTGATGTCGGATTTGGAATCCACTACTTTCGCAGTGTGGGTTCTGTCCGTGAGCCAGTTGGCAACCCATCTTGTGACAGAGGGATTTATACCTAGTTTAGTGAGCTTATCTATAATTCCAGAGTGGGGGATGGTGTCGAAAGCCTTGGCGAGATCTAGATAAGCTGTGTGAACCATTTTACCCTCATCTATGGCTTTGGTGACTGCTTCAAAGAAGTCAGTCAGGTTTAGGAGACATGATCTGCCTTTTACAAATCCAAACTGGGTAGGGTCCAGAGTTTGGAGATTACCAATGTCTTTGTTTATGAGTTCCACGATGATACGTTCCATGGCCTTGCAGACCAGGCTCGTCAGGCTAATGGGGCAGTAGTTCTCGGGGTCCGTCATGGCTCCCCCTTTGTGGAGTGGTATAACCGTCGTGGTGAGCCATTCAGTGGGTACAAAGCCTGAGGTGAGGCTATGATTGAAAATGGTTGGTTTGTGGCAGGAAGTGCAGGTTCTTTGGGTGTCTGCTTTGGAGGTCTCTGATGCTTTTGCAGGTTTTTATTTAGAGCATCAGAGTATGACTTTGTGTATTATGTGTATTTTTTGCCAGTGCTGTTTTAGTAGGTCTGTGTGTGGCTGGAGTTGTGGTGCAAGTGTTAACCTTCTCCTCTTGACTGTCTATTTCAGTCTTGGTTGGAGACAGCTTAGGTTCCAGTTTGGCTGTATAATTGCATCTCTCGCATATGTTAGTGTTTTGTGGTAGGAAGAGAGGGTTGTCTGTGTACATGAGGCAGTTGTAACATTGCCTCAGGATACCCAGATTCACCAGCTGGACTGGAGAGTGCACCTGAAGTTGCCCTTTGGTCATGCCTGAATAGTAGGGTGAGCTGCTTAGTTGCTTGGTTGGTGAAGGGTAAATAAAGAGCCTTGCCCTGCTGGGCAGTCAGTGTCAGGGTATATTAGTGCTTGCTATTAGGTCTGAGCAAGTGCTGGGCTGTAAGATGCTTTTAGAGAGCTTAGGTTGAGAGTTAGTCTAGTTTCAAGGGAAAAACTGAAGAGGAGACTTAGTGAAGCCGGGAATAATTTAACCCTAGCTAACCGGCACTGCCTGGTGCACAAAACTGTGCAAATGCGGTTTTTATAGTAAGGAAATGAAGAGATTGAAATTAGCCCAAAATGGCCAATAAATTACTAACTTCTGGGCTGGAACCACTCCTCCTGGGACAGATAGGTTGCTCAAAACTCCCCTCTCTCACAGGTGAACAGAGAAACTTCCTTCTATCCAAGTAAGGTGTGGACAACTCAGAAACTAGAATCACAGCGCTGAATTCAGCACTAGCCTGAAAACTGGACTGTACTAGCTTAGGAAGGCAGGAAACAAGGAATTTTTTTGTTTTTTATGAAAAGATAAGGCAAAAACAGTAAAACAATGCACTCAAAACAGCTTTAAATGACTACAAACGATCAGAAAAGGCTATTGCACTTTAGTGTGTAGCCTACAACAGTTAAACAAATTATTTAAACAAAAAACAACTTTTTAAAAGTGCAGGCAGTCAAATAAGTGCAATATGTGAAAAAACAAGCTTTTAAATCACAACAAATGTTGGAAAATCTGTGTTTAGGTGGAAAACAGTTAAGTACAGCAATTAAGTACAGAAAACTGATACTTAATCACGCCAAAGTCTCTCTCCTAAGCTAGAAGGCTTGTATCAGTTTAAGGCTTTCTAGTGCTACCCAGTAGGTTAGTTACAGGAAAGATGGGAAACAAGCACAGATGTGGTCTTTTAAACCAGAAAGTTGAAAGAGACGGACAAACTGTCCAAATGGTCAATAAACTACAATTTCTGGGCTGAGAACCTCTCCTCTCGTGGTAGACAGGCTACCTAGTGCTTACCACTCCCACTGATAAGCTAGAAGGCTTTCCTCCAACACAGAAAGGGTTGGGGGAGCTCAGAAGCTTGCCAACAGTCCTGGATACAGCAATTCTGTATCTGGACTAGGCTAGTTACAGGAAAGGTGGGAAACAAGCACAAGTGTGGCTTTTAAACCAGAACATTGAAAGAGATGGAAAAAACTGCCCAAACGGCCAATAGCTACAGTGTCTGGGCCAGGAACCACTCCTATTGTGGTAGACAGGCTACATAATGCTTACCACTCCCACTGATAAGCTAGAAGGCTTCCCTCCAACACATAAAGGCTTGGGGGCTCAGAAGCTTACAAAGAGTCCTGGAATACAGCAAATCTGTACCTGGACTAGACTAGTTACAGAAAAGGTGGGGAACAGGTACAAACCTAGGCTTTTAAGCCAGCAAGTTAAGAGATGGAAAACTGCCCAAACGGCCAAATAAACTACAATTTCAGGGTCAAAACCCACTCTTCCCATGGTAGATAGGCTACCTTGTGCTTACCACTCCCACTGATAAGCTAGAAGGCTTTCCTCCAACACAGAAAGGCTTGGGGGGCTCAGAAGCTTACCAACAATCCTGGATACAGCATCTCTGTAACCAGACTAGGCTAGTTATAGGAAAGGCAGGAAACAGGCACAAATGCGGCTTTCAAACCAGAAAGTTGAAAGACATGGAAAAAAACTGCTCAAACAGCCAATAGCTACAATTTCTGGGCCAGGGATCACTCCTCTTGTGGTAAATAGGCTACCTGATGCTTACCACTCCCACTGATAAGCTAGAAGGCTTCCCTCCAACAAGGAAAGGCTTGGGGGCTCAGAAGCTTACAAAGAGACCTGGATACAGCAAATCTGTACCTGGACTAGACTAGTAACAGAAAAGGCAGGAAAGAAGCGCAAACACAGGCTTTTAAATCAGAAGGTTGAAAGAGATGGAAAAGCTTCCCAAACTGCCAATAAACTATAATTTCTGGGCCAGAAACCACTCCTCCTGTGGTAGATGGGTTACCTAGTGCTTACCACTCCCACTGATAAGCTAGAAGACTTCCCACCAACACAAAAAGGTTTGGAGGGCTCAGAAGCTTACCAACAGTCCTGGATACAGCAAGTCTGTATCTGGACTTGACTAGTTACAGGAAAGGCAGGAAACAATCTTAGAATTTTTTTTGTTACAGAAAAGCAGCTATAACAGCAGTAAATACAATTCAAATTGTAGTGCAGGCCAGCACATCCGAGCCTGTAGCAACACTACGGCAAATACAGTTCAAATAAATGCAATTAAATTAACAAATGACTAAAAAACAAGTGCAGAAGGCAGTAAATTAGAAGGCTACTAACAAGCAGTAATAAGTGCAGAGTAAGAGCGACTGAACAGATAGCACGCAGAAGAGCAACTAGGACAGTTACAGTAAGAGCAGATGAATAAGATATATATATATATATATATATATATATATATATATATATATATATATATATATATTTTTTTTTTTTTTTGAGGGAAGGAACAGAGCAGGATTAAGAGGCTACAGGGGTTGTCCTTCCCAAATGCTCTCTTTGTACACAGTAGGAGTGCCTGAAATCAGAATATGATCTCACTGCACTCAGTTGAGTGAGCAAATGAGATGAGCCCAAAAGGAGTATCCAAATACAAATCTACAAGAGGGGCGGGCAATTTCAAAGCCACCAACATTAACACCAAAACTAGAACAGGGAGGGTGAGTGGGGAACTAACTGTGAAAACATATGTATTCCAACTTCAAGACTGCCATATCTCAAAGAAATGGGAACATTCTGATAAACAGCAGTCTTGAACTTGGTATGTGCAAGTCTCCATTTCTGGTCATTCAGTAACACTGCTGCATGACCCCCTACTAATGAGTCTGAGAATATCAAATGGTTACCAATCACATCTAGTGCGGAAAAGCATTCTCCATCCAATTTAAAGAACAGCTGTGTTCAGAAGTACACGGGGGGCAGGGGGGGTCCATCAGGATATGATTGACTGCTCCCTGGTTTATTATCCATATGTCATGAATTCCTTGCAGGTGATACAAAAAAAAAAAAAAACACATCCAAGAAACAGTGGTCCTCTTCTTCACCCAGTGAAAATTTCATCTGGTATTTACACTGCCTTGCTAATGATTTTTGCCCAAACTGACCTTTCTTACTTTAGAACAGGAAAGGAAACTCGGGCACATACTAAAGAATAAGTCTTAAGTGCTTTTGTTCTGTTATTCACCAGAACTTATTCAGAAAACCACAATTAAAAACACATCTGTTTAAATAGCTGCTGTATTTACATGTAATTAACCAATTAACCAATAAGATGAATTTACTACGTAAAAATGCATAAATAAATAAATGAATAAACATGATATTCAAATCTTGTGAAAACATTCTTACACTTTACTAACTTAATAAAAAATATATATCAGATGCATAGCCATCTTATCTAAATATTTTTAAATTTAAGATAACTCTTTATTGAAATGTTTTCATTAATCCCTGGAATGACATCCATTCTTAAAAAAAAGCCATTTAAGTTCTAGAATTCTAAATAAGAATAAAAAATTAAAAGTACTTACAAACTTTTGCTTGTTAACTTTTTCCATAACTATAAATTGGAATTTCCGAAAATTACATATGAGTGATTGCTTCCTGATTTATTATCTATATATCATGAAGAATTCCTTGCGGGGGTGATAAAAAAAAACAACTCATGTCCAAGAAACAGCGGTCCTGTTCTTCATCCAGTTAAAACTTCAGCTGGTATTTACATGGCCTTGCTAATGATTTTGTCCACATTGATCTTTCTTAATTTAGCACCTTTTGTCTGCATCCTTTGTCAGCTGATCTGAGAAGCTTTGTTTGATAAGTTGTTTGTCTTTTTGAATCTACTCTGAATCTGGAACTTCAGAAAATTCCAGATGTTCCACACTTCTTTTTTAAGGAATCCATCACTCTAGTCATTGTTGAGAAATGAATGGATAGTATTAAGCTGCCAGCTAATTTGGTTAGTGTGAGGGTCTAGCGTTGGCTTCAGCTTGTCCTCTAGATTTGTGACTTACAATAGAAGTCAGTAGTGCTTCGGCTAGTTCAATTACTCCCTTTAATATTCAAGTGCGTATCCCACTTGGTGCTGCTGCTTTGTCAACCATTAATTCTGCAGATTATTTTAGGACTCTTATGTCCTACAAAGTAGACAAACTGTCCATGGCCATCACATATGTCGGTATTAACAAAATGCTTTGTAGATCCAGTGATTTTGATATATATATATATATATATATATATATATATATATATATATATATATATATATATATATATTGATCCACACTGGTCCACTTCACATGACTGAATCTCAAAATACTGAACTTCATTTGACTGAGGAATTCAGGATTGTAAGCTTCCAGTGTAATAAGATTCAGTCAAATGAGTTTTCAGTATTTTGAGATTCAGTCATATGAAATGGACCCATATGCACACAAACACGTGTGTATGTGTGTGTGTGTGCTTGTGTGTGCTTGTGTGTGTGTATTGTCTATATGTATATATACGTGTGTATATATATATATATATATATATATATCTATATATATATATATATATATATATATATATATATATATATATATATATGTATATGGATATATACGGGTCTAGGACTATTCACTAAAAGCACATTTCACTGAAAGTCAAATGACTGTGCACAAATCACTGAAAGCTCAATTCACTGAATACTCAATTCACTGAAAACTCAATTCAATGAAACACTTTCACTGAAAGTTATATATGGCCTTTTCTCCACTGTAGTGCGACCCTGGAGTTAGTATATATAGCAAGGGGGGCACCAACCCCCACATAGTTTGGATATATATTAAGTTCAGAAAAGAGTAATTTATTGGAACTGCAAGTATCAATGTATATAGTTCAAAATACAACCCCCCATGTGTGGGTCGATGCACTCCACACCCCCTTACTATATAACTCCAGGGTCATACTACAGTGGGGAAAAGGCCATATATAACTTTCAGTGAATTGAGCTTTCAGTGAATTGTGCACAGCCATATGTGTTTCAGTGAAATGTGCTTTCAGTAAATAGTCTTAGAAGACCCATATATATATATATATATATATATATATATATATATATATTGATCCCTGTCAGTACCTTGAAATTCCAAAACTCCGAAGACCATATGGCCGAGAACATATGTCCGAAGTTTTAGAACTACGAAACAACAATAAAAAGCAATAAAATAAAATAAAACAACGTACTTTTACTTTTTTGCAGGGGGCTGCACCCCCACATCCTCTGCTACTTAAATATACTAACTCCAAGATTGCACTACAGTGAGGAAAATGGTAAATCCCAAGTTGTGCGCTATACAGCGATCTCAACAGAAAGTTTTGGAGTTCCAAAACAAAGCACAGCATATAGTTAGGTTGTAACATAAACAGTATTTGTTCTAGTATTGTACTAATACACTGTTGCAGTTACATGGGCACCACTATTCAGCTGTATGTTTAGGTCAAGACAAGATGATGTTCCTTAACAAAAGTATGTCAATAACAAACTGAAGTACTGCACAAACTCATGAATTCTACTTGACAGTATTAATCTAGATAACAAGTGCAGCTTAAAGTTATTGGTTTAGCCATTATCTGTGGTTAACATATGGCTACTGTGCCATAATCCCCTGGGGTCAAGCAGAATAATATGATTATGGCAAGCCGGCAGCAAAGATATCAGCCTTTATTTTAAACATCTTTATTGAACTGTCACTTATGACACATGCTGTCATACATTTATATAAATGACAGCAAACTATATTGACATGTTCTCAGTTGCAAACATTACACATCACTTATAATCTTCTGCACAGTCACTGTCTGTTGAACATTACATAGCTCACTCAATTCCTGCCTTCTCTTAAACCTCAGTCTTCCTCTAAAACATTATTCTGCTTGTATTGCTCCCACAATTCCCATTTTTATATGTAATTTGCTCCTACCATTTTCTAAAGATCCTACTTCTGGCTCTTTTATCTCTGTTACTATATTCATTACTTCTAATACGGAAGGTTTGGACTTTGGTTTCCATTTTCTAGTAATTGCTTTTTTGGCAGCTACCAGAATTAAATTCAGTAGAGAATTACTATGTGTAGGCAATTCAGATCCTGTGTTACAGCTCAAAAAAATGATTTCCTTAGCTACACCAATCTGTTCGCACAGTATTTCTGACAGAGTAGTCTGTAGGAAATTTTTTTAAATCTCACTCCCAAAAGTAAATTACCTCTTTCTTCCCTGTCACACCTCCAGCATTTGCAATCTATCTGAGGAAAAATTTTTTGAAGTCTCCTTGGGTAATGAAAATACGTGTACAAACACTTTCAAGCAAAAGACCGTGCTGCATATTTGGCAGCCATGTGTATACACCCCTATTGTTTCTTTGTGAATTGCTTATCCAGTATCACTTCTCAATCTTTTATAACCTCCTTTGTTTGATTCCTGTAGTTATCATTCAATATTTTATATGCCCTACTAATTATCAACTAAAAAGACTACCGGTGCTGGTCCTTCACTTAGGAATTCCCCTATTCCTTTCTCTTTGCCTATACTCGGATATCAATCCTTGATAGGGAAGGCAGTCTCTAGCCTGCAGTCCAAATGTATTCTTGGTCTCTTCCCATTTTATTACCTTTCCCGCTCATATTATTTGCTCCCAATACCTTGGCTCCTTTGCCAGTTTTTGCCATTAAATTCTAATCCCCTCTTAACTTTTCTCTGTACCCCTAATTGCAGTCACCCCTATCAACAGAATTTCTTTTCTTCATTCCTGTGTTGGCTTACTTCATGCAATACTTTCTGCTACTGTACAAATATAATATTATGTATAGCTGTTGTTATTCTCCTTAAGGATCTACATCCAAAATTCCAGTCTTCCTTTATTTCTTGAGTTTCCCCATTTTCATCACCATCTCTTTCCACTTTGAATTATACATTTCTGCTTGTGCTATGTATAGGAGCCTTAACTGTGTAGCTCTGAAATATCCCTTCAAACCTCTTTGTTCTGTTGGAGGATCAGCTTATCCCACTTGACTCTTGCCCTCTTCCCCTCCCAGATAAAATCTTTCGACTCTTTATTAATTGCTATCCACAACTTCTCCTGTGGCTGATAAAAATATGTCTGACCTTTGTGTAAAACTAAAGAGACTAAAAACATTTTCACTGCTTGTATCTTGATATCCATATGCATAAAACACGGCTTCCACTTTTACAGTGTTTGTATTATCTTTTGTTTAGTTTCTTCCCACATGTCCTTAGCTTCCATATCAGAATCCTTTTTAACCCATACTCCTAAGATTTTCATGTTGTCATGTCCCCATACATACGGGTATTGCTGAACCAATACATGTGTGAGTACTTAGTTTACAGCTGTATCCTCTGTTTTATCTTCATTAATTGTGTATCCTGAAAAGACTTGAAACTGTCTCAGAATGTTCCATGACACTGATATTTCCTTTTCTGTTTTTATCAGGTGCAAAATAATATTGTCTGCAAATAAAGCCAACTTTTCTTCATTACCGTGCCAAATATATCCTTGAATTTTTTAATCCATTATTTTCTTTGCCAATAGTTCTAAGTATAACGCAAGTAACAAAAGGGAAAGAGGACAGCCCTGCCAATTTCCCCTTGTTCTGAAAGAACTTATCAGAGAGGACCCCTTCCCCAATTTTAATTTTAGCCTCCATTCCCACATATATATCCTACTAATTAACCTTATTATTTTGTCAAGTAATGCACATGCTACCACTGCCCTCATCATAAGATCCCAACTTACTTTTTCAAATGCTTTGTCTATATCAGGACCCACCAAAACAGTGGTATTTTCTTGCATTCTGCTTCCCTTCAGGTCATCATTGTTCTATTATTTTTATTTATTTAATATTTGTTGACTGGGAAAGTCTGACGAGGACAGATCCTATTTTCAGTGGAGGCCCAGGGAGAAACACTCCAGATGCATGTCTTTGGAATGTGGGAGGAAACCAGAGCACCCACAGGAAACCCACACAAACACAAGGAGGACATGCAGACTCCAAATAGAAGGCACCCCGGCCGAGAATTGAACCAGAGAACCTCTTGCTGTGAGGTGACAACGTTAACTGCTGCACCACTGCACCACGCAATTAATGTTGTCAAATGTTTGCCTGCCCTCCCAAAACCACATTGATCCATATAGCTCAACTTTGGCAACACCTTTACCATTATTTTAGCCATTATAGTCATAAACTTTTTATAATCGTGAACTCCTGTTTTGTTTGGACTACGTACACACAGTGGTGAATTAATTTTATAATCATGGTTTAGAATGAAAATAGGTCTATATGCAGCTGGAACAGATGGGCCTTTACCATCTTTAGGTAATACAACAACCACAGCTTTCTTCCAGGATATTGGTGCTTCTCCTTCTAGCTTCCAAAACTCTACAGTAATACTGTCTGTTCCTGGAGATTCTTGTATAGATTGGCTATACATCGCCATTTTTATTTCATCTCCTCCTATGCTGTTAGTAATTGAGCCTCATCTACCTCTAATGTTAGCATATTTAATTCTTCCAAAATATTTCCATATGTATGTTTTCTTGATTTTCATGTGTCTCCACTTTATACATATTTTCATAAAATCTCCAAAATATGTGTAATACCTCTACTGAATTTCTGGTTATTTTCCTTGTTATAGGCTCCCTAAGCTTGGCAGTAACCCTTTATGTTGCCTGAGTCGTTGTGCTAAAAGCTTATGTGCTCTGGAGTCATTATCAAAAAACAGGTGCTTAACAGCAATCTTTCTAAACTCATGCTTATTATTCAGGTAGTCCCTTTTTTCTCTTTAGTACTGTGTGATGATATGGGCAAGTGGCAGCATAGCCAGCTAGAGGTTTGTAAAGAATGTTATGTCCTTTGAACATCAAACTGATTTATGCAAGATGTATTAGAACTAATGTGATCTGTACTGATGCCTGTGCTGAAAATGTATTTGTGAGGTTTGCTTGTGTTGAAATGTATCAACAGTGCACCCTGCTGAAATAGAGAAATATACATGTATTATTGTAGCTGAATTAAATGTATATGTTTTAAAAGAGAATACCGGGGCAGTGACAGCTAAACAGCTAGCTTGCTTTACAAAAAATAAGGGAAATGTAAATGAGCTGTTACATCATTAAACAGCACCCCCACAGTCTAGGAAAAAGGTTTTGATCATTAATTCAGTAAAAAGAGCAGAAGTCCCAGGCACTGTCATAAACATTTAGATGTGTACTGTAGCTGTCTATGTTAAATTCCTAGCTCAGCTTCAGAGGGAAATATTTTGAGAACCTAGAGTTAGGTCATCAGATGAGGTTATTCTGCCAGACCTCTTGGAAATTATGTTTTAGATATTACAAAGAGAAATTTGAGAGTACTGAGTATATCCTTTTTGGGGAACCTGACTAGAAATACCCTCACCCAGAGCATCTTGCCTTGCGGTAATAAATAAATTAACTAGGGAACAGTAATTATCTTAGGTTCAGTCAGGAATATAGGGAAGCTTAGTTTAGAGAGTGTTTTTCTTTATTTGTATGAGTCTGTCCATCAATGTTAGTTTCAATATTTTCTGTGATTTGAAGTCTGTGGTTTACTGTGAATATATATTTAGTATTTTCATGCTATTTTATAATTTATTATTAAGTATATTTAAAACCTTTTTGTGGCAAGTCCTTGCAGAAAGTATTAACCTTTGAGAGTGCTTATATGTAATGGGTGACACTATGTGGACCACTCCAGAAGGCCCAACTGTCTTGTTCATCTACTATAATTTGTATTAATATTAATACTGCACCATATACATGGACACCCTTTGTCAAGGGCCTTAGAGTAGCTGATTGTGTAATGTCTGGTGGCAGTGATAACTACCTTATAATCCGGGCAAAGCTGGTAGAGTGGGTAATTTGTGCCAGCCTTTCCCAGGGGTGTGTGTGTGTGTGTGTGTGTGTGTGTGTGTGTGTGTGTGTGTGTGTGTGTGTGTGTGTGTGTGTGAAGAATCAAATCTCATAGTGTGGGTATGTCAGCCACTTGGAGCAGGGGCACAAAGCACTGGGTTTATAGAGGGAGTGCTGGAGGACTTGGCTTGGACACTCAGCTGAGGACCTAACACTACAGCTGTACCAGTAGGGAGTCTTACTGGGGACATGGAGGGAGACAGATAAAGAGACGTTCAGACCCCAGGCTGTATGTGTTCCCTGTGTGCTGTTTAGGGAAACTGTACATGATGCAAAAAGGTCTGCATCCAGAAATACTGAGCGCATTCATTTGTATTCCAAGTGCACGTCCCTCTCCACTATCAGTGGTGAGGATTCAGGCTCCTTGATTACTGGCCCAGTGTGGGGACATCACACACTCTACAGTTGCACCGCTTCTTGTTGTGTGACATTCTCCTTATTCTGCAATATTTGGGCTTTGTCATTCTCTCTCACTAAATACGTCTTGTTTTTTCTTAACCGTGTCTCTTTTTTTTATTACTACTCTGTTTTTAAACTCCACTTTTATTTTATCCCACTGTCTAGCTTTGTCTTCTAAGGAAATTTCTATCTTCCCTAATAATTCCTGAATGTTTTCCACTACCCATTCCTCAAAGTCTTCTCTGTTTAACAGATAGGTAGGGAAGTGTCAGCGTCTCACTTTTATTTCATTTACTTATTATTGGCACATGATCTGAAATAGTTACTGCATATATATCAAAACTTTCAATTCAATGAGCATTTCCTGTGAAGTGTAATTTCTGTCTAGCCCAGCTCAGTTGTTGTATCTTGGGGAGTAATATGTAACGTATCTCTGAGTTTCTACTACTAAATTCAGATTTCATATCTTCCATACCAAATATTTTCATAAATTTCTTCAAAAATCTACTCTTTTTGTTGTATTTTTCCTTCTATGCCCCAAGATATATCCTCACTGTTGGAAGTCAAGTTCCAGTCCTGACCTATTAGTAATATTCTCTGCTGAAAGCTGATTATTTCCCCCAGAATTTTCTTAATCCCCATTGCAGCAGTTCTAGGTGGAATATAAACATGCCATTGTAATCCTCCTTCCTTGCCAATAGCAATTACTAACACAAGTCTACCATTGTTATCTTTTTTTTCTCTCTCCTATCACTAATGGATCTCCTCTAGCAATTAATATAACAACTCCCCTTTTCCTATGTCTCAGTTGTTCCTGTGAATAACCATCCTGAAATCCTTTCTTTATCAAATTCACATGCTCAGTTCTTCCTGGTGTGTCTCCTTTAGCATAGCTATTTGTACTTTGCATTTCTTAAAATAGTTCACAAATTTTTCGTTTGTATACACATGTGAGACCATTAACTTTCCATAATAATATGGAAAGTGTTGCTATTTTGATAAGAAGTTATTATTCTCACCTGTTATGTATAATAGTATTTTTAAATGTGTAGTTTCAGTGTTTGTGTTACAAACAAAAATGCAAACACACTACCAGAACACCCTCATAACCTATTAAATTATTAAAATATGTAGAACTATGCACATCTTCAAAAAAAATAAGTTTAACCTTCCTAATAGGAACAGCTGTTCCAAACTGACAGCTTCACATACAGGCTTTAAATGATCTTTAATTAAGGTTATTCATGCTAAGACATGTGGCACAGTCTGCTTATACTTACACTAAGTGCTGTCATTTTTTGTCTAATCTTTATTCCTATCCCAGATGTATAAAACAGCTTGAATGCGTTCAGAAAACATTATCTTTTAGCCTTGAAAGAAAAATGTGTTCTGCTTTTATTGTCCTCTTATTAGCTTGTCTCCATAGAAACATAAAAAAACAGACAAATAGTTTCTATTAGCTGTAAGTTTCTCATATTGCACTCTGAACATTTATTTGCTAAAGGAATACTTTTCAATACATTCAGTGTTCTCATATTTAATGGCTTCCCCTTAAAACTTGTTGATAGATCAAGCCAAGGGCCTTAAACCAGCCATTCTCCATACAAAAGTAAGACCAAGCATATCACTTCCACTTATATCATGATATGTATACTTTTATAACTCAACCATCACCTCAACAACTCAAGACTATAGCCTATTATCTTAAACATGACTTTGTCTAGGCTTTCTTCTCTTTTTACAGTGCAGTGCCTACATTTCATAAAAGTAAAGAAAAGGATAGAAAGAAAGAAAGAGTAAGAAAAAGGGCAATATTTCCAGTTTTTCTTGTTCAACCATATTTCATAAATTTGATTGATGCTTTGTAATCCCCCATTTATTCACTAATTTCTTTTCTTCCTGTTGATCTCATCTCTAAACTCCAATCTTTAGTTAATTTCCAATGTATTCCTTATTGTTTTTTTATCAACTCCTGTGCTTTTCTCTGTCTCTCAAGCATTTTACTTTGGAACACTGGAAAATGTTTCGCTGGCAAAGTGTCTCTATGAGCTTTATTATCAGAAGAATAAGAAGCAGAATCTCCTTCTGTTTTGATAGCTCACTTTTTGTTGGACAAACTTGTGTTTCTCCTGTAACATGCTCTGCATCAAAAATGACTTTGATCCTCCAGGAAAAACATATTCTGAAGATAGGTGGATAATGTTGCTTGAATTTCACACCTGCCATTCAACATTTCCTGACTGCTGGAATAAATTTGCTTCTCTTCTGCCTGGAGTGCAGCGAGTAATCATTTTCCACAAACACTCTACTGTCTCCCAACTTTTAGTATTTTGTCCTTCTGCCACAGATCTCAGAATCAACTCTTTTCTGGTGGTAGGATTGCATCTTTACTAATACTGGTCTTGGCTGCTTTCTCGTGGCCAGGTATGAAGCATACACCTGATGCGCCCTTTCAATTAACATCTCCTGCTGTGGAATACCAGTCCATTTGTTTATTTGTGCATTCATAAATTAATAGTCTATTCCTTCCAGTTTTTCTGGGACAGCACAAAATCTTAGGTTTTTTCCTATGTTCTCTGCCCTGTAATTCTACCATTTTTGAAACATCTCCTTGAACAGTTTCATACTCAACTAGCATATTCTTCATTTTGATCTCTGATTTTTGCAGTTTCATCAGATCACCTGAATGAAGTTTCTTCCATTTTCTAGCACTTTGTATTTGTGTTGATATAGTCCTTCGGTGTTTCATTTATTTTAATCAGCTCTGAGCACGTTTGACTTATTTTTTTCTTAATATTACTGGAAGTCATGTCATGCACCAAACCTGGAGCTTAAACTGCTTTTTGCTGAACAGTTGCAGGATTCTTCCCATTCAGTGTTTTCTCCTCAACGTTTGTGTTTGATTTCCTTTCAGATTCTCTTAAGTTCTTCTTTGCTGGGACACAGGCAGTGGATTTACTAGCCAGCAACTGAAATTTACACCAAACAAAAAGCATATTCACTGGCTCTCTTTGCTGAGTTTCTGTTTTCACACCAGGAGAGCTGAAATTAAGCTCTTAATCAGTGTGCAGCCATCTTGGAAATCTCCACCCCTTAACTAATCCAACTATATCAGCCTTTAGCAGCTAAACAAAGGGCTAGCTCCAGTATTCAAGAAAAATGCTTGACTTATTATGGGCACAGGTCAAGCTAACAGGAAATTTATGATGTTGCATTTTAGGTAGACATGCCACAGACTATATAAACGGGTTACTCTTTAGCCAGTTTATGTAAGTAGGTAAAAATGGTTGAATTATGAATGAATGTCACATGTAAACAATTCCAGGTTTTGAAAATAATGTTAACTTCATTCTGTATCTTTGAGTCTACTCATGATTTTGCAACTGCTAATCAAGTTTGCATGTTGACTTGTGACTAGGATTGTGTCTGTGTGGTTTGTTTTCATTTATATAAATGTCTGATTGCCTGTGTAGTAAGTGATGATTTAATGAAGATGTTTCTTGTTTAAAAAAAGCAGGAATTGAATAATTTATGTAATATTACTTAGGTTATATGATATATAGCAATATATGTGAAGTATAGTGTTTGTTACGTTAATGTAGTTTGATACTTTTATATGAATGTAAATTTTCCTATGTCACAAGTGATAATGCAATAAAGGTGTTTGAAAAAAAATTTTGCATGTGATGATGTTGGAGTTCTGAATTGTTGGTTCCTCTTTACCTGGTAGGCTAAACCAAGGCAAAGTTTTTGGCTCAGAAGTTTGTTTGAATTATAACTGAAAATGTAACCAGTCGCTCTGTTATATTTTTTACCAGTTTTGAGACAACATTGTCAGAGGTATTAAGGTTGTTAAATTAAAGTGCGGTCTGAGGTTATGGTTTATGTGATGATGACTTTTTTCAGGCATGAGCTGCTGCTTGCTTTGTATAACTCACTCACGTTCTTGTTAAATTGCTTTATCACAACATCTATATTGAATTTTCAGGGACATTTTTTTTTTATGAGATTATTCTGATACTTGTATTTTTGCATATTGTCAAGGGGCCACTGACACATTGGAAGGCAAGTTGAGTTTTATTACATTCACCACTATGGAACTGTATGCCAGTTAACAAGACTTCAGTTTTGGCTTCATGTAGTAGCAGTTTGCTGTCTTTTAACCCGATTCAGAGTCTCAACACTTGCTTAGAGAGTTCGGACTAGGTTGGTAAGAATAAGTGAGCTCTAAGAAGATTTAATCATCAGCATACTCATTAATGAAACATTACCCACGATATTATACACTGTATTGGTAAGAAAAGGAGAGGTGTAATGATAAAGCAAGGACAGACTCTTGAGGATGAACTTATATGCTGATATGTAAGTCGAGCAGTTGGCTTTGGTAGTTTTTGAGCTAGTGAAGATAATTGTGCTGCACCCTGTTTCACTGTAGCAGTTCTAGGTATAGCCAGAGGTAGCTAAGTTGAAGGCCTTCAATGAAAGAATATTCCTGCTATGTAACGTCATTGATGTAAATTAGATATGATACAGACAATTGGTTTGGCTGTAACTATCTCCATACCATGACCACCTCTGAAGCCATGCTGTAGAGGATGTAGGATATTGTGACACGATGAGTAATTACTCTAAGAATTGTATGTTACGCATCTTTGTTCTCTAAAAATAAAACAGAATTGTAAGATATTGCTTTTATTCTGTAACCTGATTGTTTTTGTATTACCTTAGAAAGATTGTGCCTGAAAATGGACCCCTGTGGCCCAGTACACCTGCATAAATCAATAAATAAAACAAGTAGTAAATTGTGTGTAGTATGTTGTATATGCAAAACATTTGTATTGCTTTGGCCAGTGGACTGATAATAGTAACTGTTTTTTAATTCTAGATGTTACTATGGCCTCTTTGTTTGTATGTTGGAATAATCTTGCATCTTTTGCAGACGCTGGGGTTCCTTTACACTTACATTTATGATGAGATTTAGTGGATAGGCAGTGCGTGATCCTCTGCAGTTAAAGCCATGAAGAGTTTATAAGCAAGGACAATCTCCTTACCATGTTTTGGTGAACAGACAACTAACTGCAGCAGTAGCATTAGGCTAAACTAAAACAAGGATGTCTTGCTTGTTCTCAAGCAGCAATGATAGCTTTAGTGATGATGGCTGATAAGGACATCTGTTAGGTAAAGGTATGAAGAAAAGGTATTTGTAGTTTAGATGTAAGTTTTAAGAAGAAGTTGGTTAACATGCAGTGTTTTGTTTCGACTTTCATTTCATGTATTATACTCTAGATTGAGGTTTGAGAAGTGATTGTTTTCTAATTTTGTAGAATAAGTTTGTTTAGCCAATGAGAAATTTCTTACACAGGGTATATAGCTCTCTGTAGGGGATTGTTTTAGATTTTCACAGCCCCTTGCTTCATAATGTCTCCAGAATGATTCACAGCCTTTTATTAACACCCTGACAGAGCTGTTTGCCATGGTAGTATTGTAGCCCTTGTTCTTATGTCTCCTCAAGGATCACATTTTTTTTGTTAGGAAGAACTAGTTAATGGAATAAAACTTGCACACTGTAAATAAGCTGTACATACCCCCCACACACACACACATACACTAAAAGCCCCTGTTTCTTCCTAGGCCTTGTCAGCTGGCTGTCCCTAACTGTGCTGTCCTTGCTTGTTGTAATTCACAGGAAACTGCACTGCACAGTGAAAAGGATATGGTCCTGTGCCCCCATCTCATTGCATTAGCACCTTATTCTCATTGGATTACTGTGAACTTGCAGAAACATTCTGACATGAGAGATTTGTTTTGTTCCCCTTCTGCTTCATTCTTTCTGGCTTACCCCAATACCCGCATTCATTGCCAGGTCTGCCAGTCTTTCCTTCAAATCCTGGACTATGTCTGTTCTAACACTTGGGCCAGTGCAGAACCTAAGAATATCTAACACTTGGGCCAGTGCAGAACCTAAGAATATCTTTGGAGGGGAGGGGGCATGTTTTTGACTGCTTCCACTGGGAGATGTCTTCATTTATAACCTCCCCTGGAATTCATCTGTTTTACGTCAGAGGAGTACTCCCCTCTATGGACCACACCTCCCCATAGGGAATGCCTAGACAAATGCCCTCCTACCCCAGGATGGGAACGCCGTCCCTTCTTACTAGCACCTCAGACCCCTAGGCCACAGTTAGGGCTTTATATCTGTAGGCCACAATCCTGGCATAGTAGTATGAGTATTGTAACTGCAGTTCTACTTTTGCTGTCTTACAGTGATTTACGAAGCTCATAGGCAATATCCCTGCATTATTTTACCTCCATGTTTTGTACCGCAGCTGGAACTTCAGATGTCTCTGGATTCTTCATATATACTTGGATTCAAAACGTCTTTCCAGTGTTTGTTCTTCTTTTCCCACAGCTGCAGAGGTAAAGGGTATAACCAAGCATACTCAGTATATTTGAATGAATACTTTTTTGGGAACTCTTGCTGAATAGCAGATGTTTACAGGTGATGCCCAAATACTAAACAATCACATTTATTGCCACCCAGACCTCCACTAAAAATAGGCCACAACCTAGTGAGACAACCAGGTCAACAAAACTGAATGAACCACAGAATCTAAATCAAGAGTTCTAATTCAGATAACTGTTAAAGGAGGACTGTGACTTTCTAGCTGTAACTTGTAAAGTACTGCTTTGAAGCACACGTGGGCAGCGGACATTCTCCAGTGTGGAGTTAATCACAATAGTTTCAAGAAAGTTGGGGACTCCATTGTGAGCTGACATGCAGAACCCAAGAGAGGTGAAGTAAACTGGTGTTATACTCTGTATTTGGCCGTTGGCAGCAGGGAAGTGGTAAGAGTGGTTAGTGTTTTATAATCCACTAGGTACTTGTAATCATACCTATACTGATGACAGTCCTGAACTTTGAACAAGTTATCCAAAGTAGTGTAGAGTCAAATTAGTTGAAGAAAGTCCGTGACTGTGGGGATTTGCAACAGTTATGGTGGGGTAACATAGCCATTGCATGTGTTGCAGTCATGAGTATGGATGTCCCTCTGTGGCAATTTGTATGCATGCCATTGGTGCCTTTGTGGTGTGTTAGTGCATAATAGTGAAATTTCTTGATTACTAACCCACTTCCCCTGCCAGAGATGTAGTATAACAAAACATTACATCACAGAGTGGTTGTCACTGTGGAATTGGAGGCAAAGAACAGATGTGTTGATGTCAAGCCTGTAATTTCATTCACTTGCTGAGAAAGTAAAAAAAAAAAGTAGTATTTGTTCAAGTGTAATTAAAAAAGTTGAGGAAATGTAAAGACTTATTACAGTGGGCTTCCATAAGTTTTTAATGACTGTATCAAGAACTGATGGAGGAAATGTAGTACGAAAAGGCAGCTACTTTTGTGAAAGAAAGTTCTTTAAGAAAATGGTAAAAATAACATCTAGGGTGGCAGAAGAGGAGGTACCATTGAAGGTACCTGTCTCAGGATGTTGGGGAAAAGGCAAAAGTCAAATGGGCTGTTGAGGACGGGGCAGATGTTTGCTAGAAGGCAGCACACTTATGTGAAATATTCATTGTATGCTTTGTGGATTGCATTGTAACCTTACAGTCTACTTAGTTTTTGGAAGTGGATGAAAAGTAATTGGAGTAAGCAGAAGAATTCCTACTTAACACGTTCTTATCTTTGTTTCCACAAAAAACAAGGAAGCATGGTAATATCATAAATGGAAGCAATTTCTTGAAAATATATAGTGATTGGAGAAGACGTTAAACATTTGCTGTGAATACTAGACACATGAGCTAGGGTCATATCAGTTATCCCTATCAGTACGTAGCCAATTGTCAGTAGTGATTGGAGATCCTATTGCAAGGTTGTTCCTCATGAACTGATAGTCCTACAGTGGTACTACAGAAGAAAAGGGTTCCCAATAGTGCTTCATCCCTTGTTATTTATGCACTGGAGGTGAACAGAATGCCCAAATACACAGAAGTGGCTTGACTGTTCCTGATAAGTCATGTATGTCTGCGTATTCATCTTCTGGAAGATGCGTTTCTCACTAATTGTGCATACCTGGGGGATTGTCTTGTGTTTTGAACTGTATCTTGAAGCCAGAATGATACTGCTATGTGGTTTGATGCAGGGATCAGACTATTTTGATAACTGTACTTTAGTATGTTTTACAGTTGCATATAAATGCCACAATATGCTATGACCAAGAGTAAGTGTACTGTTTCACCCAAGCCTGCCTTCCAGTTGGTGATATGCTTTTTTTGATGTGACTTGCATAAGTAGTCTGCATGGTGCACATGTAAGGAAACCAGTAATTAATGGTAAGATGGCACAACGAGGTACTGATATCAGCCACGATCTCTATTAACTCCATTATGTTGTCTTGCAAGATTTTCTTATGTAATAAGATGTTGATATGACCTCACATCTCCCTGTGCTAGATGTGCCATTTTTCTTTGCCAGTGGACTAAGCATTGCACAAATGCGCATGTATGTTTCCTTTGAGTTGCTTTACGGTGTCTTGTCCATGCTTAGATGTAACTGTTTTGTGACACAAGCACTATGTGACTATTACTGCGTATCTTCAGTTTAAAAACTGGTCTCCTCTGCAATACTTTATTTAACATTGGTTTACCAGGAAAGTCCGACTAGGACAGACCCTATTTTCAGTGGAGGCCCATGGAGAAACACTCCAGATGCGTGTCTTTGTAACGTGAGAGGAAACCGGAATGCCCACAGGAAACCCACATGAACACAGGGAGGACATCCAGAGTCCACACAGAAGGCACCCAGGCTGAGAATTAAACTGGAGAACCTCTTGCTGTGAAGCAACAATGATAACTGCTACACCACAGCGCCATCCCTACTTCTCATACTTCATCCAATGCGATTGTTGAAATGCCTGTAAATATGCTATGCGATTGTCTGTGACTTAGGGTTCCCACGGCTGTGCATCACACCTTCTTTTACAACTTCCTTTGTTGAACAGTCAATTACAGTTATTCTCTGAGGAGTCGTGATGTCTGCATAATTAATTCATCTTCTCAGCATGATACCTGATAGCTCGTACTGAAAGTCAGAGTCACTGTTATCCATCAGGCTTCATAATTTATGCATAGTGAGCTGAGGTTTGTATAATCCTACTAAGTGTTGTCAACACATTTGCTTTGTTGATGTTCTTGTGCAAAATGGCCTTTCATGCTTGATCCCTATTGTAACAACTAAATTCATATGATAATTGAAATGCAGCAGTTAGTTACATAGTGCACAACTTTCTGCTTCAGTTTTGTCAAGCAGCTTGGAGTAGGATAGACGTTCACTGCTATTTCTATCCACAGGTTGAGATGACATCTGCCTTGCTACATGCAGTAATATGAGATACTAAGTGTTCATTGATTCCATACAAAGTTGCAGTTACTGTGCAATGCCACTTCCTAATCTCATCTGCATAGGTTTATAGTAGGCATTGCTAAATTCTTCTTTTTTGGAAGATGGGCTGTGACAACTCAGTGGTTCACTCACACTCTTTGGAGTAGTATTAATCAGTGAGCATTTGTATGTCTGTCTGATTTACTGCTTGCAATGGATATCTGAAGAGGCACTGTGATGTCTGAGTTACAAGAAGTAAGCAAAGTGATAACAGCTTTGAGTGGGGGATGATGAGCACTGTGGAATACAAGGGATACTCCTGAGGGGAAAAAATGAATAAGAATTACAACAGACTGCACTGAAAGTGCTGCTTTATCAACTGCAGATTGTTTCAAAGATGACTGCGGTATAAAACATATTGTTGGAGGCAGTCTTGTTTATCTAGCTTCTTGAGGAAATGTGCAAACTTTTGGATTTCAGTGAATAGAAAAGCTTGCTGTGGCAACCTACAATGGAAAATAATACTGAGATTGAGCAAGAACAGTGTTCGGAACAGTGATAGTAGGTGCTGCATAGCATGAAGGAAAGAATATATTAAGTTGCATAAAAAAAAGCATAACACCAATGAATATGTGCATGCAAAAGCAGTAGTACTTACAAATTTTATAAGGAGTTATCAGTGGTATGCCTAAGGGGTAACATAAAGGCTGCAATTCTATGTATCGCAAATATGATTATTCTTTTTGATTAGAGTATTAACTTGCAGACATAGCTAAATCTGTCATTGTCCGAGATGAATTGTAATCTGTGTACGTTACAGGTATGTTTTTAGGAATATTTAGACACCTTTATGTAACAGTTTTACTGGCGCTCCAGGCAGACTGCAAGCAAATCTGTTAGATGTATATTGTCATGCAAAGCTGACTAATTAGCTCAACCTAGCAGAGTGCGAAATGCGATACTCCTGCTAGCTGAGGGTTGGAATATGGGAAGAGTAACTTGAGAAGGAAATGAAGCAGATAAAAATTGAATGTCTAAAAAAATGTCTATTATCTCAGCAATGAAGTGGTAGTTCTGGAGGTTTTTTCAAAAAATGTGTAACACGTCAGTAGGAAGCACATTTATAAGAGGCACTGTGTGACAGTAAGTTATACTTTTACTGAGGCCTCTCAAAATTAGCTGCTCTTCTCTGTTCTTCCATTCTAAGTGAATAGAACTGTCATGTGACAGTCCAGCTATGGACATTGTAATCTCAGAAACAGTGCACACTCAGTGTATTATAGGGAAGATTTTTCTTTAGAAGAAAACAAATTCTCATCAGGATGTCTGCCCACAAGAGGGCATTCTAAAATTAGTAGTGAATACTTGTATCTGGTACATACAGGTTTGCAATGAGCCAAACTTAAGGAAAAGTTAAAAAAATATATATGTTTAACTTTTTTTCCTGTAGTGGTCCTTTAACTGCTTTGCTCAAGAGTTAGAGACAAAGCCAAAATATTATGGGGTACAAAAGGCCCAAATTCGGGCACAATTTGTAAATTATACTCAAGTTGACATGAAACGTTACTAAAACAACAAGGTTTGCATCAACATACATTTTCTGAACCATGCAAAGTAGGAAACTGTAATGTCCAGAATTTTTGGCTTGCTGTAATCCTTGGTGACTTACCAGAAAATCAAACATTTTATGATGGACAAGGCAAAATATGAGACAAAAACATGGATATTCTGTTAAATTGGGAAGAGTTGAGGGTTATGCCAGACAATTGCATTTTTTAACAAAATAAAAAAAAAGCCATTCCCTTAGGATTTTGGAGGTCAGGAGAATGGCTCATGCTTTATTAATGTGTACATGCAAGGTTATGTAACCCCACCCCACCCCTGACTCTGGCTAGCTGCAGTACATCTCCATCTGTATGTGTAATTAGGAACTGTTGGCAGTCTGGTTTTCCACTCAGCACTGCCTGCAGTATATTTTCCTGCATAAAGATAGAGAATTTGCCATGCCAAGAATCCATTCTTTTCAATAAAATTTGCCACTGATTCAGCACTGTACAGTGCCACATTTGTTGGTGTGAAGCATCCAATTCCATAAAGAGAATTGGCTGTAGGATTCCACCATTCCCCATTAGCATATGCTGAATAGAGAATGGCAAACCCTTTCCTTTGGAATTGCACTTGACATAACAACTTAGGCATGTTTTGCAATGACAGACACTTTTGAAGTCCAGCCGTAGGGCTGAGTACAAAATATACATTTCTGAATACGCCCTTGTCTGTCATCAGCATTTCTTGAGGTGTACATGGGTTGTGTTATTATTCCTGCTCTATGGGTTATTTATATGTTATAGCACTGAGATACAGATCAATTTTTTTCCCAAATTTTTTATTCATTTTATAACATAATATCTTAACAGTATAGTAACAAGAAAAAACAAATAAACTATATACAATGTCCACAATGATTAAAAAAGCAATATACATAGGAGAATGCTTAATGTTTTTCTAACAAATTTGTCAGTTTTGTCCAAGCAATTAAACGATGAGTTATGTTGTTAGTCCTTGCTTTTGTAGTAGCAATCTCGTTCTTACAAAAGTATTTCACAAGATGAATAAACTCAACTTTAAAGACAGGAATAGATTGGGATTTCCAATTTTTTGTAACAATTTTCCTTGCTGTAGAGAGGCTAGACCATAGTAAAACTGTTTGGATTTTAGGAATGACTTCAGGAACAGGAATACTTAAAAGGATAAGGGAGTCAGTTGTCATTCCATAGAGCTTTACAAAGATATTTAAAGTCTAACCAAAATGGAGAAATTGTTTTACAATCAACAACTATCTGTATCCAGTCAGCATCAGGGTGTCCACATCTCCAACATTTCATTTCATCTATGTGAGGTGAAAAAACATCTATGTAAAAATGTCCATGTGTATACATGACAGAACAGGGAAGATGTGGATTCCTTTTTTTTCCTGAGAATATTTGTTTATTAACTTCACTTGAATAATTCCAAAAAGAAACATCTATTTTGCTAAAATCATTTCTGAGAATTTTATAAATAACAAATATGCATGAATTGTTCTAGGGCAAGCTACTAATAATTGTTGAGATAAAATCCAACATTTTTAATTTACTCTTATTGTATGCCTCTAATGAGGGTGCAAGCACAGTATATATAAAATCCTTGCAAGTTTGGATGTCCAGCCAGTTGCAGTTTTGCAAACTATATCTGCAGATCAAAGAGTCTTCAGAACTTATTTTATTAGCTGAGAGAAATTGATTACAATTACAATTCTAACATTTTCTGACTATCAAAGATATCAAACATTCATTTGTGTAGGCAATAGGAACATAATTATTAATAAATTCTTAATTAACTGATTAGGAAACATAAACTTTTTAAACAACAGCAATATCTGGTTTGTAAGAGGTGTAAGAACAAGTTTTGACCTTTCACTTTGAATATATATTTTTAAAATCCATATAAAGATGTTTGTATGTATTTGAGTATATGGTTCAAGCAATGTCCCATTACTATTAAGAGTAAGGTTTCATGTATTGATTTCTAATATGATGTATAAGAAGTATTATTCCAAAGCAACACTATGTTAATAAACATGGAGTTTAAGTAAAAATCAATATTTGGAAACCTTATACCTCCTTCTTCCCAGCTTGTGGTG